>NC_090267.1:384824519-385424519 GCF_040414725.1 Anabrus simplex | reverse complement strand
TTCCAATTCTCTTTGATCATATAATTTACCACTCTCCCTTTCCATTAACGGAAATCATTTTACAAGTTAAAATCTTAAAGCAACCATACATTTCAGGAAAAGCTCAATAAAATCTCCATAATTGGCTGAAACCAGTTGTGAAAACATCGTCAGTAATAATAATAATACCGTGGAGTGGGGTGACATTGATCCTAAGGGGTGAGATTGATCAAAGCATTTCACTTCAAATTTCATTCTGTGCAACCTAAGTGATTTTAGGAAAATTTCTTATTTTTATTTTGGCAATGAGTTCAGATTTTGAAGTTGGTGAACTGTAAAAATGGAGTGTGTACAAAATGGTGGAATGAGTTTAGAAGCATGTGAAAATATTTCCTGATAATCAGCTATTTTTGTGCTATAAATACTAAGAAAGGTAAGTCTTAAAGTTATAGAAACACAGCGTGACCATCATAATTATCTGTTACTGCTATTTATGGGCTATTATTTAATGATTTTTTATTTCTTAAATATTCATTCCTGAGGGAGATATTAACCTTCAAACTTGATGGGGTGACATTGATCACTTTTAAGCTTAACTGTTTCCTACCTGTTTTAAAAACAGTTTGTTATTGTTTAATTAATTAATAAATAAATAAGATTTTTTTAAATTCTAGGTGTCACAATGGGAAGGGTATATAAAAGGAAGCCTGGCAGTAGGACATATGGCAATTTCTCTGAAGAACAGATCAGCGCTGCCCTACAAGATGTAATAGACAACAACATGTCTCTGAGAAAAGCTGCTGAGAAGCATAAACTCAGTTATGGCACTCTCAATAATAAATACCACGGACTTAGGATTAAGAAACATGGTGGGCAAACTGTGTTGAGGCTAGAGGAAGAAAAAAGTCTAATAAAAGCTGTCATAACCTGTGCAGATTGGGGTTTTCCACTCGATTCATTCGATGTGAGGATGTTTGTCCAATATTATTTGAATAAGAATGATAAACAGGTCTCAAAATTTAAAAACAACCTTCCAGGACCAGACTGGGTCAGGGGTTTGCTCAGCAGACACAAGGATGAAGCAGGCAAAAGACTCGCAACAAACATCTCGGCAAACCGTGCAAAAGTATCTCCTGAAGTGATTAAAGATTACTTTGTCAATCTGGAAAAATCTCTTACAGACATCTCCCCAGACTGCATTTTTAACTATGATGAGTCTAATTTGAGTGACGATCCAGGAAAGAAGCTCATCATTGCAAGACGAGGAGTAAAATACCCTGAAAAAGTCTGCAATCATTCAAAGTCGTCAATTTCGTCTGTGGGTCAGCTTCAGGTGTTCTTTTACCACCATATGTCATTTATAAGGCTGAAAGGCTTTACAATACTTGGGTGGAAAATGGACCAAGAGGCCAACCGTGTTGTGATGCGCCATGCTGTTCTAGAGGAGCGAGACAACAGGACCAGTCATGGCTGGATTGATATGGATACATTCTGTGACTGGTTTGATACAATTTTTCTGCCACATGCAAAGCGTTTGCCAGGGAAGAAATTGCTTCTGGGAGATAACCTATCTTCCCACTTTTCTCCAGACGTTCTGCAGTCATGCAATGAAAACAACATCCTGTTTGTTTGCTTACCGCCCAATTCCACAAATATATGCCAGCCTTTAGATGTGGCTTTCTTTCGGCCCATGAAGCAAGCATGGCGTAAGACACTGACAGTATGGAAGCTTAGGAACAGAGGTCAGACCGGGCTTCCTAAGCCACAGTTTCCACAGCTTCTAAGGGAAGCGCTTGAGAAAATGGATAGTGTTCATCAAAAGAATGATGAAGTATGCCAGTCTACAATCAAGAAGAACCTACAGGCTGGTTTTAGGGCAACAGGTGTGTACCCATTGGATGCTGGGAAGGTACTAAACAAACTCCCTTACAGTACTGACCCTAACATGGAAGAGAATATGAATAATTCATTGACAGAGTTTTTGAAAGAACAGCGGTATAAGGAAAATAATACCCCGCGCAGAAACAGGCAACTGAAAGTGATTCCTGGAAGGAGTATCACCTGCTTAGGACAATCTGATGAGTCTGAGGATGAAGAAGAAATCCCATCCAGTCAGTCTAGTAGTGAAGATGACGACGATAATGATGAAGATGATGATCCTCTTTACATCAATCCATCTAAACAGTGTGTTGCGTCAGGGAACTTTGTTCTAGCTAAGTTTAAGGGTGGGTCTCGTAAGAAAACTGAGTTTCGATTCGTGTGTGTGGTTCAAGAGGTTGAAGGTGATGAGGAGAAAGTCTTGGGAATGCGAAGCATGGGAGAATCAAGGAAAGTGTTTCGTACCGAGGAGAATGATATTAGTAATGTTTCATCCAAAGACATTATTGCTGTTCTACCGCAACCCAATCTTGAAGGAAGTGGTGCCAGATTGAGGTACATTTTACCTACAAATATTGATGTCAAGGAAATGTGAAAACTGATATTAATTAAGTTTCTATGATTTCAGTGTTACCTAAGTTCCTATGATTTTAATGTTACCTGTGGACATGTCAGTGATGAGGTTATTAATGAGTACATCAATAACCATTGGATTTCTATATTGTATTGTTTGTTATTTATGTGCAAAGATTTACAGTCTTTTTATTTTTTCACTGTATTGATAAGAGAAATGTTCCAGTACCAGTGATATTTTAGAACTCATTTCCAATTTTTTAATGTATATTTTGTGCACTGGTAAATGATTTTTAATACATGTACCGTAATGTAACGTTCAGTTTTTCTCCTATTGATGTAAAAGGTGCATAACTGATTTAAAAAGTTTTGAGTTCCTACATAAATAATTCATTTTAGAAATGTTTTGTCTGTTCATTCCAAGAAGAGTATCTAATTTGATCAATCTCAACCCATCGATCAATCTCACCCCCTTAAATTCAACCAACCATTACTAGAAAACTACTTGGTAGAATTGGATGGGGGTGAAATTGGTCATATATAAGAGCCTCCTCTCCACTTCAGTGCT
The DNA here is from genome assembly GCF_040414725.1 of Anabrus simplex. Lineage (NCBI taxonomy): Eukaryota > Metazoa > Arthropoda > Insecta > Orthoptera > Tettigoniidae > Anabrus > Anabrus simplex. The sequence goes on along the minus strand of NC_090267.1, from coordinate 385,421,521 downwards.
ATTCATGGAAGGTGATCAATCTGACACCACACTATGGGTGAAATTGATCAGTGACATTTTTAATTTTTTTTCAGTCTTAAAAATATCATGAAAAATTATGCACCACATATGATGTTCTACTATTTGAGCTTAGTAAGAGGGTATTTTAATTAATTTATTATCTCCATTAATATAGAAGTTACGGTTAATTACACATTGAGAATGATCAATTTCACCCCACTCCACGGTAATAATAATAATAATGGCTTTCAGTTTTCGGAGAAGCTGAGGTGTCGGAATATTTTCCCACAAGATTTCTTTCATGTGCTGCTAAATCTATCTACAAGAGGTTGACTTATTTGAGCACCTTCAAGTATTACCGGACTGAGCCAAGCTCGAACCTTCCAACTTGGGCTCAGAAAGCTAGGGTCTAAAGCGACGGTATTAGTTTGTCTACTTTACCCCAAAATCTCGCCAACGTTTTTAGGTCTAAAAACTCATTCATCTGCTTCGTACAGGAGAGGACATTTTTATTTGTTGGGCAGAATTATACCAAATTTCTGGTCATCGAGCCCTCGTTCTAAATGTATGTTGTTAGAAGACTTAATATGAACAGTAAATTGATTTCGTGTTAATTAACTGCACCTAAACACCGTCCTCTTGTATTACGCATTTAGTCCTGTATTCATGCTTTTCGTTCGTTTTTTTTTTTTTTTTTTTTTTTTACTGGAGAGAAGCATCACAGGTGTACTGTATTATCTGAGAATATTTACTTGTAAGAATACGTTATGTACATCCACACAGTTTTAAAAGGCGCCTATTTACATTGATGAGCACAGTGGAGCGAGCTTTTTGCTAACAGCTGTGATTTAAACATGCTCCGCTCGCTACAGTGATTCGTAGACAATGGCGCCAGTGCTACTTCTAGTGTATCATTTACTAACTGTATGATATTCACCATGCGAGGGTGCAGATGAGGATGAAATTGACATGTCTTACGAAGCATTGAGTGACATATTAGTCAGGGTCAACAGCAAAGATAGTACAGTAGAACCTCGATAATTCGAAGAAGGTCTCGTTCCCGGAAACATGAGATACAGTTTTGCATGTTATTTGAATCGTTTAATTCGAAATACAGATAATTCGTAATTCGAAGTACAATGTCGGCCCCATTACCGAAATTTAGACTTTTAATTCGAAACTGCCTTTACATTTTTAAACAGTAGTATGTTACAGAGTAATTTCAACTCGAAATTTATCCGCGTCATAATAGAACGCGTGTTCCGGAACGTGGAGTGGTACGGTACCGTAGCTTACCGCATTTACACTCACTTCGGTGGATCTACAGTGCGCTTCATGATTACTAAGTTGAATAAAATCTGAATTCTTTTGTATTCAAACTTTTAAGGAACGCCGTAATATCACGCAACGGGCAGTGTGCGGGAAAACAGAATCCGCGAACACTGGCGATGCCGATAGTTGACGAAAAAAAAACCGTGGCTCATATAATAAATTCGTAGGCACCGAACAATATTGTCATTGCCGATGAAACTGCATTACCTTATTTTAATGCGAGCCGAAACGATCATATGGTTTTAAAGGAGAAAGTGCCAGTCGGGGAATTGTACAAGTGTGAGGGATGGGGGTCATTGTAGTGCGTTGCAATGCACATGGAAGCGAGAAACTTTATCCCCTCGTCATAGGAAAGATCAATAAGCCGCAATGTTATGGGCGTCAGGCACTTTCCATGCCAGTACAAAGCATCTAAAAATACAAACAGTACAGAAATCCAAAAAAAATAATGCATTTGCACAGGGGAACCAGCATAATTTATCCTCGTCTTTGAATTGTGTGATATTTTTCTTTCGTTGCGTGAGGTTATGTTTGTAAGTTATTTACCCAAGTGCATTATTTGAACATTGTAAATGCACCTTGTTGGATACATGCTGGAAATAGTTTTTCCCCATGTCATTTGAAAGGTTTAAACCGTGAATCGAGGTGATTGCATGTATTAATGAGTCTTAGAATACTTTGTGACGCGGCAAGTGTTTACATTTCTGAAGTACAAGATAAGTGCCATGGCGGGAAATCGTACAGGGATAGTCATAGGAAAGTTCGATTTTAAGCACATCGGGCACTTTCTGTGTAAATACAAAGCATCTAAAATGCTTTCAGTGTAGTAATTTAATGAATAAAGTACTTGCACATGTGAGCCAGTATAGATTTCTCGTCTTTGAATCGTGCTTTTTTTTTTTCTTTCTTTCGTTGCGTGAGGTTATGTTTGCCAGTGAGATATCCAGGTGCATTATTTGAATACTGTAAATGCACCTTCCTGCATACATTTTGGAAATAGTTCTTTTTTCATGGCATTTGAAAGGTATAAACTGTGAATCAAGGTTAACTTCATGCAGTAACGGGCCTTAGAATATTTTGTAACGCAGCGAGGGTTGGTAGTTCTGAATTGCGAATTGGCAGTTAATTCGAAATCACGTAATTCGAAGTCCGATTTTTGAGTCCCAACGACTTCGAATTAACGAGGTTTTACTGTATAGTGCTAATGGGCGATTTCAGTGCGAGAGTTTAACATTATCATTATCATTTTCATTATGAGACAACTAATGGAAAAGCATTGGGAGTACGGGAATGATATGGTGATGACATTCATTGATATTGAAAAGGCATATGACAGTGTCCCTAGGACGAAAGTTTGGGACAGTCTGGTGCAAAAAGGAATTGGACAGGGATTAATAAAAATGATCATGGCATTGTATAAGGAATGTTGTTGTTGCGTGGAAACACAAGTTGGCAGGACAAGTTGGTTCAAAATAACTAGTGGGCTGAGACAGGGAAGTGTTCTATCACCAATCCTGTTTACAATAGTAATGGATGACATCATGAGAACAGCAAAAGCAGCATATGGAGGAAGAGAAATGAACATGATGTTATTTGCAGATGATATTGTGATTTGGGGAGAAGACGACAGGAAGGTTCAAGCACAGTTGAATGTGGTGAATGGGAAGATTGAAGAATGTGGATTGAAAATAAGTGTAGAAAAGAGTAAAACTCTTGTTATGACTAGAGGGGAGAAAGAAGGGAAAGGTCAGATTAGACTTGCAGACAAGCCCCTGGAAGTAGTGGAAACGTTTAAATACCTGGGGAGTGAATTAATGGAGAATGCTCGACTGGGTGCTGAGATTAGTAAAAGGATTCAAGCTGGAAGGTGTTTCTATCATAGTGTAAGAAATATGTTATGGGATAAAGATGTGCCAATGGAAGCAAAGAATACTGTGTACAAGATGTATTACGTACTCATAACAACTTACGGAGCAGAAACTTGGACAATGACAAAGAAGGATGAGAGTCGAATACAGGCAGCCGAAATGAAATTCTTGAGGAGTATGATACAGAAGAGTAGAAGTGACAAAATAAGGAATGAGAAAATTCGGGAAGAAATTGGAGTGGAAAAAATGAATGATAGAATAGAGAAGAGCCGACTAAGATGGTTTGGGCACATAAAGCGAATGAGCGACGAAAGAATGCCAAAAAAGGTGATGGAAATGCAAATCCAAGGAAGGAGAGGCCGTGGACGACCACGATTGAGATGGAAGGATACCATCCAACGCAGCATTATAGAAAGAAACCTGGACTGGGACACAGTGTTGGAGGAGGAGTGGTGGAAAGACTGAAGAAAGTGGAGAGGAACCATATTTGCCCCTACCCGGCTACAGCTGGATAAAGGGAAATGATGATGATGATGATGATGATGATGAGTTTAACATAGCCACACAGACGCTCGCGAGGTGCTGTCAGTTGGTACAATACTTTTATTTACAGATATTCGCAAATTAATACACTCACAACCTTAATCACCGTATCACAAAACAAAAACACTTCACTTGTAGGATATCAACAAAGCTGCCATCTTTAAAAACAACTGCCAACACAGCACATAGAGGTTACAATCTTGGAACACAAATAAAACAGTTGACTGCGTACAAGCATGTCTCTTCAGTAGTGAGACTGCGTTTACTGCATGTCAAACCAACAACTCTCTTCCAACAACTACCAATGACTAACTTCAACTCAACTCACTTTCAAGGTCGTTTCTTTATGTATATGTGCCAGGCTTCCAGAAAGATACGTTACCATACCTGCCAACTTTCCCGATTTAGGCGGGAGACTCCCGATTTTCGACAGTTTTTCCCGCCTCCTGATCATTCAATTATTTCTCCCGATTTTAGCGTATTGTTTGGTGGACTTCAAACATTTGTGTTCAAATCCTGCCATTTCAGCTGTTTTACGCAAGTGGCCGGAAATCCTTCGCTCATTGGCCGCTTTCAAACGAAATATCTGTGTTTATTAATGCGAGAAATGTGCGGGAATATGCAATGTTTATTGAAACCTGTTCATCGCGACACGTATATCGATCGTCAATCTCTCGTTCTATGTTCGTGTTCTCTCGCATCAGTCTAGTCGATTCTAGAGACTAGTCGCTAGATATGGAGTCTTTTGAGTGTCTGTACATCGCTCAGGATTTATAAAGGATTATATTTCTGTACTGGTCGTGACAAGGAGAAATGCACGTTTTAATTTTCCGTAATGTATGTATGTACGCACATCACGAGAAAACGGCTGAAGATAATTTAATGAAAATCGGTATATAAAGTCAGGGAGTGAGTCACTACAATCTAGGCCATAAATAATTGTGTTCACGCTGAGTGAAATGGTAGTTTAGGGAAGGCCTAAAATTTAATTCTCAGATATTGGCCCTATCCTTAAATGCTACATATTTAAAGTTATATATTATTAAATTTCCTATCATTTATGTCTTATACATTTTTACCGTACCGGTACCGGCTATGATAACAGAGATATTCATGAATTTGGATTTTTGTTGCTAAGTCCATGTCAGCGCCGAAGTACGAGAAAATGGGTGAACAGAATTTAATGAAAATCTGTATGCAAAGTCAGAGAATAAGGAACTACAGTCTACGCTACAAATAATTTTATTCACCCTGTTCGAAATTTAATTTTTAATTACCTATCTAATTGGTCATATTGATAAAGTACTACATAACAATAGTTATAGAGGGTACAATTTCTGATTATTTATGTCTTCTTAAGTTTTACTGTACTGACTATAATAATATTGTGAAGATGATCATAAGAATGAGAAAAAGGTCATGAAGGAACGATCGCTTGAATAATAACACAAGAGGGAGTTGTAAAAGAAAGGAGTACTCACTTTACATCAGATGCTCTAATATCCAGAGTCGGAAGAAAACTAAATGTGAAAACCTGCAATATAGACAGCTCATACAATTGATCAAGAATAACATTACATTGACTATTGTTTGTTGTGTTACATTGACTATTGTTTGTTGTGATGTGCCTTGTTTATTCTGATGCCATTTATCTCCAATAGATAGGCTTACTGCTGCGTACCTAGTATAACAGCCTGCTTGAATATTGGCGGGAAGTAGCTGGGCAGTTAGATCTCTCTCTTCTTTAGCATGCCATTCCTCTGGTTCATAAATTTTCTGATACTACTGGTACGTAACACACTGGCTCATCATAGTATTCCAGCTATTAGATCCCTACTCTGAGGCAGTGATTGGAATGAGCAGTGTGCACACTTAAATAGAATAACCACGAGCCTACTACGTTGATGTAGCAGGGGGAGAGGTAATACTACCACGTGGCGCATTCCAGGTAGCGGATAAGGGGTCCTAACCGACTTGCCGGCGGACTTGAGCGAAATAAAATAGCTCTCGGGGACCAAACAACCCCCCTCCCTGTGTGTGGGGGGCGTAGGCAAGAATACACCCACGGTATCCCCTGCCTGTCGTTCCAATTGACTTCAGTATATTTCTAAGCGTTTCTTTGCATCCATTGAAATTAATTTCTTGCTTGCAGAATTTTAGTAACTTGTGCAATGTTGGAACTTATTTTTTTAATCCCAAAATATTCCTGAAATTTCCTGCGAATAATACACTTCTCCATATCATCCAGTATAATTTTATTTACAGGTGGTTTGCCCTTTTTACGAGGTGAATTGATTTTGCGCGTTCCACTTTCTTCAAATTGGCCCTCTTTTCGTATTTTACATATTGTTTTCTTACTACAGCCGGTAGAGGCAGTAGCATGTCCAGTAGCATTTGTAACCAGTATTTTCCCTTCTCCCGATCACAAAACTTCACATCATTGTACATAACACCAATATAAATAGTCCGTTATTGGACATTATAAATTTTCCAGCTAACTCATTCCTGGTTGCCTGCGTTTCGCCCCCATGTGTTGGGTTGGACTTGTCAGTTGGTACCTAGCGCACCCACCAAACGCATGGCTAGTGCATACCATGGAGGCCACTGCGTAGGCTACTTGAAGCCACCAGCAGTGCCAATGCACTGAGAGACTGTCTCACTACCAAAAATTAATGCCTGCTTGGCCATCAGATGATATAGATGTTGATTCCCATAGGAAATCTGAAATATTTGACCCCAATAAGTAAATGAGTAAATTTATAATACCAATATACCATTACTACCAATAATACCAATATAAATGGTCCGGTTAGATGATATGCTGCCTCAACACCTACATTGTGACGTTCCTTGACATGCTGTGTTTGTTCGAAGAACTTGAGAACTTTAAGGCTGATTTAGTTAAACCCCTGTGTATGCTTAATTGAAAGAGCAGGCATATGATGTGTTTAAATAAATGATCGAGAAGAATAAAATGGATAGTTTTGTTTCTGTCCTAATAGCTTGTTGAATCTGACTATACAGTGTTTCATTGCGCTGCGCGTACATCACAGCACTAGTTGACATTCTTTCTGTGGATCCACTCGCCTTGGCCTGGTAATACTTCATTACAGACAAGGTTTCTTGCACACTCATACAATACATTGCCCTCTTGCTAATCTCCATCTCCAGGCTTGTATTATGCAATTATTCACTCCCTGTATATTTGAAACTGTCAACAATTTCAAGGCCTTGATCACCAATGTTTACAATTTCACAAAACATTTTGAACTACTTGGAACTACAGTGTGTATAATTTTGTTTTAAAACGATATTCTTGGGGGAAAATATTGTTACAAAAAATACAGTGAAAACTAAACACATGTCCACAACCCTATTTTTCTTCCAATACTGTTTTTACTGAAAATTTTTAGAACAGTACAGCAGAAACTATATTATCCCTTGTCCTCTTGATATCACCATGGTGTTGCTTGTCTCTGCACTAATTTACCATCCATACTTTTCGATTTTCTTATTCAGTGCATCAAGTTGTTTTTTACCGTTCATTCCCCAGACCACAATGTTGTCTGCAAATAGTAGTATTGTAATTTCATCTCCCTATTCCCATGTAGCTTCCTTTGTCTCCCTTACAGTTTCATCCATTACCATTAGAAACAAAGTAGGTGACAGCACTGGTGACAGTTGTTAATAATAAATTATCCATGGTAAATTGTAATGGCCAGTTGTAGTCCTACTGAGCTCGATAGCTGCAGTCGCTTAAGTGCGGCCAGTATCTAGTATTTGGGAGATAGTGGGTTCGAGCCCCTCTGTCAGCAGCCCTGAAGATGGTTTTCCGTGGTTTCCCATTTTCACACCAGGCAAATGCTGGGGCTGTACCTTAATTAAGGCCACGGCCGCTTCCTTCCCAGTCCTAGCCCTTTCCTGTCCCATCGTCGGCATAAGACTTAAATGTGTCGGTGCGACTTAAAGCCAATAGCAAAAAAATTGCAGTCTTTCTGAAACTATACTGTTTCGATTGGATTCCTCTGTACTCTTTATAAAATGACCGGTTGAAACAATATGAAGTATAAAAAGTTCATAAAAAGACATAGTTCCTCTGTTTTCATCCTCAGATGGAGGTGGGGATGAAATTGATGTTGCAGAAGAAGTTGATCCATATGATTTAATGGATCCAGTTGATATCCTGTCTAAGATTCCAAAGGATTTCCAGGAGAAATTAGAGGACAAGAAATGGCAAGAACGTAAATCAGCTTTAGAGACCCTAGAGGAGCTCTTGCAAGCTCCTAAACTTGAAAATGGTGATTATGGGGATGTTGTTCGTGCTCTAAAAAAGGTGAGTTAATTTTACTTAAATATCACTATAATATAACTCTTCTCAAAACTAATTGTTTTCCAGTTTTGTCCTTGGCTTATGGGCAATGATATATTTCAACAGTTCAGAGCAATACTATAAGTGGCATTTTCAAATTTTCATAAAAGTAAATTAGTGTAACATTTGAAAAATGCTATTTGTGATAGATAGTATTGCTCTGAACTGTTGATTTGTGAAGGAATGGATTTTTAAAGCTGTCTGCAGTAGAAATTTATTTATTTATTTATTTATTTCCACATTGGAGCACGTAAATCAAACCCAAATATATTTATGTTAACAAAGAATTAACTGAAGATTTAGCTTGCATCATCTTCCTTTCCCAAAATCTCTTCATTCTGGCTGACCTGGGTGCCCTTTCTTCATCAGATATGACATATTGTTTGTGTTGTACAGTTTTTAATGACAATCTTATTTGTTTGTTCTTGAGAATCCTTTTTTCTTCTCTATTTTCAATTTGCTTCATTGTAATATTCAGCTCTTCTAAATCATTCTGAACTCCTTTAAACCAATTATTTTTTGTTTTACTTTTCCAAAAGTAATTGAATAGTTTTTTATTATCCTGTTATCATTTAATCTAGAAAGATGACAGAAAAAGGCAATTCTTCTTTTTCTCATTGTATCTATTATAGATTCACTTTCCCTATAAACCACTGCATTAGGCAATAATCTCCATTGTCCATCCACCTGATGTTTTTTATTAATGATTGTTCTGAGTATCCTTCTGTCAACCTTTTGCAGTGTATTGCAGTTGTTCAAGGGAAACTACTCAGAACTGTGTATAATTTTGTTTAAAATAATATTCTTCGGGATAAATATCTTTACTGAAAAATTTCTTTGAACAGTACAGCAGAAACTAGATTATCTGGACATTACCTGTATTGTCACTTAGCCGGACATGAGTAGCCCTTGTCTTTTCTTCTACATCGATAAGTTAGGTAAGTTGGGAGCAGGAGAGAGAGTGATATTTGCTTATTTACATCTCTGGTAAGTGCCAGCTAGTTTGTGGATTCTCGGTTGTTTTGTTTAGTGTTCCATGTGAGCATTATCAATTTCAATGCGGAAAACAGTTGTGTTAATGATCAAGGACAGATTAGTGATTGGGGATCATTTAAAGGCTACATAATAAATTATATTGTACCTATTGAATACTTATTTTATTACATTAAAAATTTGAGTGCTATTGTCTGGAGTTCTGTTTATCTACATGATCCCTAGTACCAGTTACTGTACTTTGAGAGTTTCTACTCTACTTAATTCAGAAAGATTGTATGAAAATACTGTTCATAAATTACCAAGTAAAAATGAACAGTGAAACAAAACCAGTTGCTGTGTCTGCTATCGTTTTTTGCAGATTAACCTCCACTTGATTAAGTCTGAATTATTTTTCTAGAGAGATGCATCTTCGTTTTGTCATTTATGGCTGCTGTGGACATAGTGATCAGTCATATGTATTGAAGTGAAAATCAGTAAAATTTTATTCCCACATTAGTGTATATATCGTGTAGGCCACTACTGTAGTAAACTGTTACCTGGGCATTAGTCTTTTTCTTTATATTCCAACACCTCTAGTGTAGTAGTATGACTTCTCTCTTCTCTTCGAACCTCTGCATTATGATATCATGTGCTGTAGTCTTATTGCAAGAATGTTTTCCCACCTTCATTCACACCAAGTTGGAGTTTCATTACATTGATAAGCACCCGTTTCCTTCTACTAGTCATACTCGGCTTTTGAAGTTCTGCTTTGATTAGTGATGTGACTAATATTTTCTTACCCAAATTTAGTGTTGGACCGATCTAGAACACTAATGTATATGCTCGTCTGGTTATTCGACTGGTCTCTCACGCTGACCGTGCTAGACTGCCCCCCGCTCCACACCGCTGTGACATCGGCACATCATGTGACTATCAATAAAATCTTCTCTTTCTCCCCCTCCCTCCCTCTCACCTACGACCAGCATATAAACCTAGCTCACTTAAGTAATGAAATGTCAGTTTCCCTGTGATGAGGTGCTCGGACCTAAAGCAGTAGTTAGCTAGTTCTCCTCTACATTTCCATTTTCCATCAACATGGAGAGAGAAGCTCTTATAAATATTTAATGGTTTTTTTCCTTCAGATGTGATATTCAGTAATACTGTAAATCATGTGTTGTGATCTAATGCAGGTGAAAGCTTGTTTGTCATGAATATTTATTTACATTCACACAAACTTATTTAAGCAAGCCATAGCCATTACAGTGTAATGAAAGTTTACCGGTTGTTTGTCATCCTCTTCCCATTTCTACCCTTTCTGTATATCTCCCATTTGCTTATATCTGTCCCCTTTTCTCTCTTTGTCATGTAATGTTACTTGTGTGTATCTTGAAATAATGTAATGTAAGGTTGAGGGAAGTTTGAGAAACTGTCAGGGCCAGTAAGCCGAGTTCATACTTACTTTTCAATGGAGGTTAAAGGTTTATTTGGCTTAATGTCATGTTCATTGCAAGCTTTTCCATTAGTCGAACTTGGGGCAAGTTCATTCATTGTGATTTGGTCTTACATTATTTAGAATTCATGCTTTTATGAACGTGAATTGATAGCATAGGATATATATCCTATGCTGTTGATAAGTTATTAGATAAAGCGCAAGTCATTATTATAATATGCTAGGCCATTATTAAAGTATTTCTGGTTGTAACTTTATTCTATGTCTTATCATAGGTTATATAATTCTCGTAATGATCTCTTTTTTTTAGTATGTGCAATGGTCATGTAAGCATTCATATTCTCCTCGTCAATCAGGTTATACTCTTGTAAATTTATCTTGAGCTATTCTTTTAAAACAACATGGGATTGATAATAATTCTGGCTGTGGATTAATCTCTGTATATTTTCAACTATATTGAAGTCATTTCCTAGCAAAAAATATGATGTATTTCGTAAACACATGATCATGTTACTTTAATTTTTTTAACTTCCTTGCTTTTGTACTTACTCCATGGTCCCTAGCTCTTGGAATGTCGGTCTGTTTTCCTCTACAACTCTGTGAACTAGTGTAAGAATTCAATTACAGTTTCTTCTGATTTCTCCATAAGACATGCAAGCCATCTTGCTAGGCAAGTATTTTATGAATTGCCCCTTTTTTTTTTCTATAGGTACCTTCTTGGGCTAAGTGAATTTGATATAATATTCTGTGTGATCCCTTCAGAGCTGCCAAATACTACAGATTTTCCATAGTTTTTAGGATTTTCTGTTATATACTATAACAATAAGGAAGTGGTACTGATTATTACGAATTTCACGAAATTTAAATGCTCCTTATAAATTGTCCATTTTTTTCCTCCGCAAACATGAGAAGAAAAAGTTTTATAGGTTGGAGACACTGTGTTGGACATTAGCTCGTGAAGTAATATGATGAAATAGTGACATTCACACCTTAGACAGCCACTGTAACATCTTGTAAATTCTCAACATATGTAATCGGTTTCTGTTTATCTCTATGATTTAGTATTGTACAGAAGCAGTGCATTTACAACAGTAGTTCCATAAAAAACATCTGCAACTTGGTGGTATCGTCTGATGGTATTTCTTATTGCAGGGTGATACGAAGAAAATGTCTGTAATATCTATTTCTGCTTTCATTTTATTTTATGTTATTACTAGACCTGGGTTTTTAAACTTAAAAAAAATTGGTTTTAGGCCCCTAAATTGGATAAGTAGACGACATTAAAATACAATATACACTTAAACTGTAACTTTTTTAAAACTTTAAGAAACGTGTTATACCTATTCGTAACAGAAATAACTGCAAAATTAAGACAATTAGACATTTATCAAAAACAGTTACGGTTTAAAGTAAAACCTGCCTGATTTTCTAGGTCCATACTTAAATGCCATGTTGTGTATGAATAATTTACCTCTCTTGTACTGACACCCTGTATTACTAATGCGGACACACCATAGCCACCAGAAACTCCAATTCAACCTCTCCTGAAGGACACTTCTCAAAAAATATTTGTTTCCTGTACAGTATTCACTTAGTATTTGCACAGGTGGTACTTCGAAGAACTGCAGGCACCATAACTTGTGGTGCAGGTTGCGCACATTCTTGGAAGTTAACACTAAGCTCCCGGAAGTTGTGTGATCTGACATGCTCGATAACGCTGGAATTTGTCAATTACTTTTACTGTAATTGACCCGTGGGATTTTGATGTGCTTTGTTTAAATTAGTAAGTTGGTGTATTTTAACATGGCTCTGAGGAAGTTTTTAACTCTGAAAGAAAAAGTAAGTATAATATACTATCATAAACATGTGAAGTGTGGTGCGCGTAAACTGTCCGGAGTGTTACAGATTGGAAAGACACAGGCAGCTGAAATTATGAAAAATCAAGAGGAACTAGTGAAAGAATGTCCCTATGTCAGGACCAATGATACAAGCAAAAGCGTTAAAATTTGTGGCAGAATTAGGTATTGGAGATTTCAAAGCCCCAAATGGTTGGCTAGGAAGATTCAGGATGAGACATATAAACTTCACAGCGTTTGTGACGAATCATCTAATGTTAATATGGAGATTGTTGAAAACTGGCAAGCAAAAATACCTTCAATCATAGACTGGTATTCTCCGAAAAATATTTTGAATGCCGATCAAACTGGATTATTTTTGTCTGCTTTAGCTCACAAAACTTTGTGTTTAAAAGGAAATCGTCATACTGGTTGGAAAGTTGCGAAAGGTAGTCTTACAGCCTTGCTATATTCAGGTACGAGTTGAGAACGGGAGAAGCCCATTGTAATAGGCAGAACGGCTAAACCATAGTGTTTGATGGACGTTATGATGTTATGAAATTTGGCATTGAATGGAAAGTAATAGGAAAGCATGGATAACCAGGGAAAAAATGACAAGAGTTGCTAGGGCAGTTGAACAGAACGATACGCCAGGAGCAAAAAGTGTTGTTATTCCTCGATAATGCAGCATTGCGTCCCAATGTAATTAAGTTACAAAATATGAACAGTGTTCTCCCTAGGACCTTTCTAATGGGCCGTTTTCACTGACCGCCAGGCTGTCGTAACCTAGATACCTGCTAGTTACATAATATTTCAAGTTGCTTTACGTCACACCGACAGATAGGTCTTTTTAAAGTTAAAAACTTCATGATCGTTCCGTATTGAATAGAGAAATAAGATGATGTACAATATTAGAAGGATCCACCTTTCAATACATCATTGTAAGTTGAACTAAAAAGAAGTCACAACTTGTTTATTGGGACCGGTTTCGACACATTACAAGTGTCATCATCAGCCAAATAGTAAAGTAGGGCAAGATATAAAGATCTTAAAACAACTAATACATTGAACACAGGCAAAAAATTAACATTGATTCATATCGTAGCAATTCAGTTAATGTCCAAAACACAATGATCGCAGTCAAGAGAGTAAACAGAAATCATTGTCTTGCGCCGAAAACAAATATAGTTGAAGTTCACGAGCAGGTCAAGTATGCACTTATGTAGAGTCGTTGCTAAACAGGTCTTGTAGGCATTTGTTTCTCAGGCCGAAGAGTAAAAGGTGACGTAATTGAAGTCTTAGGAAAACAGTGTAGGATTTAACTTCGTCAAATTCAAAGTAGATATATAAGTTTGAGAATAATTTAAAACATTAAAAAGAATAAAGCCAAATAAAAATATATTAAAAATAGGAAGAAATAATAAAAGAAAATAGCAATGTGAGGTTCAACTCGAAACAACTTGCCGTAATAATTGATAGATGAATGGGAGATGATAAATAGAGAAAAGGTTGGGGAACGTTTATTAGAGGGTGGTGGTGGTGGAGGTGATTATTGCTATTAGAGGAAGTACAAACGGGTAAACATCTTCTATATAACACTAAACCGAGGAAAAAAGAGGAAGAGGTCCGGCACTTCGAAAAATGAAGATATTGGTAAAGGGAGACAAGGGCCACGAAGGGCGTGAAAATGAGACTCCCTAGCCCTCGCAAACCTAATAGCGTCGGGGTCGGAAAAGAACAAGAGTTGACCAAGATAGGTCGGACAGGATAGATGAAAGTGAGGAGCCTGGCACAAGTGGAAGCAATGCCAGGACTCAGCTAAGGGCCCCGTGGTCGCCAACCTACGCTCCGAAGTTCAGAGCCCCTGGGGGGTTAGAGAGTGGGAAGGAAAGGAAAAATGGAAGGGATCCGATATTTCGAAGAATGAAGATATCGGCCAAAGGAAGACAAGGGCCACGAAGGGCGTGAAAATGAAAGACTCCCTAGCCCTCGGAAAGTTAATAGCATCGGGGTCGGAAAAGAACAAGAGTTGACCAAGGGAGGTCGGACAGGATAGATGAAAGTGAGGAGCCTAGCACAAGTAAGTGGAAGCAATGCCAGGACTCAGCTAAGGGCCCCGTGGTTGCCAACGATGAGGTAGGAAAGTGCTAGGAGTGGCAAGAAAGTGTCCGTGGCCTTAATTAAGGTTTAGCTCTAGCATTTACCTGGTGTGAAAATGGGAAGCCACGGAAAACCATCTTCATTGCTGCCGACAGTAGGCTTCCTGCTGCGTGCTTCTAACTCGCTCGTTTCAAGTAATATTAATACATATTTCAGTCATTGAAAACCTGCTACCTGTTTTCCTGTCAGTGACTGGGTGAGGCATGGAATGAATGAAGCCCCTATCTTGCAGCGAGTGCCGGGTTCCGAAGGATGACTCTTTCCTCTGCGGCAGTGATTAATGACTGACAAATGAAATGAAATGATAATGAAGAGTGTTGCTAAAATTAAAGATGACAGGAAAAATGGAGTACCCAGATAAAATCATGTCGCCCCTCCACTTTGTCCAGCACAAATCTTGCATGGAGTGTCAGAGCCTTCTATTGACTTTGATTGGTGAGAGGACCGTGTAAATATCTCAGTGTGTCACTACGCCGGATGTGATTATTGTTGTTTAATTAACAGGGGATGTGAATGGGCGTACAAAGACTTTTGTGCTTTGACAACATATCAAGGAACCTTCTTTCAATCTTTGAATAGTGAGAGGCTATATACATACTTCAGTGTGTCACTGTGCCAGTTTTATTATGCCATTGCTCTTTTGTTTTGACGGTTTGTTTGATACAGGGTGTGAATGAACGTGTAAAGACCTTTAATGTACATATTTCAATGTGTCACTTTACCAGTTTTAATAAATGTGTCCTTGCTCATTTGTTTGTGATTTGTTTTATGGCTGATGATGACATTTAAATGTCTGAACCGGTCCCATGTTGAATAAATGTTGTGAACATCTATACAACATGTAATTAGTATTGAATAGGTTAAACCTTATAAATAACTCATCTCTGTGATCTCAGTTCAGTACGGAAACAACAATGAAACTCATATCTTTGAATTCAGTCACTCTCGTCAGAAATCTCGAAACCATCGCACATAAAATACACTTTGTCTATCACTTTTTGACACTTGTCATGGTACAAAACATGACAAAACTGTCATTCGATCCACTTGGCTCCATTCTTCTTCCTGACGTCATCTGCATAAAAATGTCCACATGCCTCACAGTTGTCTTTGACATTTTTTTTCCAGACGTGGATTTCAGCTTGGGCCCAATTGTGGATTTCATTCCTGACATTGATGGCCTGTTCTGGCTTGGTTAGCCTGGTTAGTTGAAAGTCTGAAACCCAAAGATTGCATTGTTGTAAAATAATTTACTATTTTAATTTCTAGTTCAGATTCCATGACAATGGGCTTTCCAATTTTAGCAATGGTCACACACTGAGGATCAACTAAAAATTTAACAATAATCCTTGAGCGTGCTCCATGGGATTCCAAATTGTTTACTAGCTTTGTAAACTGTCCAGCCTTCGTCCGTAACGAAATGCAACGCTTCTTTCATGCTTTCAGACTTGTAGGAGAGAGCCACTTTACTCTTCTTGGGCGCAGTCACCACATGCAAAGTCTGGCTCCGTGGCTAATTGGTTAGCGTGCTGGCGTTTGGTCACAGGGGTCCCGGGTTCAATTCCTGGTAGGGTCGGGAATTTTAACCATAACTGGTTAATTCTCCTGGCACAGGGACTGGATGTATGTGTAGTCTTCATCATCATTTCATCCTAATCACAGCGTGCAGGTCGCCAATGGGTGTCAAGTCAAAAGACGTGCACCTGGCGAACTGAAGTCCTTGGGCACATCCCGGCACTAAAAGCCATTAGTCATTATTACCACATTCAAAACCTAAGAAGAACGATCATCTTGCCAAGCTCAAAGACCTCTTCACTGTAGCACGATTTGTTTGTAATGTTTAAATCTAAATTATTAGTATCGTATCTGTAACTCTTGTTAAAACCGAACATTCAGGTTAAAACTGCTCTTAATAATGAATTAAAATGCACAACACAGCTTTCACTACTAAGAAAAGGTGTGTTGACACTTCTATCTTTCACAAATACTCTGTAAAATCTCACACAGGTACCCACTGAGGTGTTAGCTATATTCTAGGAGTCCTCCATTCTTCTTCTCCTTGTTTTTTCAGTCAGTTAATCAGTCAATCAATACTGATCGGCATTTGGGGCAGTTGCCCAGGTGGCAGATTGCCTGCCTGTTGTTTTCCTAGCCTTTTCTTAAAGGATTTCAAAGAAATAGGAAATTTATTGAACATCTCCCTTGGTAAATTATTCCAATCCCTTGGTGGTGGAGTTTGGAGACATTTGGTTTCAAGCTACGCCGTGATATCGTAAATACAAACCATCATGGCATTACTTGATATATGTCTCAAGTATTATTACAATATTATAAGTCCACCTGTTCAATACAATACTTGATATCACGGAGTTACTTTCTTACCATATGGAATGACTACGTCTTGAAGATGGATTACTGTGGTGACAATTGTGTGGAAGCATAGTCACCTTCCTGTGATTCAGATTGCGCATAAAACTTCAAGCTTTTTAATATTGCTGATCATCAATCTAAGTGATTAATAGTCCCGGTATGAAACAAGGGGAAAAGGGCCTTGTACAGTCTGTCTTTGTAGAGGCACTTGGTTAGTTATGACTCTAGGGGCAGAATTCATAGACAGCACTTATGTATAAGTGCCCCTTATAAGCCAGGTTTCATTTCATATTACCTACTTAAGTGTCCCACTTATTGCTATAAGTGGACCTCCCACACACACTTAAGTGACTCACTTATGTTGCAGCAAGATGTAGGATGATTTTGCTGAATGTGTTGCATTTCATTCACAGAACACTTTCCGAGAAAAAAAATTGTAGAGATGGAAAATAGTGTCAAAATGTAATGTCGCCAACAATTTAAAGAAGGTTTCGTTTTAGAGTTATGAATATTCTTGTTCCTTTGATTGAGAGAGTGAACAAAACCTCCAGAGGACTCGCTATCTCACCATCAATGAAGATATTGTTTTGAGATTTTATGCCACTTCTAAATTTCAGGTTATTATTATTGATATTATTATCACCATCATCATTACTGGTATTTCGCTTAATTAACTGGAAACGTGCTACAAGTTGTAAGTTATCAAGACTGTAGGCCTATGGAATAATAAAGAACTATACTGAGTTATAAGAAAAATGAACGTGTTGCACTACTACCATTTATTTTAGGTTTATTTGTGCTAATTATATCAGGTTAGTCAACCAGTCGTTTGCCGGTATATATAAGAAGTTTCTGAAATTATGGCATCGCACATCAAAACATACGAATTACATTTTATTGGGGAAGTAAGTAGGCCTATTACAACGTAACGGCTACGGATATATTTGTCAAATGATTAAAAGTGTTCTAAGGCTAGGTATTCTGCATTTGGATGAATATTTGTATAGGTTCAAGTGCCTGGATAACTATAAACATATTATATTAAGAAGAAAGTTAGACTCTGGGCGTTTTCGTAGTTTGCATTGTCCGCAGCAAGTTTTTCTCACGTCATTCATATTCTGATGAGAAACTGCGTCTGTCTACTTGTTCTATATACTGTGCATGTACTGTACTTCGACGGAAGTTCTTGCAGGTGCTGTCTCAGCTCGCTGTTTTGTTATCCATTCTGATAATCAGATCCAATATAGACGACCTTTTAACCTCAAAAGTTTTGCGTGCGTGCGCGCGATGTCCTTCGATAAACTAAACACAATAGATCATCCCACTATTCGGTAGCCAGAACTACACGATCCAGGAAGCATGGGCATAATGTACAGCATTGCCACATCTCCAGTGATACTGTATCAGTGAGTGTGCTCTATAAGTGCTGTCTATGAAATGTAAACTCGTATAAGTGAATACTTATAAGTGCTCCCTTATTACGTAAGGGTTCCACTTATATATAAGTGCTGACTATGAATTCGGCCCTAGGTTGCTTTCTCTTTTGGGATTGAAAAAACCGGATGGTGGTGGCAGTTAGCAGCAGTAATTGATCCAATAACGCAAGACAATCAGAATTATTTCTCGTAATATTCTCTGTAGTGCAGTCTTCAAATGTGAGGTGGACTTCAAAAAAGAACAATAATTAGCATAAATTGATCGTCTATTTCCCTTAGGATTTTGGCTAAAGATAGTGTAAATTTGTTTATAAATAGAATCAGTAAATCTGTAAATTTTGCAGTTGGATGGAGTGGAGCAGAAAAAGCAACGTTGACATAAACTAAATTTTAATAGCAAATAAAGATTGCCTCGAAAATTCAGTGTACAAATGCGAAAAACTTTGGAGGGGTATAGCTGAGGTTCACATTTTTGTGTTGGTGTAAATATAGTAATCGTAATGTATGGCTCCTCCTAAGCATCTTTTTTTTTTTCCTTCGCGTTTGTACTGGAATGGAGCAGGGTCTGCTGTTTTGCAGGCCAATCTCCACTTCATTATGTTGAGTGCATCGTTTGGAAAAAAAACCCTGTGAATTGCAAATATTCACCATGAATCTGTAATAATATTAATAACAGTATCATTTAACTAATTGAAAGATGAACCAAGGCCTTCTAGATATTCCTGGGTCATGTGATAGATCTCCCCTTCTTTTAGTCTGTTGTTTTGAGTTCCTTTTGCAAGGGTGCTCTAGGTGAAAATAATTAGGATATTGGTCTATGTATTTGTATTTAATCAGTCGACTTGTGATATATGTGTATACGTATATTTTTTCAGGTTGTATCTAAGGATTCAAACATCTTAGTGGTTACATTGGCAGCCAAATGCTTGGCATCACTGGCAAATGGATTGAAGAAACGCTTCCAGCCATATGCTTTAGCTTGCATCCCGTGCATTTTGGAGAAGTTTCGGGAAAAGAAACAGACAGTTGTGACTGCCCTGAAGGATGCTATTGATGCCATCTATATTAGTGTAAGTTTTCTTGTAATGTCTATCTGTGTAATTGTCTGTTACAATGCAGGTATTATGTGCATTATGTAGCTCTCTTATTTTATTTGTGATTGTTTTCGCAGAAAGTGAAATATAGTAGTTTCAAGACCACTATTGACAGATTATCTTAGCCTTCTGAATATTACTGTTAGGCTCTGCATACAAGATAGTTTGGTGAATTCAGGTTCCCAGTGTGTCCTACCTGAACAATACCTATGTGTATATATAGTTACTTATCATATGTGACATGATATACTTTATTTGTTCCTGAACATTTTTCCAAATTATAATTAAAAGAACAAAAATGCTTCAGATTTGTTTCTTTTAACTGTTTTGCCAATCACTCCCTGCCCATTGTACACAGCACTGCCATAAGTTCTGTCAGTACTTTCAATGCATATAACTACTAAATAAAACTATGCAAACTCATTAATTTACATATATTCTGATTAAACACAAAAAGTGCTACAGAATGAACACCCTCTTATTCGAAATGATCACCATGTGCGGCAACACAGCTGCGAAGACATTGAGGCCATTCATAAATAGCTGCACGAATCATGTCCAGTGGAATTTTTTGACAGCTCGCGTGATTTTTTTTTTTACATCTCTATTACTGTGCCTTTTTTTTTTTTTTTTTTTTTTTTTTTTTTTTTTTTTTTTTTTTTTTTTTTTACATACTATTGCCTCGAGCTTCTGCCTAATCCAGTGGGTTGAGGTCCGGACTTCCACCATGCCAGTCGGTAGCAGCGATGAACCGTGGGACATTAGTTGCCAACCACTGCTGTGTCGTTCTTGCTTTGTGTGCAGGAGCGCTATCCTGCTGAAAAATCCATGTTTTTCCTTCTAACAACTTTGAATTGATATGTGGTATCACCTTTTCCAACTTTGGTAGACAACTGAAGAAGTTTTTACTCCACCTTCGCAAGAATGCATCTCTGATGCTCTCTGCCAGGAAACCATCCACCATACCATGACAGAAGCAGTGTGATGTCTGCGCTGTTCACATGGAACTTTCTCTTTTGATTGCTTGGTGGACCCTGCGTACGCACAATCATTTTGCTTGTTAAACAACTCTTCCACGGTGAATAATTTTTCATCTGTGAATAGGATCTCGCGATACTAGCTCTCTGGGATCAAACCCAGTATATTTCCTTTAATTTTTCAGTTAGTAAATGTCATGTGTATCTTTTATATGCCCTAACATATTCGTGACAAAGTTCGTGGAGATGTACCGTATTTCACGGCATAATCGTCGCACTTTTTATACCAAAATTTTCGAAAAAAATTGTAGGGTGCGACTATTATACGATGAATATTTAATACCAGTATTTGTATTACTCAAAAAATGTATTTATAACTAAATTGTATTTGATACAAATTTAAGATGCACGTAATACTCGCGTTTATACATCAAAATAATTAAAATAGTCTAAAACAAAATTCATAATTTTTCGCAACAATTCGGCGAACGTTTTTCCAACCTGAAAATAAAAATGAACGTATTAAGTTAATTTGTCATTAATTTGAGTATTAAAGTTAAAATATTACACTTGCAAAAAATTATCGCTTTGTTGTGAAATGCGGACTTACCTGTACGCAATTTATTCCAAATCTTCGGTGTCGCTATCGCAGGTTTCGCTATCTGATGCGCCGTCCTCGCCTCTGTTAATACCAGTATCAGATTCTTCGTCTCCCTGCCACACTGCGTCATCTTCGGAACCGTCTAGTGCATTCGAAATCCCAGTCCTTTTGAAGCTCTTGGAGACTAGTTCAGGTGGTATAAGATAACTCTTCTTCACCCACGAGCATAACAAGTCCAAGGGTGGACGCCTGATATTTCCGGCGGGCGTCAATTGCTGATCGCCGCTCATCATCCACTCGTAGTAAAATCGACGTAAGTGGTCTTTAAAGGGTTTATTAACACATACGTCTAGTGGCTGCAAAGCAGATGTTAGGCCACCAGGAATGACTATCTGTCGTGTCTTATTTGTAGTGAGAATTTGCTTCACTTCGTTCACGAGGTGACCTCAGAAACTATCTAAAACAAGCAGAGCTGGTTGTTTTAGTAGTGCACCAGGTCTTCTATTCCACACAGTTTTAACCCAGTCCAGCATGAGTTCTACGTCCATCCAACCCTTTGGTTGCACTCGTAAATGAATTCCACGGGGAAACTGTATATTCTTAGGCATCGTTTTCCTCTTGAAAATGATGTAAGGCGGCAACTTTCTCCCGTCAGCTGTAATGGCTAGCATTGCCGTGCATCGCAACTTCTCACTACCACTGGTTTTCATTAATACACTCCGTGATCCTTTTAGCGCAATAGTGCTGTTGCGAGGCATATCAAAAAAGATTGGAGTCCGATCGGCATTACCGATTTGAGAAAGCAAGTACGAAGTTTCCTTGCGCAAACGTATGACAAATCGGTGAAAATTTACAATCTTGTCCGTGTAAGGTATCAAATAGTCTTCATTATTATTAGCAGAGATTCTGAAACCAGTTGCTGAATTGCAAGAACTTTCCTGGATCAGACATGGACTCTCACAAGTTGGTGGTTATGAAATGCTGTCTGACATCAAAGATATCGAAAGAAAGGAAGGAATGTGAGGAGATGGAATCTAGACAAGTTGAAGTTCAGAATTGTTTCATGGAATATGTTAAACAATGACTAAATGCAAAGGTGAAGGGAACAATGGATTATAGTGGATAGATGTGAAGAATGACATCAGGGGGGCTGTAGAGTTTGGAAAGATAGGCAAGATCAAGTAAGAATCAGTGGATAACTCAGGAGTTATTAGACCTGGTTGATGAATTGCAAAAGTACAGGAATGCAAAAAATGGGGAGGAGGGGCAGAAGAAAATACAGGGGATTGTAGAATGAAGTAGATAAAAATTGCAGGATGGCTAAAGGAGAATGGCGTGGAGAGACTTGCAAGGACATTAAGGTTGTATGATAGTAGGAAATGTAGATGCTGCTTATAGGATAATCAAGGAAACATTTGGGGAAAGGAAAACAAGGTCTATGAATATTAAGAGCTCAGATGGAAAACCACTGCTAGGGAAAATGGCAAGGCAGAAAGATGGCAGGAACATATTCAACAATTAATTTTATCAAGGAAAAGAACTAGATAAGTTTCTGGAACGAGAAGAGGATGTTGATGAAATGGGAGACCCGATTTTGAGGCCAGAATTAGACGGACCTTTGAGAGACTTCAATAGGAACAAGACACCCACCAGGAATTGATCACTGACTGACTGCCACCAGCATGGCGAGGTTATTCCATTTAGTGTGCAAGATATGATACAGGAGAAGTGCCATCCAATTTTAGACGGAATGTTATACCTACCCGAAAGCAGGTACCAAGCAAGTGGCCGTGCGGTTAGGGTCGTGCAGCTATGAGCTTTCATTTGGGAAATAGTGGGTTTGAATCCCACTGTTGGCAATACCGAAGATGGTTTACCGTGGTTTCCCATTTTTCACACCAGGCAATTGTTTGGGCTGTACCTTAATTAAGGCCACGGAAAAAACAGTGCTGACAAGTGTGAAAACTACTGCACCTATAGTTTAGTATCTCACACATGCAAAATCGCACGTCTTGTTTGCAGAAGAATGGAAGGACATGTTGAAGCTGAGTTGGGAGAATATCAGTTACGCTTCAAGTTTTATGTGGAAATACGTGATGTCTTCCTGACTTTGCATCTGATCTTAGAGGATTAATTTAAGGACAAGCCGATGTACATGACATCTAGTAGATCTAGGAAATGCAATTGATAACGTTGATTGGACCACGCTATTTGAGATACTGGCATTAGATACCGAGAAAGGATTATATACGATCTATATAAAAACCGGTCTGCAGTTATAAATATAAATGGCTATGAAAGAAGTAGCAGCAACACAAAAAGGAGTGAGGCAGGGCTGCCGTTTCTCCCCTCTCATTTTCATTGTATGTATAGAACAGGCATTGAAGGAAATCTAAGAAGAATTTGGAAAGGGTATCATAATCCAAGGATAGGAATAGGAAACTCTGAGATTTGCCGATGATTATTTTATCGGAGTTCACGGAAGAACTGGAGAAATTGCTGAATGGTATGGACATAGTCTTGGAGAAGGAGTTCAAGATAAAAATAAACAAATCCAAACAAAAGTAAGGGAGTGAAGTTGAATGTAGCGAGGTGATGTTAGTAAATGAAGTCTTAAAGGAAGTAGACTAATATTGTTGTCTAGGTAGTAGAATAAGGCAGAAGTAAGGAGGACATGGAATCCAGACTAGCACGAGCAAGATAGGCCTGTCTTTATAAAAAGAATGTGCTCTCCTCGAACATTGGTATAGGAATAGGTAAGATTTTTTTTGAAAACTTACCTGTGGAGTGCCGTTGTATGTCAGTGAAACATGGACAATAACTAGCATGGAAAGAATGAGAATAGAATCTTTTTGAAATGCGGTGTTAACAGAAGAATGCGGATGGTGAGATTTGTAGATCGAATCATGGGTGATGTGGTACTGAATCAATTTTGTGAGAGAACGATTTGGCAAAATTCAGCATGAAGAAGATCAAGAGAGAATAGGAAGGACACATATTAACCCTTTTAGGACTGGGTCAAGGAGGGTGCACCTAAGAAGACCAGCTGTTTTGCATGTGGTATGGCGAAAAAGACCAAGGCGTTCGAGGGATATTTTTCCTATCTCCTTTCAGAAACTCCTAACTTACTCTGTAATAAAGGTTTCTTAATGATTCTTTTTTCAAAATCTAAAAAAAAGAACCCGTTTTCCTATGAGATGCAAACAAGGGCACTTTAAACAAAACTAATATTTTAAAATAAACAATATTTTATATATACACTAAAAATGTTTTTAAAATGTTGAAATGAAATATCTGTAGTTTATAAACTAAGCAAAATTTATGTGTGGCAAATGTATTATTTACGTTCCATACTTCATTTTCCATAAACCACAATTTTTTTTTGTAGTTCAGATTGAAATTAACAAAATATTGTTATTGTCCACTTGATCTGATGTCTAAAAAAACATCGCAGTAAGCACACATTGTTTGCCTACACATTGTAGATACAAAGTCAGAACCTCTGAATAACACACCTACAATATGACACACTGAAACTGACCCAATAAAGTTATAAATTATATCCTACCGAGCTCGATAGCTGCAGTCGCTTAAGTGCGGCCAGTATCCAGTATTCGGGAGATAGTAGGTTCGAACCAGACTGTCGGCAGCCCTGAAGATGGTTTTCTGTGGTTTCCCATTTTCATACCAGGCTGTACCTTAAGGCCACGGCTGCTTCCTTCCCAGTCCTAGCCCTTTCCTGTCCCATCGTCACCATAAGACATATCTGTGTCGGTGCGACGTAAAGCCAATAGCAAAAAAAATTATCCTGTTTTCAACGCTTATAAAAACTTCTTTACAAATATGTTGTGCAATGCACACACCATTGCATCCTTGGCATTTGGTACCCAGAGTTCTTCAGCTATAAGGTTCTGTAAGGCTGGTTTCACACCAAACACGTCCAATCACGTCAAGCCCGTCCAGTCACGTCTATTCCTTCAACAGGAAAATCCAACACTGAAATCTCCCTTTGTTTTAGGCTACCACAGCTATATTTCATTCACACAGACCACGTCTGTCAAGTCAAGGTTAAACCAGTCCCGTCAAGTGGAAGGGGAACCAAACCGGGCTTGATTGTGTTGCGTCAGTCCAGTCCAGTCTCATCGTTTTAACAACACGAGTCACATTCTGAGCAGTGTAGTTAATTTAGCGCTTTTTCCTTTCGTTTTGTGCATGAATCTTGAAAAGTGGATTTTCTTTTACTCAATTTTCTTAAACATCTGTGCTTTGTAATTATGTTAATATCACTGTAATTATGATATTTATCTGAAAATAAAATCATTTGTATTGAAATTATTTTGTGTGGTGTAATAAATACTAATTTGCATTAAAAGTAGTATTTGTGTTAACTTACCTTAAATATATTGCTAGGCGAAGCTCTGGTTGTATGACCTTTCGGTTATTAGTTTTTTGCTTTCCAACTTCCTTTCGAACCAGGTCATTAGGCTTCACAAAACTTTTATATCTCATTCGGAATAAATTATAAAATTTGAACGGATCGTTCACCAAGTCGGGAAACAAATGAGAGAAAGCACCATAGATATCCCTTCTGAAATAAATCGGATGAATCCACGATCGTTACCTTGCTTCTTTTTCGGCAAACTATCCAGTGCAAAACTATAAATTTAACTAGCTCACCTTCCATTTCCAAGGCAGAAGAAAAACAGAATTCTATCCACACCTTGTCCTTTCTTTTGGGGATATGACTGGACTGGACGTGCTTGGTTTGAAACCACAGGATTTAACAAGACGGGCTTGGCCTTGACGGACCTAGATACCCAGACGTGACTGGATTGACTTGTAAAGACTTCCTTGGTGTGAAACCAGCCTAAGGGTTAAGGATAAATAATATTTTTTCAAATAATTTTGTGTGGCTATTTCCAGCAGAGTGCAGCCCTTGTAAGGCAGACCCTCCGATGTGGGTGGGCAGCATCTGTCATGTGTAGGTAACTGCTTGTTATTGTGGTGGAGGATAGTGTTTTATGTGGTGTGTGAGTTGCAGGGATGTTGGGAACAGCACGAACACCCAGCTCCCAGGCCATTGGAATTAACCAATGAAGGTTAAAATCTCCGACCCGGCCGAGAATCGAACCTGGGACCTTCTGAACCGAAGGCCAGTACGCTAACCATTCAGCCAACGAGAATAATAATACTAATGACGATGGTGGTGCCGATGATGATAATCCTATGACGTGAGGCGGCAGGTAACCTAGTGCACTCATCTCATTTTTATTGTGTGTTTGTTTGCTTATTTATGGTATCTCCTTTCCAAGTGGATAATTATTTTGAGGGTTTTCCGTTTCGAGTGATACAGCCATCGGCTTTGTAAATGAGTGTTTCTCGTAAACGTATGACAAGTTGCAAATTGTACTCACAACTCGACAAGAACTTTGATGATGACTTCTTAGATGATTTATTTGATTTCTGGAAAGGATATATCGTAAGTGAGGAAACAAACTATAAAATTGAGAAGAGTACACTGTGTTACTTGCCGCCACACGTTTATGTTGAAACGGCAACAGCAGACTGCACAGCTCGGCGATCAGGTGAGCACGAGGTGGCGCTGTGCATTAGATGTGCTGCACTGTACCTGTTGGTCTTGACTCTCATACTCAGTCAAACGTTAATGTAACAGTCCCAAAAGATCTTAGAGACACGTAATATAGCGTCATATTTTTCATGTGTTAAAATATTTGGCCTACAAATATCCTTTTATTCCATTGGCGAAATATCGCCGGCTGGTCTTTTTATCCAGTGTGACCATTAAAAATATATCGCCTGTTGGTCTTTCTCACAAGGATTTTCACTGACGATATGTCGTCAGCTGGTTCTATAAGTGTTAAGGCATCCAGGACTTGTGCAGTTTTTTAGGAAAGTGTAGGTAGTAACAATGGTTGGGGTAGACCAAGGCATGGTTGTGACAAATGTATTAAGGTAGATGTAGTAGTTACGTAGAAATGAAAATGTTAGCTCAGGATAGGATGGCATGGAGCGCTGTATCAAGCTGATCTGTGAACTGATGACACAAAGAAAAGGATGAAAGTTTTTTAAATTGGAAACCTCGTTGGTGAAATTGGGATGATCAGGTGGTTTAATACTTGCCTTAAAATGGTGATCATCAGGGTGAAATTGTTATTTTTTCATCTTGAAAATCAATGGTAAGGCCCGGTTTCTTCAACTGTATGATAAATTTTACTTAACAAATGTTAACTAACAATTGTTATTAATTTAACACTTTGTTTAAAAGTACCCTGTTTCACGAACACATGTCCAATATTTGTTACGAAACAATTGTTAAAGACAAATTAACACATTTCAGTGAGATTTCTGAATGCGTTTGGCAGTGAGCGTCTTTTGTTTCTTTACATAAAGTGCTCCGAGTGGTGTGTTGAAATAATATTTTGTCACACAGCCACTGGGTTGACATTATTATAGGTTATGGTTAGCGGAGACCGATAAGACGTAAACATGTTAAGTAAGAGGAACAAAAGCGTTATGATGAATGCGAGTTTTTATTTCATTTAATTTTAATTTAAAATTATGTGAATGTGCTTTAAAATGAAAGAACTGTTATATCACAACATTCGATATAGCCTATTCTTATATTCTTATCACCGGGAAAATGTGATAATTGATGTGTTTTGAATGGTTTTTGGCCATTATTTTATTGTGGGGAAAATAATATAATGCCTTGTTAATGCTGCAGTGGCAGCAGGAATTGTTTGCAGGATTCTACACACTTTTTCTTGCACTCATGAACATAGTCGCCTACAATTACATTAAAAGTGTCTCAAGCGTAATATATAACAAGTAGAGCCCAGACCCTGTGGTCAACAGATTTCCCCGAGCTTCAAGGTACCTGTGGGGAGACACTCAACGGTAACTCGTGTATAAAGGTTAAAGTCAACACGCTTTCGTTTTCGAAAAAAATGATGTCAGATGTCATTACACAGAATCCGCTTCGGACAAAGTGGAGGTGGTAGAATAAAAGGCGAACAGATTTTACTTAAACATGTCAGGTCCGCAACCTAATAACTTCTGAAAAATGGAATCCCCGATTCCACAGCTAGGCGTATATACTTGGGTGTTACATCACAGCGGAACGGAGTGGTGGCCAAGTGGGCACCGTACTAGTCTACGAACCTCGTAGACGTGAATTCAAGTCTCGTCGCGGCTATGATTTTTGCACAAAATAAATTAATATGTCTGCCTTTGTGGTGTAGAGGTTAGTGTGATTAGCTGCCACCCCTGGAGGCCCGGGATCGATTCCCGGCTCTGTCACGAAATTTGAAAAGAGGTACGAGGGCTGGAACGTGGTCCACTCATCCTCGGGAGGTCAACTGAGTAGACATGGGTTCGATTCCTATCTCAGCCATCCTGGAAGTGGTTTTCCATGGTTTCCCATTTCCCCTCCTAACTTAAGGCCACGGCCGCTTCCTTCCCTCTTCCTTGTCTATCCCTTCCAATCTTCCCATCCCCCAGCAAGGCCCCTGTTCAGCATAGCAGGTGAGGCCGCTTGAGCGAGGTACTGGTCATCCTCCCCCGTTGTATCCCCGACCCAGAGTCTGAAGCTCCAGGACACTGCCCTTAAGGCGGTAGAGGTGGTATCCCTCGCGGAGTCTGAGGGAAAACCGACCCTGGAGGGTAAATAGATAAAGAAGAAGACAACGATTAAATTAATATTTGAGGGAATGCAAGATAAAAATTGGAGCAAAAATATTACGCAAATTGCAGTGCTTTTTTTTTTTTTTTTTGCTAGGGGCTTTACGTCGCACCGACACAGATAGGTATTATGGCGACGATAGGTTAGGAAAGGCCTAGGAGTTGGAAGGAAGCGGCCGTGGCCTTAATTAAGGTACAGCCCCAGCATTTGCCTGGTGTGAAAATGGGAAACCACGGAAAACCATCTTCAGGGCTGCCGATAGTGGGATTCGAACCTACTATCTCCCGGATGCAAGCTCACAGCCGCGCGCCTCAACTCGCCCGGTAATTGCAGTACAGTTTATTTTCTACCTGAAATTAATATAGGCCTAAACGTTCTCACAGTTACTGCTGGATCTCTTTGTATATACAGTATATATTAATTTTGAGGTAGAAAATGAAATTTGATTATTCATTGTATTCGCATTTTACCTTCACATTCCTTGAAACAATGATTTAATTTTTATAAAGAAAGTATATCTAGGGTGGGACTCAATCTCCAGTCTTTGCGGTCCGGAGACTCGTACGATGACCACTCGGCCACTACTCTACTTGTTGAGGTTGCAACTCTTCAAGTATGTAAGTGTTGCATTAGAATCGGGGGATTCATACATTTTTCGGAAATTATTGGGTTGCAGACCTGACAAGTTTGAGGAAAATGTGTTCGCATTTGAGTGTTCTATCACCTCCATGTGGTCCGAAGCGGATCCTGCCTCATGATATTTGTCCTCACTGTTGGAAACTCTAACCTATTTTCAATATCGTCCAGTTTCTTGTTCATTATGGCTTTGGTAATTAGATATGTATATCTTCTGACAACTCTATAAAGTAGTTATTTCTTAGTATGGGTCGTCCTTTGCCTTCTTCAGTTTATAAATACTCTTCATACAGTAGTAATCTTCAAACTTAGGTCTTCTACGTGCCTCCATTTTGAAATTTTAGCAGTTGTTAAGAGGTTTAACACAGGGCTGCTGCTAGGTTAATTTAACACAAGTATTAACAATTTGTTATAGTTAACAATCCTTCATGAGACGATCCTTTTGTTAAATTATGTGTTAAGTCTCCTTAACAGCAGAGTTAACACTTAACATCCGTTCAAGAAACCGGGCCTAATTGTATCAACTGAAGGAATGTTAAAATGCACAACATTCATATTATGTTGTCTTGCTGATTTTTTTCCTACCGCTTTTCCTTACTAAGGTAGGTGGATCATCTCTGAAACCTTACCTTATGATAGAATTTTGCCAATTTGTTCAGTGAGGGGCTGAAGGGGTTAGCCCTTTACAGTTATCAAACACTCATATAGAACTTCAAAAGAATGCACTGACATATTATGCTAATACAGTAGAACCTCGATAATTCGAAATTGGTTAATTCAAAATCCCGCCTAAATCGAAGAAGCTCTTGCTCCCGGAAATATGAGATACAGTTTTGCATGTTATTTCATTGTTTAATTCGAAATACGGATAATTCGTGATTCGAAGTACAATGTCGGCCCCATTACCGAAATTCAGACTTTTAATTCAAAACTGCCTTTACATTTTAAAACAATAGTATGTTACAGAGTAATTTCAACTCAAAATTTATCCGCTCCCTGTCATAATAGAACGCGCTTTCCAGAACGGGGAGGGGTAGCTTTCCACACTTACACTCACTTCTGTGGGTCTACAGTGTGCTTCATGATTGCTAAGTTGAATGAAATCGGAATTATTTTGTGTTCACCCTTTTAAGGAACGCCGTAATATCACGCAACAGGCAGTGTGTGGGGAAAAATGAATCCGCGAACACTGGCGATACCGACAGTTGACGAAAAAACATGGCTCATATAATAAATTTGTAGGCACCGAACAATATTGTCATTGCCGGTGAAACTGCATTGCTTTATTTTAATGCGAACCCAAACGGTCTTATGGTTTTAAAGAAGAAATTGCCAGCCGGGAAATCGTGCAAGTGTGAGGTATGGGGGTCATAGTAGTGCGTTGCAATGCACATGGAAGCGAGATACTTTATCCCCTCCTCATAGGAAAGTTCGATAAGTTACAATGTTTTAAGAGCGTCGGGCACTTTCCATGCCAGTACAAAGCATCTATAATAAAAATGCGAACAGTACAGAAATCCAAAAAATAATGCATTTGCATAGGGGAACCGGCATAATTTATCCTTGCCTTCGAGTTGTGCGATTTTTTTCTTCTTTCGCTGTGTGAGGTTATGTTCGTCAGTGATTTATCCGAGTGCATTATTTGAACATTGTAAATGCACCTTGTTGGATACATTTCGGAAATGGTTATTTCCATGGCATTTGGAAGGTTTAAACTGTGAATCGAGGTGATTGCATGTATAAATGGATCTTAGAATACTTTGTGACGCGGCAAGTGTTTACATTTCGGAAGTACGAGAGAAGTGCCATGGTGGGAAATCGTACAAGGATAGAGTCATAGAAAAGTTCGATTTTAAGGGCATCGGGGTTTACTTTCTGTGTAAATACAAGGCATCTAAAATGCATACAGTATAGCAATCCAATTAATAAAGCACTTGCACATGGGAGCCAGCATAGATTTCTCCTCGTCTTTGGATCGTGCTTTTTTTCCTCTTTCGTTGCGTGAGGATTTGAATACTGTAAATGCACCTTCTTGGATACATTTTGGAAACAGTTCTTTTTTCATGGCATTTGAAAGGTTTAACTGTGAATCAAGGTTAACTGCATGCAGTAACGGGTCTTAGAATATTTTGTAACGCGGCAAGGGTTGGTACTTCTGAATTGCAAATTGGCGGTTGATTCGAAATCACGTAATTCGAAGTCCGATTTTTGAGTCCCAACGACTTCGAATTAACAAGGTTTTACTGTATTGCTTTTTTATGCTGTGCATATGCAGAGCCTGAATGGTCTGGTTTCTTTTTCCTTACATTTCACCCTGTCCTTGGCACTGTTCATTGTGTGACCACTTTGTCATGCTTGCAACAGAAGACTACCTCCTCGTTCAGTCCCTCGCCCTAGTATGGTTCCTTTACCCTAAAATGCGTTGCTCTCTAAAGGAAACTGTGAGTGTGTGCTAGAGAGAACAGCAGCTAACAATGAATCAGGGGCTATTAACTGGATTCTTCCACATGCGAATTGCTGAAGCCATCATCGTGTACAATCTCCCAGTTACATCTTGAACCGTGTAATATAAACCATATTAATGACACAATTTTTAACCTCTAGTTCCTGAAGTTTGTGCAAAAAATATTCTAGGTCAGACATAGCATATTTCTTGAACTGGTCTTACGACAGCATTAGCTTTGGAGGATATGACTGGCAGTAAAGTATTTGAAAGGAGGAATTAATTGTCAAACTAAGTCATATAGGAAATAAAAACCAGGAAAGAATACATTACAGGATCTACACAATGGCAGATCAGTCTGGAAGGAGGGAACAACAGAAAGGGGAGATGACTCCCTCTTTCCAGACTGACCTGCCATTGAGGTATTGTAGTTAGTTTACACTATACCAGAATCAATGGCTTTACATAGTTCTATTTATTGACTGGTAATGCATAGTTCTGATTCTTGTGATGTTACAGTAGTATACTGTACAGAACCAACCTCTGCAGTAATTCATTATAGTGTACAGGACCGAATGAGAACATAGACTGCTGCATTTTCCCTTTTAGGTTTGGTAGATTAAGATGCAACTATAGTTACCAGTATGTTCAGCTTGTTGCCTGCACATTAGGCAGTCCCATCTCTAGATTCCGTTGTGGACATTTCAGATCTATCTATGGTGTCAGACTATAAAGACCTGATACCATTACAATAATGTCCTCCAAACTAGTTTGCAGTACAACAGAATATAGCAATGTACCTGTTGGGGCTTTTTATAGCATTGTAAATTTTTGCTGGATGTTACTGGTATGTGTATCTTTTATGGTATCCTATTTGCAATGATAATTTGAAACAATTAAGAAGAAACTAATGGTTTGATATTTCCTTCTACTTTTGTAAGCCATATATTAACCCACTATCGAAGGTGGTTTGAGTGAACACCTTTGTCCAATATATATTTAGTTTGTCTTTCCCTTTCTCTCTGCATTGAAGATTCCTTCTGGCCATTGTTCCAGCCTTCTTCTCCCAGCAATCACTGTAACTAATTTTATATATGAAACTAGCTTCAAACTCAGAAAATAGACGAGTTAACGGCTTTACGTCTGCAAATGAACTTTTGTCTTCTTCTGTAATTCAAACTGTGAAATCACTTAGCTGTAACCACTTTGATATATTTTCTGGCACTCTTCTCACATTCTGAAGAATATAGAATCTAAGTACATGAAGTAGTTGACCTATTACATTTCTTACTCCTTACCTGAAGTCACATTGATCCCAGAATTCTTCTTAGAACCTTTGTTGCAGGAATTTCAGGTTCAAACATACGTGACACAATTAGCCATTAACACAAAGTTGTCAGCGTAGACAAAACCGCTTACTACTTTTCCATCCCATGAATTCCACCCTATCATAGGTAAGCCATGTACAGTCCCTGGGCATATTATTAGAGGCACCTTGAATTTTTAACCCAAGACCTGCGATCGTCTGTCTGACGGTCGGGAACATTGTCGTAGTTCGTAAGAATCTCGAGATGGCAGGAATAGCATGTTTAGCTGCTAGTTGGAAGGTTTATATTTCTTTTGAAACTGTTTGTGAGTCACAAATATCATTTGTTTGCAAGGCAGACACTATTTTATCTTTATACTTGAAGTTATCGGTTAAGCAATATGGCGTCTGTTTGTTGACGATAATGAAATTGAAAGACTCGTTTATGATACTGATAGTGATGATTATTATGTGGAGGATAATGTGGAGAGTTCATCACATGACGAAATTGATAATGAAATTCTGAGTTCAGCGGGTAGATCTTTACAGTGTGTCCCAAAATCCTGTGACGCGTATGTTGGTGAGCTTCCATGTTCTACAGCAGGTTTTCACTCGAGGTAATGTAAGTATTGAAGGCTTGGGTGTGAATTGGAAACTCCAGAAAGTGAATTTTCCCAGAAAAAGTGTCTAATTTACTGTCGCCACCCAGGACCCAGAAATATGCCTCCCCGTAATGCAGCCCCAGTCTTGTACTTCTTTCTGTTTTTTACCCTTGGTTTCTGGAGATTATTAGTGTAAGAGACTAATCGTTATGCCAAACAATACATTCATATGTTAGGTGTTATACAGCAGCATAGTCGTTTCCGTCTATGGCCAGATGGGAAGGCAGATTTAAAACGTTTTATTGGCCTGGTCATAAATATGGGGCTTGTGAAGAAAAGAACCTTTCAAGTTATTGGTCAACTCAGCACCCTAGTTAAGACATACCCATCTTTAGAAAAGTGATGGCAAGGGATACTTTCTTACTAATAAAAGATTTTTCCATGTTGTGGACAACACATGTGGAAAGAAACCAGGTGACCCAGACTATGATCCCCTCGTCAAGGTTAGACCAGCCATTGACCAATTGTTTTAAAAATCATTATGTTCCAGGGAAAACACTCGATATTGATGAGACATTAGTTGGTACTAAAAACAGAACTAATCTGATTTCAGTATCTGCCAAACAAGCATCACCACCAATTGGGAATTAAACTTTTCAAGGTGTGTGAACCAGTTTCCTCATATACAATGCAGTTCAGTGTTTATTCACCCATAAAGTCTGGAGGTTCTGCACCAAGTGGTAAAGGATTGGGGTTTGATGTAGATTTCAGTTTACTGAGTAGTATTGGAAGTACACTGACAGCAAATGTCATGGGATAGTTACCTAATAGCGTGTGGGGCCTCCTCCGGCCCTGCGAACTTCAGAGAGACGCCGTGGAAGTGAGTCAACAAGTCCCTGGTAGTCCTCTGGACGCAGCTGACACCAAATCGTTTGCAGAGTGGCCACCAATGCTGGCCTGCTCGTGGGTGCAGTATCTATGGCACAGAGCCTGCTTTCCAGGACATCCCAGATATGCTCAATAGGGTTCATATTGGGGCTCCTGTGTGGCCATGGCAGTCGTTGGACCTCCGCTGCATGTTCCTGGAACCATTCCCGGACGACGCGGGAGTGATGTGGCGCCGTGTTACCTTGAAACATCGCAGAATCGCCTGGGCACTGGAAGGCCAAAAATGGGTGGAGATGTCTCCGAGCAGCTCAACATATCACGTACCATTCAAAGTCTCTTCCAGAACAACTAGGGGTCCCATTCCATACCGGGAAAATGCACCCCAGACCATAACAGAGACACCAGCGCCCTGGACCACACCTGCGAGGCAGGCGGGATCCATCGCTTCATGTGGTCTTCGCCATACATGGTGCCTCCCATCGGCATGGTGCAGTTGAATTTGTGATTCATCCGACCATATCACGTAATGCCATTGTTCCAGTGTCCATCCCTGGTGACTGGTGACAAATGCGCGTTGTTGTGCCCGATGATGTTGGTTTAACAGTGGCATCCATGTGCGGCGCCGGCTCCCATACCCCATAGAACCCATGTTCCTATGGATTGTCCACTGGAAGACGTATCTAGCACGGCGTGTGTTGAATTGAGCCATGATTTGTTGCACGGTTGCCTGTCTGTCACTATTAACAATCCGTCTCAATGTCGCCGGTCACTATCATCAAGGGTGGCTGACGGCTGGTCGTTAGTCTGTTGTGGACGGTGACACCCGCATTCAACCATTTAGGATACACTCTGGACACGGTTGATCGTGTGAAGCCGAATTCCCGCACGACTTCCGAAATCACACTTCCCATTCGTCGGGCACCGACCACCATACCTCGTTCGAACGGTGTCAGCTCACGAGGACGTTCCATGTTACACCTGTCACATGCACAGCCACTGCGGACAAGGTCTCCTATACAACTGCCGCTGGCACAGGGGGCGTGTGGTGCGCAGACAACACACCTGCGCATCAGTGCTCCGCTATCCCATGACATTTGCTCAGTGAGTGTATATTTTTGAAGGGGTACCGTATTGTTGTGGACAACTGGTATACTTCTATTGACCTGGCATTAGCTCTTTGGGTAAAGAACACACTTTCCACTGGTACTGTTCCCAGTAATAGAATAAATCTTCCTCCAGGAATAAACTCTTAAGAATTAGAGCCTGAACAAACTGTATATGAAACAAGTGGCCCACTGCTGTTCACTGCAGGGAGAGTCATTCTTTTATTTGAGGTAGGCTTGGTGTCCGTATAATGTTCATTACACAAGTGGGACAACTAAAAAAAGTAGGAAGGACGTGCAACAATTACGACAAAAGACAAACATTTTGTTCAAAAAATTTAGTGAACATTTAAAGCAAATCTTCATATTGTACATACAAATAATACAAAATTATTTCTTAAACTTGTTCTTCAGACTGATATAGATTATTTATTCGGCGTAAATAAGATGTGTCAACCCTGTACTTTCCACTTTTATGTATTTTTTCAAGAAGTTATTTTTTCTGTTATTTTTTCATAAGTCAGCTCATGATACCTGATTAAAGTGTGTTTTGACAATGAGTAATATTCATTTTTTTTTTTCATCTGACCAGAAAGAGTTCATTAAGGAGAAAAAAATGTTTCACAGCAGTATTTGTCCCAGTAAATGACAGACAAAAAACCCTACTAAATAAACAAAGTTCTTAATATTAACGTTTTCACTGTTGAAATAAGCAATTATTTTGCATCTGTTTTCACAAATAGG
The DNA here is from genome assembly GCF_040414725.1 of Anabrus simplex. Taxonomy (NCBI): domain Eukaryota; kingdom Metazoa; phylum Arthropoda; class Insecta; order Orthoptera; family Tettigoniidae; genus Anabrus; species Anabrus simplex. The sequence continues at coordinate 385,385,087 of NC_090267.1, read as the reverse complement.
TTAATTGTTTCTTGCATCACTGCTTTCAGATTCACTTTTTAATTAGTTCTGTGCACATGGAAATTTATCAGTTTGTCTGTAGAAACATTTGGTACAACTCTTTCAACAAAAGCACAACAGTCCTTAATATTCTTTCATTTCAACTGATCATTTTAAAACTCACCCAATCATATGCTTTAAAAGGTGTAAGAAATGATAAAACACCATTAATATACTCAATGCAAATGTCATAGAAAATGTCAGCATAACCGTGAAATATTTCTAAAGTAATAGCATAATCTTAATATACCTCTATATTCAGAATTTGTGCTATAATTCTGTATTATGTGCTTGAGTTGTTTATTTTAAATGTATGTTGTTAGAGGATGATTTACATTAACAGCTGTCATTTTGTCTCCTGATGTCAGAAAAGGAACTCTGAGAAATATTTAAAATGCATTTTCAAATCAATGTGGAGGTTGGTTAGTTGGCTTACTACTGTTTTAATGGATTAAAGCCAGCCAGGAAGTGTTTTAACCAGTCTCCTTAAGCATGTAATTTTGTGCTCTACCTTAAATTTGTATATTTTTATGTTATAGGAGAGAAATGAATAAAAGATAATTTGTATTTTCACCAAAAATTGAGGCAGTGAGTGAGAAAGTGGGCTATGCCAGAGTTGGATGGAACTGAGATATTTATAGAGTTTTGTGTTTGCTCTAATAATGAGAAAAACATTCCTATTAACGTATAATTTATTGTTTACCATTTCAAAGCCTACATTTCAAACTCTTTAGGAACATTATTTACAGGGTGTAATTCCATCATTTAACCGGATCCTTAGGCCCTTTCCACCTGCAAACCACCAACAAAATAACGTTGCATTACTACCTATAGGTTTGCTAACAGTACCTACCCAAGCATTGCCTTCTTTACCCGGTTACTATAAACATTTTAACAAATATTTGGAACTTCAGTTAGTTAAAAATTTGAAATAATTCCAGAGTAAACAAAATATTTCAGTGCCTTCAGATATCCGAGTCTTCCTCGACATCCTCAGCTGTGCTCGAGTCATCCGGCTGGAGTGCATGGTATATAGTATGTTGATTCTGCGGTATGTACGGCAGAAGAGACATCAAGTCATTGTATTTAACTTTATTAATTCTTCTTCCTATAGGATCTAGACTGTCCAGTTCTGAAGGAATTAATATTATGCTCAGTGCTTCCAGTGGTGCTTGTGTTTTCTCTCTGCGAGCCTTCCCGGTAATTGTATATAGTACTTGCACTTCCTCCCATGGACTAAGTTCAGAATAGCTGGTTTGGTACTGTAATATACCAGGTTTATTTTAGTCTATCCTGAGAGTGGCATTTTAACACCTGACATCCTTTTCTTGTTTCTAACGAAGCACGATGTGGCACTGTGGAAATTTTTGAAAGCTTTCTTCACTCTTGAACAATTCACGAGACAAAGCCAACCTTCTGCTGTGAATACATAGTCCGTTTTCCTGATCATCTACATCTATTCGATGACACCGAAATCACGGTCTGAAGGCAAACAAAGGTGTGTCCAGGAACAAGATAGTAATGTTCTATTCAGTCAAACTTTCCTGTCATCACAAGAGCATAATAAATCATATACAGGATGTTATTTTTGTTCTGTGCAGAACAGGAGCCAGAAAAGGATCTTCGCCGGGCTGAGCGGCTCAGACGGTTGAGGCGCTGGCCTTCTGACCCCAACTTGGCAGGTTCGATCCTGGCTCAGTCCGGTGGTATTTGAAGGTGCTCAAAAATGTCAGCCTCGTGTCGGTAGATTTACTGGCACGTAAAAGAATTCCTGTGGGAATAAATTCCGGCACCTCGGCGTCTCCGAAAACCGTAAAAGAGTAGTTAGTGGGACGTAAAGCAAATAACATTATTATTAAAAGAATCTTAACTTTCGCTTTCCAAAAATATTTTCAAGTACACTTGACACTTTCAATAGACGTGATGCAGTCTCTGAAGCATCTCACGAAGCAAGGTTTTCGGGCGACATACACGTGAAGTCAATTTTCTGGTTGCATATATGAATACCGAAATTGTATACCCAGAGTTGCCTTAGATAAAATACCATTCCTGTTGGTATTTTGGGGATTGGTAAAGCTTTCTGTGGATCATACGTTATCAAGCAGTAGTCAGTTTCCTTTGAGGCACTCAGATCAAAATGCAGAGAGAAGATAGCTACTTATTGTTCACCATTTCAAAGCATACATTTCAAACTCTTCAGGAGAATTATTTACAGGGTGTAATTCCTTCATTTAACCGGCTTCGTAGGCGCTTTCCACCTGCAAACAACCAAACAAAATAACTTTTCATTACTACCTATAGGTTCCCTAACAGTACCTACCCAGTGTAGCCGTATCTCTAGAGGTATATCTTCTTCTTTAGCTTGCCATTCGTCACATACTTTGCATGCATCTTTGTGAGGCATTTTGAAGCAGATATTACATTTTGTATTAAATATAGCCCTGTATGTGCCACAACTGACACTCTTCATGCCAGCATCAATTCTTTCTTCTTTGTAGAGCCTATATATCTCTGTAAGTGATTTCACAACTCGAATGAATTTCTTTTGAACCTTCTTTTTGCAATAGTAACTTACATACAAGGGAAATTTTTTAATATGGTCCATTACTGATTTCTCATCTTCATCATTTAACTTATGCTTGTAATTACCATGCTTATCTCTGAGATCCACATCAAGTGATACTACCGAGCTGTTACATGATGATGATCCTTCACGTTCAGATTTGCCTCCTTCCAGCACATTAGCTTTTCTATCGCCTCTGGCTGTAGAAAGACGTCCCCTAGATATTCCGAACACATTGCAAAATGCCTTTCTGCATACCTTAACAAGTGACCACGGGGATTTTTCACTGAATAGGCCCCTACGTGAAAGATACCTGCCTTCTAATTAAATCGTCGTTAATTCTCGTCTTTGAGTAAATTCCACTACATTCTTGCTCACTTATCAGTCAAAATAAGAATGCATTTTGTGCATTATAATCGCCTGTTTTACAGAACGCACAGAATGTCATCTTTTTTACCGTTCATAAGTTCATGGTATTTACACCAGCTAACATTAGCTGGCACAGATCGCACACTACACTCGTGCAGCACCTTGCTGCTTTGCAGGAACAAGCTTATTTGTTTTATCGCTAATGTACTCTAATCCTAAGTTTCTACACCCTTTAGCCCTTTTCCTTTTCCACTTATTTCTAACTCGTTTTTTAGGTTTTTCACAGCTGCTCACTATTACTTCTCCTTCATCGTCCACCATTTTGTACACAACTAGCATATGTTTGAGAATAAGCGCAGCGATTGGCAGGTCGCATAGCCAACGGACAGCGCACACATTGAATGCTTCTAGCTGCTTGGCATAATTCACTCTCTCGCAGCATAAATGTGAGATGAGTAATTCACAGAAAATGTATTCCTTAAAAAAAGAAAAGGAGCCTGTGGACGTCTTTGATATTTTGCACGCTGAAAGATGAATGTAAGCCATACACGAGGGTACCAATAACTCAGTTTTGACAAAATCTTAGCATAGCCCACTCTCTCACTCACTGCCTCAATTGCCATGGAAACAGTTTAGTTTCAAACAGCTCAGCAGCATTGTGTTCATTTACATTAGATACGGTACACTATGTTAAGTCAAACGTTGAAACCTTGGCTTTAATAAAACTAATGACAGCTTTAGTCGTCTTGTAAATGACAGGCACTGTATGTCACATGGGAAGTTGTTGAGGCGGGTTGTATTACACCATGCTCAGCAAATCTCAGTTCCTACCTCAACGGAGGTACACAGATACCTTGCTCATATTAGGATTAAACTCTTCTGAAAAAAGACCACAGTAGATAATAAGAGTATAATGTTCCTTTTAGTCCTTCATTGTTCAGCATTTTACCTAACATATATGTCCTTCATAATTTTCAGTTATATTTACGTTTCTTATTACAGGCTACCATAGAAAATATTCAGGAGGATGTCTTAGCTTCATTAGAAAATAAGAATCCATCAGTAAAGGCAGAGACCGCCTCATTTCTGGCCCGCTGCTTCACAAAGTGCACACCTGCAATGCTTACCAAGAAAATATTAAAAGCATACTCCTCAGCACTATTGAAGCTTCTCAATGATCCAGGTAAATAACCCTGTATTGAACAGGATTAAATCTTAATAAATTTTTGGAATTTTAATTTTTTAATGTTGGCTTACATGCTGTATTGCTTTTCAGATCCTAATGTCCGGGAGCAGGCAGCTGAAGCATTAGGAACTGCAATGAAAGTGGTTGGAGAAAAGGCAATTTCACCATTCCTTGGTAATCTGGAGCAAATAAAATTGACTAAGGTAAGATAACAATTGAAGACCCTAGCATTAGAAAGAAGCCTTGGAGTACTTTTTTTTTTTTTTCAGGAGAGCAAAAAGATTATTTCAATCTGACATGAAATTATTTCTAATAGCAACATAATGAAAAAATTGTCTACATACATACGTACATAATAATAATAATTTCGTGTGGCTATTTCTAGCTGAGTGCAGCCCTTGTAAGGCAGACCCTCCGATGAGGGTGGGCGGCATCTGCCATGTGTAGGTAACAGCGTGTTATTGTGGTGAAGGATAGTGTTATGTGTGGTGTGTGAGTTGCAGGGATGTTAGGGACAGCACAAACTCCCAGCCCCCGGGCCACTGGAATTAACCAGTGAAGGTTAAAATCCCCGACCCGGCCGGGAATTGAACCCTGGACCCTCTGAACCAAAGGCCAGTACGCTGACCATTCAGCCAACGAGTCGGACACATACGTACATACATACATACATCATTATAGACTGTTATTCCTTTCAGCGTTCAGTCTAGAAGCCTGTGTGAATTTAATAAACATCACCACAATCCTCTATTGGCAACTACTGCTGTGGCCTCATTTAGTTCTATACCTCTTACCTTTAAATCATTAGAAACTCAGTCTAACCATCGTCTTGGTCTCCCTCTACTTCTCTTATCCTCCATAAGAGTCCATTATTCTCCTAGGTAAGCTATCCTCCAATCATTTTTATTGCAAATATGTTGTACGCTTATTAGGAAGAAACAATTATTACCAAAAATTTGTTATAGTTACACATTCCAAAGCAGCCACCCAAGCCATCTCATCAAATAATAAGTCTCAAAATAAAGAATTGAAAGAAATTCTATGTATGTTAAAAAGACTCCCTAAACAGATCTCATTTCAGTGGATTCCTTCTCATGTTGAAATAACAGGTATGAAGAGGCAAAAAGAGCCAAGAAAGGTACCACACATCAACCTGCCAGTCAGACCGATTTTATGTCAGCAAAAATGATTCTGAAAAATACTATTAAAAACAGACATGAAGAAATGGCAAAGAAAACAGCAGAAACCAAATTATGGAAGGATATTGATGCTAAATGGGATCAGTATAAAATAAAACCAACAAGAGAAGCTGTAGCCTTCTTCAGACTTAACACTGGCCACGACTCTTGCAGTTCATCGAAAACTAATCAGCATCCTGAGATCCGAAAAATGCACTCTTTGCCATGACCCTGGAAGCAACATAGATAAGGAGCACCTGCTACATTGTAACAAACTTGATGTGACAGCCAGAGCTTCAGGAAATCTCACTCAACTGTACTAGAACTCAAGAAGGTTGGTGGATTGGAATATGGGCTAGTCGTAAGATACAACAATGTTGTATAGCATTTTGTTACTGTATCTCAAATATGTTCATGTCTATATCCATCAATTTTCATTTATGTTCGTATTGACGTAAAGAGCAAGCAGCAAGCCATGTTGAACTTGCGGAGTGGTACAATATGTTTGTTTTACTTTACTTATTCTTTCGTTGGAAATAGTATAGGTGCCAAGATGGGGAGCCAGAACTGGAAGATTGTGGTGTGTCTGGACCACTGCCCTGCTCATCCTAAAGAGTGGCCCCATTTAAGTGGAATGGCCCTGCGTGCTCGCTTAGAAATTGGATTTAAATTGGCCACACCACCAGTAAGCTACCTGGTCATAACTACTTTGCACTGCTCTTAAAATAAATGACATAAATGGAACAGCAACTGGAGTTTTCATGTGCAGTTTTCAGTGAAGTTTTGAAAATAATGTAAAAATCGGGATATGACAGGAAATCTAACCTTGCTCATTGTCTCTCAAAAAAAGTGGGGTCTCTACATTTACCTTTGCTCTAATATAATTTGATGCAAGGTTTACGAGCCTGGACGTCAGAATGCCGAGGGCAAAGCAGGTCTTAATTTCATCCTCATTAGTGTGGAACTATTTGTCGTTTATTTGTTGTTTTTTTTTTCCCATCTAGGTTCGATAATTATTCAGTAGCGTAAATATTTGTTTCCTGCATTATGTGGGTAAACAACGGGTCCATAAACTCAAAAAACGCAGCTGACTCTGAAACAGATTATCTAAATATTTCTCTCTCAATTCTGCTGACACCCTGGGGAGCCTGTAAAGTGATCAATAATTGTTTGGTTATCACTATTACTAGCCCACACCCAGTCACTATGTTTAGATTTCACCAAATACAGTAGAGACAATACGCGACACTTACGGATTTCGCCTTGCTAAAATGGTCGACAATTCAACGGTGGCGCTCATAGTGACTTGACCTGAACAAATCGCGCTAAATTCAAATATCAATGGAAATGTATATACGGAAATGGATAAATAAATTACATCTAGAAAGAAAGTGGTATTAAGATATTAACTTCGAAGTTGCTAAAGCAATTCTGGATAAATGAATGAAAAATTATTTAAAAGGTTATTATTCAAAGACTGAAATTAGACACATAAACAAGATATGAAATGGGCTGCTGTGAAATGGCTTAATCTTTCATTTATGCATTACTTTTTTAGCTTTAGCATCCCTACCTGAACTTTTACGGTTGGATTTGTCTTTTTTCTCATTTAAAAAACATTGTACGATCACATTAAGACACTTGTCAATAAAAATATCGGCACATTCCTTAAACACATGATGCAATGAATTAACATTTAAAAGCTGGACAATTTTCCTCTTAACATGAAGCCTACTACCAGAAAGAAAATCTATAAAATTTCGGTTTAAAGTCGCTGGCCTGGAAATGATCTGAACAGATCTTATAATTCTTATACAAGCGTAACGTCCCTTATTTCTTGTACACCTTATCCAAATCACTTCTGTAACATTTCAAAACCCACAGATCACACCTAAAACAACACATCGGTATTGAAGGTTAACTGCTGCACTATACAATAAAATATGCGTGTTACTTTTTATGCCAGTTAAAATATGGGTCAAGCAGGTCAGAAGATTATGAAGTACTATAAAAATCTGCCACTGGAAGAATATATATGCAAACAATATTACATGTTCTTGTCATGAGGGAACCTGAAGAACGACCGCGCATTTTTCTCTACTCCGTAATTACTGCAGCCAAACACAGCACATACCTTTCCCCTCATGTTGAGAGGAGATATCAAGGAATGACACACGCTACTATTTAATTATGTCAACTCACTGAAAATGCAAAAATAACACCAAAAACTTCACACAAAAATACACCTGCTCTTATGAGAGAATTAGTACTGTTCAGGTCTATCCGCTAGAGTGAGCTCCAATAGCTGTCCCTCGATATCTCGCTCAGTGTCGTGTATTGTCTCTACTGTATTTGATTTCACATGCGGGGCTTTAGGTAAGAGTTCAGAGACACTCTTATTAGATGAACTGTCACTTTCACTTATTAAAAAAAAAAAAACAGTATTATCACAATTCCCATCACTGTCCTCCAAATCACTATCCAAAATAAATATTGAATTTTCACGACCGCATTGTAATCGAAACCGACTTTCAACCTATTAGGTCATGTTATGTACATTCAGTTTGTGTTGAAGAGATGTTAAGTACAGAACAAAAATGGGTATTGAAGCAGGGGTACTGAAAATCAGTTGTGTGTTGTATGCTGCTACACATGGAAACAGGCAGATCCATATACAAACCATTTCTTTTGGGCACTATGCATTTCATTGCATCATCGTGGGATTCAATAGAGCCTTCGGTGGTGGTACTGGCTGCAGCAGTGTTGTTATGGAAGTTGTTGACGAGAACCAGAGTGCTGGAAAACCATACAGGAGAGTGAACTCGTCAGCACAGTTGTGATGGGTGATGGGTGATCCTCACAGCGTTGGAGTGTTCCTCAGTATCGGGTAGTCTGGTTAAGAATCAATTTTGCAACTTGAGCGCGAAGGTATTGGAGATTCTTGGATCTTTAAATTTCTCAGTTGCGTATGGTTGTAGATTTGTTACTATGGAAGCCATTCCTTTCATAGTTGCCTCTGTATTTATGTAACCTCATTTAGTCATCAGTGTTTTTTTTCTTCTTCCCTCTTCAACAGACTTAAAATCTTCAATGTTATATATCCTGTCATACATCCATGGATCTTTTTCAATGTTTCAACTTCAGCTTTAGGTCTGCCCATACTAAATACTAAATAATGTCCCGAGCTAGTATCTATTCTTTGATTTGCTCAGGCTAAGAGGAATGTTCTCCTTCTGTGGCTAATGCAGATGTGTTCAGTCTCATTAAATATTTTGACCAACGTTGTCTCATGAAATAAAAGTAGTAATGAAAGTTGCATGGTCAACCTATAACCTGAGGGGGGAGGGTGGGTGATTGTTTAGTCTTGCAGATATCTGGCATTCCCAATTTAATTTTTATTCATAAATTTTTTAATTTTGAGTGTAGAACTTTTCCACCTGCAAATCAAATATGACCCTAGTTGGTCAGATGGACGTAAGTCCTTTATTCTGTATAAACCTTGTTGTCTTCTGACTGTATTAGGTATGTCTGTCTTGTACTCCTTGGATTCAATTTACACTGTATTTATTATTATGCTTCTTTCTCATTGGTTTAAAATTATTATTGGATGGCTGATTTGAACAAAATTGTTCTTGCTGTAGTACTTGTAATATATATATATATATTTTTAATAGATAAAGGAATGTTGTAATAAATATATATATTTTTTAATAGATAAAGGAATGTTGTGACAAGGCTGTCATCGTGGCTAAGGTCCCAAAAGAACGACCGAAGACTGCTCCTGCAGCTGTTCCTTCAGGTGATAATGATGGGCCAAAGGCTGGTTCTGCAGCACCTAAACCTGTTAAACGGCCAGTTTCAAGTGCAGCTAAGAAAGTAGTCAAGAAATTGGCCCCCTCCGGATCAGGTGAGGAATGCTTTTTCATTTCCTGAACATCATAAAAATGAATTTAATAAAGAGCAAAATATACATTAAAAGTTTGTTTCAGATATTTAGGTGATGTGTTGTTAAGCTGCACATTAGCCCAAAGTCTCTTGTAACACACAATTTATAGAAACAAAATTTTGCTTTCTCAGTTTGTAAGTTATTATAACGGTGAGACCTACTATAGCTTTTTACCTAAACTGGCGGGGGGTCACCTACATGCTGTCAGAGGTCTGGCAAGCGGGGCAACGACCAATCCAGAGCAACGTAAGAGTCTGGTAAGGGAAAGTGGCAAGAGGCAACTACTACAAACTAGCCAGGATTGCGCACAGGTTAAAGTTGGGTTGAAATTTACATAACCATGAAATACAGAGGTTCATATTATGTTCTAGTTCGAGTGTGGCCTGTGAATGACTTTTATTCTACCTTGTATGTAGTATTATATAAGTTAATAATACATATATAAAGTGCATTGGTGAATAATGGTAAAGCAATTCATAGAAAAGTACTGGGTTACACACCACTCTTTCTTACCTTAACCTTAGTGCAGCTGAAGTATTCGTGTAATGGCACTCTTGTCATCTTCAACAGCGCTGCCACAGGAAATATCCTCGTTTTGAATCCTTGCTGTGACTCTCATCTCATACATTTATAGGGACATTCTTACTACATTAAACAACAGGAGATAATGGGTGGTGTGAATAAAAGTGAGTGCACACTCTTCACTCATGAATTTAGAGTGGGCACTCGCATTGAGGTGAAATAAACACTGCTAATCGGTAGCAGATACTCACGGATGACCTGTGCCTTTGAACACATTCTCCAGTCACTCGAGTAGCAGTGTGGGCACTCCAGATTTTTGGTGAATGAAGGTAAACACTCGTTCCAGTTAGTACTTGCTCATACATCTCCTTGAGCTAATTCATTCAGTAAGTGACTCCACGTGATACCGTCAAGTTCAATAGTATGGTGGTTAATTGGAAAAGGAAAGTATATAAACTCTGCAAAGAATTATCTCTACTTGATTGCAAAGTATTGAATGGTTAGCAGAGCATTTCCTTGGGCACTCCAAAGAAATACCGTATTTACTCGTGTATTAGACCGTGATGTGAGTATAATGGTGTGTCAGTAAGAGAGACGAAAACGCGTTGCTTCTGCGCAGGTGACGTCACGCGGGGAGCACTGCGATAAATTGGCTCCACGGCTTACATGGCTTGCCACTGTTGTAATTTTAGTGTGATAAACATGCATTATGTATTAAATACGTGCCATACATAATTTGAAGCTCTTTTATTCTTCTCATTAATCTGCACGGATCACACTTTTGAAAATGCCGGGCTGTGCAGTAACAGGCAGTTTAAGCTACTACAGGAAAACCAAAGGATCATACACAAAGTTTGTTCATTTCCGAAAAACTAGGATCTTGCCAGACTGTGAGAAAACGCTTGTCGGTGCAATGATAAATTTAATGTGAAACACGGCACGTATTTATAATATATGATAAATTATTATTGCCTTTATTCGATACACGCTAAGTTAATACAAAGTTTGTTATTACGTTATTATTTTAGGTCGAGTTTGCTCGCTTTATTTCGTTATGACGTGCTTTGAAATCCATTTAAGACAACAACTTCAAAATTATCGGAATAAAAGCAGCCGTGAAATAAAACTACACCACTAGGAGGAAATACATTAACTCATAATAGTGGCAGGAGGTTTGAGAGGGAAAAGCAAAGAAATCGACTTCTAAGATTGCCGGGTGCTGATTTGAACAGGTGAGTGAAGAAACACATTAAATACATTTTTAAATGTTATATAACATTCCACTTTAAATTTTTTCAACTGAAAGAATAAATAACTTGTCTATGTTAATTTTCGGGAAGATGAAACTGAAGAAAAGGTGGACTATAACGGAGAAAATGGAACTAACGAGTTGGATGATTTGAGAAGAAAGATCCTACTGTTGGAAAGAGAAAACAGTGACTTAAGGAAAAACATGAACAACTATTGAAGAGCGAATGGCAATTAATACAACTACTAAAAGAAGGCAAATGACATTTCTGAGATAATTACTTCAATGTTCAGACATATTTTTTTCTCCAGGGCAAATAAAAGTTTTAATGAAGCGTGAAAATAAAATCAAGTCCGCCTCTGTGGTGTAGTGGTTGGTGTGATTAGCTGACCCTCCCCACCGGAGGTCCGGGTTCGATTCCCGGCTCTGCCACGAAATTTGAAATGTGGTCCGAGAGCTGGAACGGGGTGCACTCAGCCTCGGGAGGTCAAATGAGTAGAGGTGGGTTCGATTTCCACCTCAGCCATTCTGGAAGTGGTTTTCCGTGGTTTCCCATTTCTCCTCCAGGCAAATGCCGGGATGGAACCTAGCTTAAGGCCACGGCCGCTTCCTTTCCTCTTCCTTGTCCATCCCTTCCAATCTTCCCATCTCCCACCGAGGCCCCTGTTCAGCATAGCAGGTGAGGCCACCTGGGCGAGACTCTGGTCATCCTCCCCAGTTGTATCCCCTGACCCAGAGTCTGAAGCTCCACGACACTGCCCTTGAGGCGGTAGAGGTGAGTCCGAGGGAAAAGCCAACCCTAGAGGGTAAACAGATTAAGAAGAAGAAGAAGAAGAAGAAGAAGAAACTGTAACAGAGAGTAGGACCACACAAGATTTGGCAAATAGTCATAGCTAGAGACTTAGTTAAAGTGTAGATGACTCCAGAACACATAAATATGCTCGAAGCTTTCGAAGTTATGCTATCAAAAGAAACAATCAGGAAAGCTTGAAATAAATTGCTGGCTATATCACTCACAAGTTTTGCAACAAATATTCCTATTCAGGTACAACTGTGTCCTCCTCTGTGGTTTAGTGGTTTGTGTGATTAGCTGCCGTCCCCGGAGGACCGGGCTCGATTCCTGGCTCTGCCACGAAATTTGAAAAGTGGTACGAGGGCTGGAACGGGGTTTGCTCAGCCTAAGGAGGTCAAATGAGTAACGTTGGGTTCGATTCCCACCTCAGCCATCCTGGAAGTGGTTTTCGGTGGTTTCCCACTTCTCCTCCAGGCAAATTCCGGGATGGTACCTAACTTAGGACCATGGCTGCTTCCTTCTCTCTTTCTTGTCTATTACGTCCAATCTTCCCATCGCCCGCCGAGGCCCCTGTTCAAAGCAGGTGAGGCCGCCTGGGCGAGGTGCTGGTCATCCTCCCCAGTTGTATCTCCCGACCCAATGTCTCACGCTCCAGAACACTGCCCATGAGGCGGTAGAGGTGGGATCCCTCACTGAGTCCGAGGGGGAAAAAAACCAACCCTGGAGGGCAAACAGATTAACAAATAAAGAAAGTTTCTACTGTCCGGCACCACAAACAAACAAACAAACTGGCTCGAATGTGTCTCAAGAGAAAATTTGATGAGACCCAGTGACGAGTTACTACAAGTTACAAATATGCTTGAGATAGAATTGCATGACCTTCACGGTAACTACCTTTGCGGGGAACCCTACATATTTAACAAACTGAGAGAACCATGAAGCAATTACCGCCAACGGTGAAAATTCCTCGAGAAGTAAGTTTAAACTTAGTGCGCACAAGATCTTTTATTCCCTTGAAACAGTTAATCAGGAAGAAAATTATATAATATACTCTGAGATAAACGTCCAAGAAAATGTCAAACATTATAAACTGCTAGAGCTACCATATAACGCTTATGTGTAAGGCATTCATGACATAAATGTAAGAGTAAAATACTTAGAATATTAATGGCATAATAATAAATTGACTATAGTGACATATTAGTGGTCTCTCGATTGTAAACGAATACATTTTGAACGATGCGCTCTCTTCACAGAGCGAGAAATGTTAGCGCCTTCCTCACTTTGCTACCAGCGTGACGTCAATGCGGTAGACTGGATGCGCACTGACACACCATTATACTTACATCATGTATTAGACCCCCTCGCGTATTAGTCTCCCTCTGGCTTTTCGAGACGAAGAAAATGAAAAAAATAAATCTTGCCTATAAGACCCCCAACGAGAGAATGAGAACATGACAATTTCGCTTCGAAGCAGGCACAAGTCTTATTGCAGGTCTGATGACATCGCACAAATTTGTGAATAGTTTCGTCCGTACGACCTACGCACTGAAAAGCGCGTTCAATCCATGCGGTGCATCTGTGTTTCGTAGTTAAGAAATGTCTGCCTCTGTAGCGTAGGTCTACTGCAGCTCTGATGACGTCGGACATATTTGAACAAAATTGTTCTTGCTGTAGTGAAAATGAAAATCCACAGCCTGTTTCCAGTCATTTGACCGGGTCAGGGATGGAATGAATGAAGCCCCCATCTAGCGGCGAGGATAGGAAATGTGCCGGCTGCCGAAGCCTGTCGCACTCCTCTGGGGCAATGATAAATGTCTGATAGATGAAATGAAATGTGAATGGAGAGCGTTGCTGGAATGAAAGATGACAGGGAAAACCGGAGTACCCAGAGAAAAACCTGTCCCGCCTCCACTTTGTCCAGCACAAATCTCACATGGAGTGACCGGGATTTGAACCACGGTATCCAGCGGTGAGAGGCCGGCGCGCTGCCGCCTGAGCCACTGAGGCTCTCTTGCTGTAGTACTTGTAATAAATATATATTTTTTAATAGATAAAGGAATGTTGTAATATACCGAAACTCTGTTAAGAAGTTTTTCAAGGGACTGAGAAAGAAAAAAAATTCTTAAGCAGGAAACTTCTTAAAACGGGTAATGCCCAAAAACTTATTTTGTACTTTGAAATACATGTGAAACACACAGCCAACAGATTTCCTTGTTTGTGAACAATACCGAAATAGGCCGATATATAAGAGCTGCTTACAGAAAGCCACAATATAAAAATTCAATTATCATGACAATATTTTTAGAGATAAAGTAAAATAATTGAACATACCATATTATAAATATATTTGATAAGAGAAGGGGGCATAGTAAGTTATATAAAAACATTGCAAAGTTTATTTTAGCAGGCAGAACCATCTTTCCACACTTTAATTTCCTCCGAACTTTCACTCTCTGCTTCGCAACACATCGTTTTGTAAACAAAAACCAAAAACCCCATGGCACTACAGCCCTTGAAGGGCCTTGGCCTACCAAGCGACCGCTGCTCTGCCCGAAGGCCTGCAGATTACGAGGTGTCGTGTGGTCAGCACGACGAATCCTCTCGGCCGTTATTCTTGGCTTTCTAGACTGGGGCCGCTATCTCACTGTCAGATAGCTTCTCAATTCTAATCACGTAGGCTGAGTGGACCTCGAACCAGCCCCAGGTCCAGGTAAAAATCCCAGACCTGGCCGGGAATTGAACCCGGGGCCTCCGTGTAAGGGGCAGGCATGCTACCCTTACACCACGGGGCCGGCTTTGTAAACGATGCCGACTCGATTTTTAAAGCGTTCCAGCCACCCGCTCGACGCGGTAAAAGGTACCCTTAAATTGCATGAGGCTTTCTCCTGCACAATAGTCCCACTGAAAGGTATGTTTAAACTTCGCTGCTGTTTAAACCATATTAGCAGAATTTGTTCTATTTCATCGTACTTTTCAGATTTAACTTCCTTACAATTTGCTGAAGTATTTCCTGCAGAAGCAGAGATCTCTTCTTTCTTCGCTATAATACCGTTCAAAGTAGACGGCGGCATCCCCAGCTCCTTTGCCAAGGCAACACGAGAATGCGTAGATGACGCCACTTTACTTATAATCTCCACTTTGTCTTTTATTGTTAGTGCCATTCGCTTGCTCTTTCCTCTGAGTTGCGCGCTCATTTTCACTTAAAAAAAGCTTGTACGTTGATATTACAAGTACAACTAACTTCACCGACTCCTATTCATACTAATTACGACGCTACGCTATGCTTGGCAATCCGTAGCTTTTGATATTACAAGTACAACTAACTTCACCGACTCCTATTCATACTAATTACGACGCTACGCTATGCTTGGCAATCCGTAGCTTATGCTTACAAGAAGCAAAGACAAGACGTGTACTACAGTTTGTTAGCATGTGCTTTTAATCTTCCTCACACCCCTGACACCTGCTTCAAGGATAACGGCAGCAAATGGGAAATCTAGCAATTTACTCTTAGAGATTCTTAGAACCTAGGCCTAAATCGCCCCTGCATTCCTACTGGTTGTCACGGCAACGGGCGTAGTTTCTGGCTGTTTCACAAGTACCGCATGGCCAAGCCAGTATTGAGTTTATTTTCCTGCTTCAATCCTCTTCATGCTATAGGTAATGAAGAAAAGAAACACAAGTTCGAAGTTGCAGAAATTAGTGCATGGAAATGTATCTGGGGTATTACGTGGGAGAAATAAAGGCGCAGTAGCAACGCTAGCACATCTAAACGTAAACAGTTTCTTTCCCCGCGAGAATTTTATTTCATGTCTCCTCATCCTTGTGCTACGTTCTAATAATGCGATGTAATAATTACGAGTGACACAATAATACAATGTTTAGCTCGTATAAAGGTAAAATTAAAAATAACTTTCAATTTTATGCCAACACGTGGTATTGCAATGCCTATGTGTGCCTCCCTCAACACCCAGTTGGCTATCAACATTCGTTCAACTTCGTAAACGATCGGGATCTTTCGGCCGGCTGTTTGGCGGCATGTGTATCAGCTGGTTGCTGGCAAGTTGGCTGTTTCCTGCATAGAGTCGCGAAGTTGTTTTTATTCACCTCACTAATAATAGACACAGAAAATCTTGCCAGTTTAGTTAAAAAACGTAATTTCCTCTACGGCATGGCCCATAAGTATTATTGCAACAACGTAAGACTGAATGCCTGGAAGGAAATAAGCAAGGGAATGAAAAATCTGATAGGTTAGAATATTCAGTTTTGTGGTAGGTTAACAGTAATGTTGTGGACAAATGCACTTTACGGTTTTTAATTAATGTTTAGGCCACCTCGATTAATGACTTCACCCTGTCGCGGCCCGCAAATTACTGCATTAAAGTTTTATCAAATAATCCATTGCGTACTTTATGTTTCTTACGTAGAATCCCGTTCGATTTTATTCCGCTAGATGGAACGGTGGAGTGGAAATTTTGACTGATGGGTTCGATTCGATTCCACAAGTCGAGAGTGAGCATCTGCTGTCCGTGTTGCCATAGCGTGACGTCATATGGCTGTGGCAGGCCCGCACATGTTCCGTGACACCAGACACACACCGCGAGCGCGCGAACGGTCTAACACAGGGTGCAACTTGCGCGGAGACTGGAGGGTTCTAACCACGGGCTGCTTTGAGCGGATGTTTTCTATCTCAGGGGGCTCTAAAATCTGAACTGTTTAAGCGGGAAATATATTTACAACAGAACACTTTAAACGGGAAAAATATACATATATCTTAATGCAACTGATCAAGGGACCAAGAAGATCACATTTCTTAGGCGGGAAAACTTCTTATGCGGGAACTTCTTAACCGAGTTTCACTGTATATTTTTTAATAGATAAAGGAATGTTGTGACAAGGCTGTCATTGTGGCTAAGGCCACGCAGCCACTTGCTCCCAGATGTATCATGGCCTGGCTCTGTCCACGACTCCTAAATTTGGATAAACTCTGATGTTTGCCGAGTTATGACTTGTCTGTTGGAAGTCAAAGGGATGAAAACTCCTGCAGATCTTGTTCCTTGAGAAATACATTCAGTTGTTAATATACTATTTTCATCATAATGAATTTTTGTCATTTACATAATGCCATATTTTTCAATTCATTAATGTCATAATTTTCAGGCTATGATTTCCTACCTTTCAGGAGGCCTTTGGTTGCGTTATCCTCCCCCTGCATGTGATTCATCAGCTGTTTCTCCCATTATTTTAATTTTATATTTCAGTCTTGTTTTCATGTTTTGTAATTTTTTACCTAAAGTTGTTGGACTAAAATATTCCCCCTGCATCAGATTAATCAGCTGATTCTCCCAGTATTTTAACTTTACATTTCAGTCAGTGCCATTTTTGTAAAACCTGAGCTCCATGTTGACAGTGTATAACGAACAGATGACAATATCGAGATCATCTCTTTGGAACTCATTGTGTAGTTCTCTCAGTATGCAAGCCCCCTGCAGCAGATTTTTCTTTTACTCCTTCTCAGAACTTATACAACTGGAACATGGTATCCATCATTATTGGAAGTTTCATTAGCTGTAGTCGTGTTTGGGGATACAGCAAAGATAAAAATGGAGAAGAAATTCTTTCTTGAGCTGAAACCTACAAACTTTCTATAATACATGATAGCAAACTCCCTTCCTCTTTCAACAGTGGAAGATGGCAAAGAGGATATAATTCATATCTCCTTTTTGTTAGTGAAACCATGGTTCAACAGTGTTCAAAATCTGTATCTCCACTGATTCCAAATACCCAATATAAACTGATAAGATGTTGGTTTTTTCCCATCATAAGGCCATAAGAAGTGATTTTCAAATGCCAGTACAGTTTCAAAAAGGCAGACTGGACAAAATTATCTAATTTGTTAGATGAGAAGGTACAAAGTTTAGATCCACTACCTGAAAATTAAGACTTCTTATTTGATTTAGAATAACTTTAAAAACATCTGGCTTACTAGATGGATACTATAAACTCCAACAACAAAACCATTTGGAGAAGAAACTAGTCGTGTAGCAGACAGCATTATCTGAGGCAAAGAGGAAGCATTGCTGTCAGAATGCAACATGCAGAGGAGTAACCAGAAAGCTTGGAGGCTTCTCGGGTATGTTGCTAATGATCCTACCCAATCAAACATGCAAGCCAGTATCAAAGCAGATCAAATTGCACATCATCTGCTGCTAAATGGTAAACCAACTAACTCTTAAGATAAGAAAGGAGCCATTGATATGACAATTTGAGCAATTTTTAACTCTTCTTGAACTCTAAAAGGCTTTGAATAAATTCAGAATTGGCAAGGCAGCTGGTCTCTTTGACATAAAGACTTGAACCAATTAAGAACTTGGACGTACTATGAAGCTTAGGGTCCGGCAATCAATGAATAACTGCGTCCAGACACTCGAGATCCCGGAAGTTTGGTGGAATGCTAAGGTTATTGCCATCCTTAAGCCTGGCAAAGATAGGAATCACCTGAGTTACAGACTATTTCATTACTATATAATCTCTAGAAGCTGCTTGAAAGACTCATCGTTCAAAGAACGGTGGACAAAATCAAACGTTATTTCATTCCTCAACAAGCACGTTTCAGAGAAGGTAAGAGTTGCACATCACAGGTCCTTAGATTAACTTAACAAATCAAAGATGGTTTTGAAAGGTTGAAGAAAACTGGTGCCTTTTTTTATTTGTCTCTCGGCAGCCTGTGACGCTGCCAGAGATAATCTCCTTGTGCCAAAACTCTACGAAATCGCACATGACTATCAGCTTACCTATATGATCGGAACCCTGCTACAAAACAGTAGGTTCTTTGTGAAATTCCAGGGAAAGAGAAACAAGTGGAGAATGCTGAAAAATGGATTAGCTCAAGGTAGGGTACTTGCACTGGCCCTTTTTAACATTTACGCAAATGATCAGACCTTTACCTATAAGAACTCAGAGTTTCGTTTATGCTGACGATTTTGCTCTCACTGCTCAAGCTTACAGTTTTGAAGAGATTGAAGTGACTTTAACTAGTGCTTTGATGAAAGATCTTACCACATCCCACAAGAATAATCAATTGAAGCCTAATCGCTAAAATTTGTTTTCCATTTGAGGAGTAAACAGGCCGCTAGATACCTGAACATCACATGGGGAGGGATCAAGCAGTATTATAGAAAGAAACCTGGTCTGAGACTGGGACTGGGTCACAGTGTTGGAGGAGGAGTGGTGGAAAGACTGAAGAAAGTGGAGAAGAACCATATTTGCCCCTACCCGGCTACAGCTGGATAAAGGGAAATGATGATGAATACTGGGGTACTTCTTGACAATATCAAGAGTTTATAGAATGATGTGGTTGAATTTTAAAGTTATTTACTCTTAGTTCTATGGTGGTTTTTTTAAAATATAGATTTATTTGTTAAAATTTTTTAATTATTCTTAAGAAATTTGTGAATGAATTGTGCTGTAATTAATAATCAGGCGAATGGGGACATCAGTCTTATGAATCTTAGGGAGAGCTTGGGCAGTTGGCAGGTCTGGATTTATGTTCAATAACCTTGTATTTTCACGCTCAGTAAATAGGAATGAAGAGTTGATGTTGAATCGATTGAGTTGGGTCCTTCTTTATTATAGAAACGGAACTGTTACTGCAAAGATATTTGGTTTTTTTTTTTGATGTATTCAATTTTATCCGTTACTAATGTCATGTTACCTATGTCTGCTTTTGTAATGATAAGGCGGTTGTCTTTAATTTTCTTATTAAGATTGTGAATGTGTTCACGTTCAGCGAAGGAATCGCTATTGATATTGTCATTAGGCTGTGTTGTTTTTATTATTAGAAGTGTGAATCTTATGAAGTTTTCTTTTAACATCTAGTCTAATTTCATCTTGTAATTCTAGGGGCATTTTACTGATAGCCATTTCAGATTCTCTAATTATATTAAAGACTGTATTAACTTACACAAGCTGCATCTCTCAAGATCAATCTTAACGAGTCATCCCTCAAGATTTTATTTTGGATCATTTTTTAACTCAGTTTACCATCAAATCGTCTTTTTATGTGATTACAACACAGCAGGAATATAAAAGATTGTTACGTTACAAATGAACTTCAACTGAATTTACTTCTTCATAAAAAGTGTCTATATTTCTACGTACACCTTTAGACTTATGGTCTTATATTTGTTATGTGTGTTTATAATTGTTTATGATTTAGTCCTTTTGCACTGTTCTCTTAATCGGCTGATGACGATGCTTTAAATGTGTTGAAACCGGTCTAAAAGTTAACATGTTGTAACTTAATATTGGTACAACTTAATAACAGTGTATTGAAAAGGTGGAACCTCTATACTTTCTTTTTAGTATTGTGGTTCGAGACTGACACTCTCTGTAGCTGTAGTCCAACACACTATGGCCGTGAATTTAAGTTCTCTACCAAATCCTTACCCAGGCCAGTCGTTGCTGGCGTATCGTGCGTGCAACGTGGCCAACAACACTAACTTATATTTCGTATGTTGGGAATTACGAACGTACTAAAGAGTGACGTAAATGTGCTATCCAGGTTTTTTTAACGTGTATTGAACATGCCATGGACTGGGACTTTGGAATAATGACGTAATAACGAGGGAAACACGCTAGAGAGGGACTTCTTAACCAGTTTCAACTGTATAAAATAATGGAAACCCTATTTTCATGTTTTGTAATTATTTATGTAAAGTTGTTGGACCAAAATATTGAAGTTAAATTCAGCAAGTAGTTCACATTGAACTGCATTTATTGCTCTTGGTTTCTTGGCTTCATGCATGATAAATGAGACTTTGAAATCAGAATTGGATGCTCCTTTAAAAACTGAGATAAAAGCGGACTGGAATTCCATGCTGTCTTCTGCTATGATGAGCATTGGACTATCCGGAAGTCACCAAAGTGTTATGTAGTGGCACATGCACAACCTTGATCAATGTCCCTAAGTAGCTGCTCTAGGCAATTGAATTCACGCCATGCTTACTCTCACATTTTTATTCACTGCAAATGTAGAGTGGAAGCTCATCGGCAGTGAGATACTCACTCAGCAAGCACACGCTTACGTGCTTACTCATTTTTATTCACACCTCTCAATGACTCCACCTTGTGAAGACTATTCACAAAGCTGTGTATTATAAATATCATTTAATCGTACATGTTTCAAGAAAAGATCATTCTTGTTGCGAATATTTATATATATTCATATGACTCTGGCTGAGCCACCATCAAGTGGCGCCACCAACACACTACGTTTTCTTTGTCCATTGTGACACATCACGATTGTAATCTCCATGTCTATTGTTTTCACTGCATCCATCTTGTGATTTACGTATGTAATAAATAGTGCCATTTTAATATAAACCGTGCTGACCTTATTACTTTCCGAAACATCGTGCCTTTTCAACAGGTTACAGGCCCAGAATGCGGGTTTGGAAAGTGATTACATGTGTAGTGATAAAATACACTGAAAAATAGACGCGTGAAAATGTTGTTCCTCGCACGGTTGGCGAGGTTGAGTTAAACTTTTAGCCAAGTGTCTTCTGCGAAGAAATAGTGTGTGAAGATGAACACTTCAAGTATGGTGCACATCGAGACGTTATCAAAGGACAACTTTGACACGTGGAAAATTCACATGAAGGCTGTGTTAGTAAAAAATCGTACGTGGGCGTACGTAGCTGGGATATAGGTTAAACCTGAACCGGTTAGCGAGAACGCGGCCGTTATTACAGAATGGGAAGAACGTGACAGTGAAGCAATGTCGGATATCATGTTGGCGATTCAACCCTCGGAATTGAAACAGGTAAAAGATTGTGTCACTTCGCGCGAACTGTGGCTAAAACTAGTCGATTTAACAATTGAAGGGGCCAGCGCGGAAAGCAACATTATTAAAACAGATCGTGCTTCAAAGAATGAGTGAAGATGGGGATGTACGCTATCATTTGCGGAGATTTTTCGACACCGTGGACAAGCTCAATGGTATGGACGTGGCAATCAACAACGATTTATTATCGATATTACTTCCGTATAGCTTGCCAGTCAGTTTCGAATACTTTCGGTGCGCGATAGAATCTTGCGACGAACTTCCAAAGCCCAAGTATTATGCATAAAAATTGTCAGAGAAAGTGACGCGAGGAGCAGTGATTGAAACAACATGATGCAAAACTGTATGACTGTTGAACTAAAATGTAAGGACAAGAAGTTTAGAAAGCCCACAGGCAAAGTCAATAAATGCGAAAAAAGGAGTATTCACATCTCTTCGTTGCTATCGTTGTAAAAGGATAGGTCATAAGGCGAAGGAGTGCAAATAGAGTAAAAATGATCATGACGATGCTCACATGGCCGAAGGAAGTAAAGGTCCCGCAAGAAGAGCTTGCCAAAGAAAGCTGCGCAGAACATCGACAGTGTTCGGGTGGTCTCGGTAGTAGCACTGCACGCCCCCCTTACTTCGCTAAATCGCCTTACTCCCAGCAGTTGTTAATGAACCGTCTGTGCTGGCGTTCTGGCCAGCTGAACTGTGACCAGCGTTCGAGCGAAATCTCAGCGTGTGTATGTAATGCCTTATTGTAGTTATAACAAGAGCCAGGACACATTACCCTATAGCATAATGATGTTGGACATGCAGAATCAAAAACATTTAATGAAATAACAATAATAACAATAACAAAGAAAGAGATTAAGAATTATGTGATCGTAAAATAGCAGTTAACTTACCCAATGGCTTGTTCTAGTCCTCATCTTCTGAAAGAGGTTGAAAGCTGCTCTTATCACCTTAACTGTCATCCGAGCTATCACTAACGCTCTCTCCGTCACTGTCACTATCGTCCTGCGGATTAATGATTATGCTGTCTGATACTTCATCCATTATGCGATCGCTCGCAATGTACTTATTCTCAGTGTCTATTACGTGCCTATATCGACTCGACCATTCTTCTGCCCCAATTGACGCAATTCCTTCCATCAGCAATGTTCTTGCATTATCTAGTCTGAAAGTAACATTCTTTTTTGCTACATGATCTTTAACTTGAGCCCAAATCATTTCGATTGGGTTCAAGTTAGGATGGTATGATGGTAGACGCAAAATCATATGCCCATATGTAGCATGTAGTCTGTCGATTTGATATGACTTATAGCGTGATTTATGGGATTTAATCAAAGCATACAGTTGGGGTTTTATCATCTCTGTAGAAAACGGAATACCCTTATCAGTCAACCAATCCTGCATAACTCTTTTTCTGGATGATGATTTGGGTGCATGCTCACATTGGACATTAAGGTACGAGGCATTATCAATCATGACTACAGAGTTGGGTGGCAAATTAGGAATTAATTTCTCTGTCAGATATTTCTCGTAGTTTCTATAGTTCATCTCATCGTGATAATCCCCTGTTTGGTTGGATATGAAAACCAACAAAGCATTTGGAACGAAACCTGCATCTGAACCGGCATGTACCTGTATTATTCGTTGCCCTTTCGAGATAGGTGACTTCAGTCCATGAAGAGTACTGTCACTCCAAGCACTTGACTTGGTGTGCGAACTATGCAAATATGTCTCATCAGTGTAAACAATAGGCCTACCCTCTTGTTGGTACCGCTTTATGCTTTGTATGTACTGCACACGTAGGCTTCTCCATAAGTATTCTACGCATGTCTTCTGCCTTCCTCCATCGAAAACCTAGGCCTTGAACTATCTTGCTTAGTGTTCTTACGCAACCTTTTCAAGCGTTGGTCTCTCGCCTTCGGTATTGTGAAAATTGTGAATCGTGCGCCTGACCGTGCATTTCTGAAAATCGTCTAATTCACACTTCTTGACAGAATTCGGTCTTCTCTTTCCAGGCGTTGAAAATTAATTCACTTCACCCCTTTCGATCTTCTTTGCGTCTCTTATTACATTCCACACGGACCTTTCCGACACACCCGTTGCTTCGGCCACTTTCTTTTGAATAGCACATAAGTTTCCAGTGGGGTGGGTTTCGTTTTTCATGAATTTATACACTTTATAAATAACTTCTCTAGTATGACTGTGTAAAGTTTTAGCACTCCCTAATTTAGAATGAAGCGGGTGCATCGCTACTTACACTGAATATCATACTACAACAAATTCACTTTCAGCTACGAAATATAAATAAAATATAAATAATACAAGCACACGCTTGTTGCTTCTTTTCAATACACGCTTGATAAAGAACCTGTGCCTTTCAGTGAGCGGTTGAGTAACAACGAGCCCGGTAATCAGCATTCGGGCGACACACAGGAGCCCCGCAACAGCTTAAACTTCCCCAACAGATATTGGTCTCTGCGCACGTTTGAGTTTCGGCAAGCTTTTGTTGTGGGACCTATACCTTGCTATATATTTCATCAGAACTGAACTCGTGCAAGTTCGTGATGGACCGCGACGCAGATACAGTGTGGTGCCTCGACAGCGGCTGTACGTCGCACATGTGTAGAAATCTGGACTATTTTTCTCAAGTAGAATCCGATGTTCCTGACGATTTAAAGTTAGCGAACAGCTCTACAACGAAAATAAGTGCAAAGGTGTTGTGACATTGTTATTGAACGTTGATGGTTGTGATAAAAGTTTCAACCTATGCGATACATTATACATACCTGATCTGTGTCCTAATCTACTCTCAGTCGGGAAGATCATAGACAAGGGTCACCGCGTAGTGTTTGACAAAACTTCCACTCGAGTTACAGATGCGAACGTGTAAACGTACGTTTGTGCGATCCCCGAATTTTTAGGTTAGGAAATTTTCGTATATAGTTTGTAATGTTAGTCATGTAAATCATGTAATTTGGTTTATTTAGAATGTAAAAACGTAATATTATAAGAAGAATGTGTAGTTAGGGAATATTGCATATGTGCGTCATTATATTTTGTATACATTTCCGTTTGGGTAAGAATCTGTAAATATGGCCTAGCCGCAAGAATTGTGCAACCGGAAAAACAGCGTCTATATCGGGAAGGACGGTTGAAGTCAGTTGAATGTGTTTCAACAAAGTGACTTGGAAACACGGGGTACGGCCAGGTAGTATAGGCTGAAGATTGGAGTGGATCAATGTGGATATACGTGAGTGGACGTTCAATGTCACATCAGACATTCAATAGCCAATACGAGGGCTTTGTTTTAAGCGAGGTTGGGTTGACTGAGTGACGCGTCAAGAAGTGCGTTGCTACCCGTAAACTTTCGGTACGCTATAACCACGTGTAGCAAGCCTGTATAAGCATGTACCCGTGTGCGGCAAGCATTCTGACTGATTCTGTTCCTGGTTGTGTTTGTGTTCTTGATTCCGAGTGTTCCTCACTCGGACCTGCACGCGGGAGTTACTTCGCGCAGATTCCTAGGCGATGCTCTATTGTTCTTAAGTATATTTTACCTACGGAGTGAGCACGCTAAATATCGCTGATGCTACGAGTTTCTGGTGGCCCTTATGTAAAAGACGCTACTAAGTGTTTATTTGTAATTCCAACTCTGTATAATAATTAGATTATAATTCTTCTACGAGATAATGTACAGTGGATGTAGTGATGCGTACCGAATCTACATTCGGTAGTGGATGTGTGGTGGTGCACAGAGCTAATTCTTGGTAAAGGAAATCGTCGGCCGAGTATGCAGTTTCAGTTGGAGAAATGCGAGGCGTCACACTAACCTGTGCGTCGGTCGGGAAGGACTCAAGACGTCGATGAAGTGTGTAAATAAGGTTAGGGATGCTCTTCGTAAAGAAGGTTGCATCCTTACGTAGAGAAAGTCGTCTTCTCTTTCTTTACCAGAATACGATTTTTGTTCTGTAACAGTAGTGAGTGTAGTGGGACTCTTACCTGGAGGTATGTCAAGAAATGTATATACAGTGAAAATAATTTTATTGATGGTTTGTAGTGTGTATATTTGCCTTTGTAAACGACTAACGAGTAGGTCTCATCAATTAATGATTTTGTTGGAGGTAGTAGTGTGTATATTTTCTCCTTGTAAATGGCAAACACTAGGGGGTCTCATCAAGTGATGATTATTGGGGTATTTATTATATTTTTGCTTATTTTTTTGGGGAGTAAAGTCATGGTATGAAACTTGCAGTAAATCTTTATCAGTGGAGTGAGGATGAACCTGGCATGCTACCCACATCTAATTTCGGGGGTAAACAGGCACGGTTATAAAGTAAGCCTGGAGCTTCGTCAGCCTGGGAGATGGAGTTGCTCATTGCTCTACATAGTTATATATTCCTGTAATTGTTTTACAGGTGGCGCCCAGTCTTGGTATTTATACTTATTTCACTCACCGTTATTCATTTCATATTTTCAATAGCTTGCAGATGTTACTAACGATAGTACCTTATTCATTGCACATAGAAAAGACTGACTTTATTACGTTAATGGGTTGTACGCCGAAGAACAGGGAAAACTTGCCCGAACTGAAGATACGCGCAAAGGGTCTATTATGGACTGGCACATTCGATTGGGACATCTAAACATAACGGATCTACATGAGGCAGTGAAGAATAAAAGGATAGAGGGAATCAAAGTCGTCTACACTGAAGAGGATTTTGAATGTGAGATCTGTCTCCAAGGAAAGATGACACGTACCCCTTTTCCGAAGAAGTCCGATGGAAGAATGGAACCAGGGGAATTGATTAATTCCAATATTTGCGGCCCTATGAGGGTTTCCTCGAATGGAAACGCGCATTACTTCGTCACATTCGTCGACGATGCGACTGGATGGTGCGAAGTTAAGTTTTTTCGTCAGAAGAATGAAGTTGTTAATGAGTTTCAGGACTTCAGAAAACGTCTGGAAACGCAGAAAAACGCAAAGATAAAGATTTTGCAGTCTGATAACGGTACGGATACGCGAATTCCTAATTCGACGCACTGTTGAATAGCTGTGGGATCCTACGACGCCTGGCGATTCCGCGTTACCCAGAACGAAATGGAGTAGCGGAAAGGAAAAACTGTACACTCGTCGAGATGGCCATATGTTTATTAATATACTCTGGACTTCCTCCTCCTTTCTGGGCAGAGGCTGTTTCAACAGCGAATTACATTAGCCCTTTCAGACCCAAGACTAAGTGGAGAGAATTTTATTTTGCAATTTTCGTTGTTTAATATCTCAATCACAAAGTCATAAAAAAGCTGTTGCAGAAAAAAAATCTTATTCCATTGTTTTTTATGACCCACACATTTGTGTGGGCTGGGCCTATACTCAGTCGTTTTAGTACAGAACTAGTGTAATTTGTAAAGTTCACTTTATATTTATTAATATTAGTATAGCAATGAAATACTTTTTTCTAGAAGGAGATTGAAGGTAGATATAATATACATGTTCTATCACATCAAATTTGTTTATTTATCCAATATACACAATACAAGCAGTGAGAAATTGTCCCAAATTTTGTGGGAATTAATAAATAATTGTGAAAAATGCTTACGCTTACTACACCATTTTCTGTGGAATTCCCTGAAACACTTATTCTTACTTGTTAGGCATAGGTAAATATTACACTTAGTACATCACACTCTGGTTCGGCTGAATCAGCTGGTCATGCGGTCCATGCGCGCCGTCCGCAGTTCCTCAACAGCTGGCCAGTGCTTATTTGAGCCTTTAGTCCGCACATGGGAGTAGTGCACACATCTTCTTGTTCGTGGATCTCTTTATTGTACTTCCTCTTCTTGAAAGGGCACTAAGTCAGTTTATGCAACAAGTATTTCAGCTAAGGCTAATCGAAATTTCATTATATCAAGGATGTCTTTCTTCACAACTCCATTGCATGCAGCATCTCCCTGTACTCCATCCATGCATTAACGGTCGCCAGATCAATGAGGTGAATGGCAGTTTTCAGTGTCCACTTTGTTTTAAAGAAGGTTCAGTACTCTTTCAACCGCTGATCGCAGGTATCGATACCGCCCATCTTATCACTTTTTTGGGTGCGTTTGGAATTGGTACTTTAATGTACTTGAAGGTGTATAGTTGTGAAATTTCTGTCAAAATAAATTTTTGACCTGTACGTTGGGTTCTTGATAGATGAAGAACAATATATTTCTGAAATTTAAAGGTTATGTTAAAACAAAACTATGCTGTATGTTAAATAATTGCTGTAAACATAGCAGTTATTTAATTACACTGTAATCTGTATTCATACATTAAGGAAATAATACCGTATATTCCTTTCCTAGGGCCATTTCTTAGCTGAGGAATAAGAATAAGGTTAGCACACTTCGGTCCCAGCCCACACAAACGTGTGGGTAACATTTTGTGAAGCTCTACAGTAAAATAAACAAATTATAATTGCCGTATCTATGCATCAATAATACTAATATGGTATTAGTTTTGATATTATGCAGTTTGATATCAGTATCTAACCAAATAAGATAGTTATGAACAGACTTGCCTGATAATGCAACGGTTGCCATGATGACCGCCAAAACCAGCAGAATCAAAATACTTCATAGGTCTTCCACAGGAGCACAGCACCAATTAATCAAAGAGTTTGCACAAACCTATGCTTTAAAAGTAAACGTCTCAGAATACTCTCGGTCACTGCAATGAATCGTACCAACTGTTGAAACGTACCCACACAAACGTGTGGGTAGGGCCTGAAAGGGTAGGAACAGATATCCTACAAGGAAACTTGGTGGACGAACTCTTTACGAAGCCTGGACTGGAACGGTTCCAAATGTTTGTAAATTCGAATGATTTGGATGTGAAACCTACTGCTTAAATCGATCGCTGAACATAGGAATATTCGACCCTCGGGGAAAAAGGGCATATTCATCGGATATGCGGAGCAGTCCAAAGGTTTCAGAATTTGAATACCACAGGAACGAAACGTGGAAATCTCACGTGATATCAAGTTTTTGAAAGGAGACAGAAAAGAGCAAAAATATGATCTTGATATTTTCCCAAGTCAGCGCCCAAATGTAGAGAGCACTTCGATGAAGATCATCCCAGGATAGAGCCAGAGAAGGTTGATCCTTTCATCAATGTAAACATAACTCCTAGACACACAGAACATACAGAAAGCACCAAAGATCCGGATAGTTCAGAAGAAGAATTTCTTGGTTTTGAAAATGAACCAGAACCAGAAATACGACTATCTCGACATGCTCCAGGGAGACCAAAAATGATTTGTTCGGGAACACGAGGCCGACCTCGACAGCTTTACTAGAAACACGATGGAGAACAAATTGATCCGGTATGTCTAGCTGAGGTTCCAATTCAGATGGCATTTTCAGGTCCAGAGAAAAATGAGTGGATGCTAGCCATGGCAGATGAATTTGTCTCTATTCTCAGAAAAAAGACCTGGAATCTTGTAGACCGCCCAGAAAATAGGACGACAATTGGAAGTCGTGTAGTCCTTAGGCATAAGTATGGAGCAAATGGCGAGATCACAAGAAGGAAGGCTAGAGTCGTGGCTGGGGGCTTTTCCCAGAGGCCAGGTATAGATTATACTGAAACATTCCCACCAGTAGCACGATTCAGTTCAATACGAATGGCTATTGCGCTCGCTGCTCATCATGGTATGTTGTCCGACAGTTCGATGTAGCAACTGCATACTTAAATGGAATTGTTGAGGAGGAAATCTTCATGGAAGTACCAAAGTACACCAGAGAAATACTCAAATTCATCGTAGAGGAAAGTAATGCAACATCCGAGATCATACCTGAAACCAAGAGGATGCTGAAGATGTTGAGCAAGGATTGTGTGTGCCGTATTAAAAAGGCTCTGTATGGCTTGAAGCAGGCTGGCCGCTGTTGGCACCAACGCTTGAACGAGCAACTACCAAAGCTTGATGTCAAACCAACGTCCGGCGATTCGAGCGTCTATGTGGTTTCGGATGCTGATGCTCTCCTAATCATAGTTTATATTGATGACATTTTAGTTTTGTCACGGAACCCGAGAGAAATTGACAAGGTCCATAAATTTGTACAGAAGTCGTTTGAGGTCAAAGACCTAGGAGACATTAAGTACTGTCTCGGGATCAAATTTTCTCGAGATGAATCCGGTATCACCTTGAAACAGAAAGGTTACGTTATGGACATCTTAGATCGCTTTCGAATGTCTGATTGCATGCCCATGGCCACACCAATTGAAGCTGGAATTAAACTGTGAAGATCAAGCACTTGGTCCAAGGATGATAGTGAGAGGCCTCCCTACAGAGAGCTCATAGGTGCTCTTATGTACTTGTCAACTGCAACGCGTCCAGACATATCTCATGCAGTGAGTGTCTTCAGCCAATACAATGATTCTTTTGGCAAGGAAACTGGCAAGCAGCAAAGAGGGTACTGAGGTACCTGAAAGGTTCTTCTGATGTGGGAATCACCTTTGGAAGCAATACCAGTATATAACCGGCTATGTAGATGCTGATTGGGTTGCATGCATCAGCGATCGCATATCATACACTGGCTTTGCATTTACAGTGTATGGAGGAGTCGTATCATGGGAATCCAGGAAACAACGGACAGTGGCATTGTCGTCAATGGAGACTGAATATATGGTCTTGAGTGAGCCCTCTAAAGAGGCAGTGCACTTACTTTGACTAGCAAGGGAGATAGGCATTAACAGCGTGTCAACTGTACAGCTATACGACGACAACATTGGAGCTCAGAAGCTTGCTGGAAAGTTTTGTTCTGATGGTAACAAGTCAAGTTTTGAGTTCTCTTTGCACATGACGGCTTGTTTCTTCGCTGATGACATAGATGCTGCCATATTCGCTCCTTCCATTCTTGGGAGTATATGAGCTTCCTTGAAGCAATTCTGCCACCAAGCATCAGGTGTTGGCAGGATCTCAGCATTGTCAAATCAATTATTGGCTTAGGTGTAGGCAGCCCTCTGCTGAATTTGTGCTGGAGAGAAGCCTCCTTAAAGGCTTGTTGACTGGGTTTTCTAACTCTGCAGCAAATTTCTACTGCAGTTTGCTCACACGCTGGAACCTCCTCTTCAGTTGGATTTAGTAAGTGGCTGTCAACTTGTGGTCAACGTAGCGTCTCTCGAATGCCTTCACAATCTCTTTGTGATGAACACCTGGTCGGATGCTGTACAGCACCTCCATTGCTTATCCATGCAGCCGTCTCAAGTTTTCTCCCATTATGTTCGGCCATGGTTTCAATGAATGTCGCTCAAGATATAATCCCGTTGACCTGCAGGTGTTTCATTTATGCGTGGCTGTTAGGCCTGTCTTTTTTATTTCCAGTCTCAAACACTGGACTCTTCAATGTTAGGTTTTGCCTTGGAACTCTTTGGCTATGATTTCAATTACGTCTGACTTATTTTCAATTTTGTTTTACTTCAAGTATAGGAATTATTTACACGACTTATTTTGTGCCGATTCTGACATGGGCCTATGGATTAGAAACGTGGTTGGTGAAGGAGAGGGATAAAAGTAGATTACAAGCTACAAATGTGCTCTCGATCTTGACAGTCTTGGAATGTTTCAATGAAGTTCACAATTCATTGCTTAACCAACAATTTACATCGAGTTTTATCTATAGTGTATACTATTAGAAACAGGAAAGAAAAGATAAGCCTGAAGTATCTGTCGGACTGACCTGTGAAGACTCAAGCGTAGTGTTGTCATTGCAACTGCAGCGCTTCATTCACTGTGGTGTGAGTAACGTACGTTTCATCCTGGGACTCGCAGTTCACAGACATAAGCTGTATGATCACTTCACCTTCAAGTAACTTTCGAACCACACTGATGCACATTACTGAACATATTTTAATTTCACTGACAACACATTAACTGATATCCTGCCTGAAGATGACCAAGTGAAGGGGTAGGCCCTTTACCATTATTAAACACTCATAAACTTAAAAGAACACACTGATTTATTACACTGAAGTGTCCTAAGCTCTCAGTTTTTATTTATATTTTCAGGATTCCCTTGTGTATACATAACGACTGGTTGCTAAGTTCATAGTTACAGCCAAAGAACTTCCTTTTGCTAAGTGTCTGGCTCAAGCACGGTTCCGTTACTGAGGTCTGGCCTTGTGATACTGCCCCAAGTGTGCTGCTCTCTGAAGAAAGGTATCTGAGAGTGTCCTAGAGAGGGTGAACAGCATCTAATTATGAACACCAACAATTAGTTTGGCTGTGATAGTTGTTTTATGCAATTTTTGCTATGTATGAAAAGTTGTTACCCCTTGCATGCCTGTGTACTACCAGTAATTTTATTTCTCATTTATTGTGTATTGTCAAATAGCGTAATATCAAAAATGAACAGGCGAAGGACACTGACAGATCAAGAAATTGAGGCCTGATTTGAAGCATCAGATGAAGTTGTTGGCGGAGATACGTCTTCGTCGGAAGGGGAATGTGTACAAGACAGTGATCACGACTCAGACTGGATATAAAGTGCAGAAAGTGATCAGCATGATGTCAGAAGTTCACACACTCTAAACCTTTCTGATGTCATTCCCTTGGGGATACGATTACATTCCTTCAAAGCGAAAGATGGTTGAATCTGGTATAAGGAGCCTCCAGATTCTACAGGAAGAACACGTGCACGAAATATTGTGACGGAGCAACTTCGTGTTAAAGAAATAGCTAAGTATGTGATTACTGCTTGCGAGGCTTGAGCTTATTATTCATAGAAGTTATAGATGACGTTGTAAATTGTACATAGATATGAAGAGAGAACAATATTCCAGGGATCATGATGCTACAGAAACAGATGCAGAAAAGATCAAAGTATTAGTTGGAATATTGTATATTATTGACAGAAAAAATTCTGCACGTCTGAATGCAAAAGACATTTGGACATCAGATGGCACTGGTATAGGGCTTGTAATTTGCACCATGTCACGGAAACTGTTTCATTTCTGATGAATTATCGTAGGTTTGATGACAGAACTACTCTGGACGATAGAAAAATTTTTGTTTAAAATAACATGTACAGGAAATATTTGAAGGTTTTGTAAAAAACTGTCATTCTGCATATACAATATCTGAATATGGAACTGTAGATGAGAATTTAGCTTCAAAGCATTTATGAAGTCGAAGCCAATTAAGTATGGCTTAAAAAATCTTCATGCTGTGTGTAGACTCATTTTTCACATCGAACATGGATATATGTACAGGAATGCAACCTGGTGGCCCCTATGTAATCAGTAAAGTGACGTAAAGAGACATATCTCCTATATTGTTGACTAGAAAGAATATAACTCTCAACTGGTTTACCAGTATACCTTTAGCAAAAGATCTGCTCCAGCATCATAAACCAGCCCTTGTTGGGACTATCGGGAAGGAAAAAGGGAACTACTTAAGGATTTCATCGAAGTAAAGGATAAACTGGTTTAATCTAGCTCATTAATTTTTAGTAAGGACAAGATGTCCGTTATTTCCTATGTGTCACACTCCAGTCCTCATCATAGCAAGCCGGAAGATGTTCATGCGGCTCCATTCATTCTTGCTGCTTAGATTTCCACAAGGAAAGTCTTGCCTTATCTGGTGGTCCTTTCAAGGGCTTTGATGTCTGGAGGGACCTTTTCGTGGATTTCAGCCTAAATTGAGATTGTTGATGACCAACCTTACGTCGTTCTTAATCAGCAGTGACTTCTCGGCGAATACTTGGATGTGCAACGTCAGCTTCTCAACGGGTAGATTTTAGGCATCCTGTGATTAATCTACAAGCTTCGTTTAGGGCAGGGTCCACAGTCTTTGCGTGGGATGATCTATACCACACAGGGGATGCGTATTCTTCAGCAGAGTAACGCAGAGCCAGTGCAGTGTTTCTAAGAACTTCTGGCTTTGCACCCCAGTGTGTACCTCTCAGCTTTCTCAGGATGTTGTTTCTGGCACTGACTTTGTGTCTGATGTTGGAACAGTGTTTTCTGAAAGTGAGGGAGCGGTCCAGAGTTACCCCTAGGTACTTTGGGGTGAAAGAATATTCCGAGAGGATTCCATTCCAGGAGATATGTAATTTCCTTGATGCCTCTCTGTTCTTGAGGTGGAAAGCACAAAGCTGAGATTTTGACGGATTTGGCTTTAGGTGGTTAGCCTTGTAATATGTTAATGGTTATGAATTTCATGTTTTTGGTCTGTATTGAACTGAGAATAATATATAAGTAATAATAATAACGTAAACGTTTCCACCTTTTCAATACTAAAATATATTCACAAAATTATAAATTATAAATCCTAAAGGATTTCGCCAAAAGTGGTCTTTGCTCCAATACGGCTGATGATGACCCGTAGATGGGTCGAAACTAGTACCGTGTAATTTATAATTTTGGGAATATATTATAGTATTGAAAAGGTGGAAACGTTTACGTTATTATTATTGTTACTTGTAATATGTGTCATTCCTTCAGAGTGCTGTCTACCTCTTCAAAAGTTGCACCCTGGCAGGCAAGTGCAAGGTCATCTGCATAGATGAAACTTGTTTTGCTAGGGAGTGGTATAAATATTAAATAGCAATGGAGCCAGTTCACTTCCTTGGGACAATCCGTTTTTCTGTGATCTCCATCTGATTCTTTGTCCTTGAAAGTCAACAAAGAAAAAAAAACCTGCAGTTCTGCAACAAGGTTGACATCAGTCTGGTGAGTTTTGAATCTTTTGTGAGTGTAAAGATATTCTGAAGCAGTATACGGTGGTTCACTGTATCATATGCAGCTATGAGGTCAATGAAAGCTACCCTTGTGATTTGATTTTTAATATCACCCTCGGTGTGCTGTGTGAGGTTGACAACTTGTGCAACAGCATTCTTGCTTGGTCTAAAGCCTGCCTGTTGTGGAATGAAGTTTTTGTTGATAGTCTGGATGAGTCTGTTGAGTATCATCCTTTCGTAAATCTTATATAGGTGGCACAGGAGAGAGATATTGGTCTGTAATTCCTGGTGTCTCTTCTGTCCTTTCCGGGCTTTAGAACAGCAATTACACGTGCTTTGCTTCACAATTTTGGAATCTTGGACATTGTAGGCAGTCATCATATAACTGTAGTAACCATTCTTTTGTGTTCCTTCCAAAGTTCTTTATTTGTTCAACTTGCATATCATCCAAACCCGCAGCTTTACCAGATTTGCACTTGATTATTGCATTTCTCAACTTGGTGATATTGAAATGTTACATGAGCTCAAGATGTTTTTTCATCCCTACCTGCAGGTACCTTCCACATTGCTCTCTGGATTTTGTCTTCTTGTTTTATTTTGCCATTCATGAGAAGTTGGTTGGCAGTCTGATTGGCTGTAACAGAAGAATGTGCGTTACTCATGGTTGGATCACTGCTCAGCTTCTTTACGAGTCTCCAGGCCTTTTGACTGCTCTGCGTCATCCAATTCTGATGATGGTGTCGATTCCCATAGGGTATTCGTATTATATCCAATCCTTCCATTTTAATTTTGACCAGCTCTCTTTTTTTGATGAAGCTATTTGAGAAATTAGGGTGTGTGCTGCTTTAATAGTTTCCTCATGAATTGGGTTCTGTTCGAATAGCTTGTAGTAGTCCTCTAGTTGCGAGACTGTATCCAGATTAAGACCTTTGATGTAACTGGTGCGACATCCACGTGGAATAGATTTATGAAAACTTTTCTTAACAGTCTCAGTGAACTGTTAATATGCTTCAGGAACTGGTGTGATATTTTGGACCATATCATCCAGCGCAGCAGAGAATTTTGGCCAGACTGCTGTTTCGATGTATCTGCGACGAAAGGGAACATACTGAGGTCGAATTGCGGCGTGAAACTGACGTAGGATTGGTCTTTGTTGAGACGTGGGGATTGGATTGCATACTTCCTTGCTGCATTGTTGTGCTATGTTATTAGTGACAAAGATCAAATCTGGATTATATCCTCTACGCCAACTGCCACTGTTAAAAGAAGGTGGCAGTTTAATGAATAAGAGAGAGTTTCGTAGCATTTGCCCGGTGTTGTAATAGCTCGCCATTATCATCACTGTGTACATATCCCTATTTGGTACTGTGGCAGTTAAAATTTCCCACCACAAAATTCATTTTCTGGTTTCTAAAGTTCACTGGTTCTTTGAAGAAGAAATTGGAGTCTGAAGACTTGTAGATCGAAGTAACTGTACAGTTGAAAAGTTCAATTGTTATAATTTCAGTCTCATTCTCTATTGTAAATGTTGTCAGAATCAAGGTTTCAGGTTTTGTAAATATGGCACTTCCATATTTGCTATGAGGTATTTCAGCAATAAGTTGCATGCCATGAATTCTGGGTTGCGCCTTGTTAATATCTCTGTGGGATTCTTGGATGCACGCAATGTCAATGTTTTATTCTCTACAAACTCGGCTCAGCAACTCTTCTTTACAAGATGATATGCCCTCATTGTTAAAGACATGGTTGTAAATTTGGGTCCTGAAAAGGACATACTTTGATACTTCCTTGCTGTCATGTTAAAGGCTAGGTGGTCACCTGAATGAAATATATTTACAAAATATGTTTCTGGTGTGAGAGATTCAGCTGTCTAGGAAGTGTCCTAGTCCATTGTTAAGGGAATGCCCAGATGGATTTAATCAATATTCCAACACATCCTGTGGGGAGGCTTCTCTCTTGTTCCCCACATGTATCTTGAAACAGTATTTTGGTGCATATGTCATTTTTGTTCTAAAGGTCTCATATGATTAATAGTATATTTTGGAACCTTTGTTATGATATGAAGGTAGTTTGTTGGCATATAGTACATATGTTGTTATTAACAATTTAAGAAACAATATGAGCTCTTCACCCAAATCTTTGCCAATACAGAGTTAAGAGTAATTTATAGCATTGTATCAATTCACATTTTGAAACTACAGTACGTATTTAAATGTCATAGCATTTGCCCCTGCACAGCACAAAATTTAACATTTTAAGTGCTGAGTTGGTAATATATCTGCTACCTTTGTGTTTGTGGTCATATTTATGGTCCTTCTAATGCAGTAGAATTTTGTGCAGTATTTTCTTATTTTTCAGCTGATACAAAATCTAAGGGACCTAGCAAACAGGTCGAAAAAGAATTGAGTGCTGATGATGTAGATGAGAAAGCGACTGATCTGTTTGGTGAAGAAGTAATCTCTGGTTTGTGTGATGCTAATTGGAAGATCAGATTATCGGCTATGGAACAAATAGTCCAAGTAAGTGAAAAATTCTGTACCTTTGGCATGGATTACTAGAGATGTTTTTTATAATAAGGTGTTTGTTTCAATTTCAGTTGTCAATATCAAAGGGTCAGATCCTTGTAAGCACACTCAACATCTGAGTGTGGAGTGGCAACATAATGTAGTAGTGCTAGATTCCTCATCTTGAACTTTCCCGTCCGACCTGCCTTGTTCGAGTATTGTTCTCTTTCCACTGTTACATTATTAGGTGTGTATGGTGTCTGTCTTTCTTTTTCTTTCTTTCTTTTTCTTTCTTTCTTTCTTTCTTTCTTTCTTTTCTTTCTTTCTTATGTGCTCCAATACCTCCTTTTGCAGATACCCCCCTCAATTTCAGAGGATTAATTGAAGGAGTTCTCACTTCTAAGAAGTTGAAAGATGAATGATTTAATGTTTATTGCAGAATAACTAAAGAGATTTTGAGTGTGTCCTGGTCTCAGCACCATATGTTAATACAGGCTTTACTAAAATTTTGTACATCAGGACTTTAATTTTCCTAAACAGCAACTTAGACTGCAGATGTTTTCTGAGACCATGATAGCACTTGTTGGCAGACAGTATACGTTTTTGAATTTCAGAACTAACATTGTTCTTGGAATTAACTTCTGATCCAAGGTAGGTCAAGCTATGCACAACATCAAACTTATACAAGCTAATTTCTATGAATGTAGACCCACTCAGGTAGTCCTTCTTGGTTACGGGCATATACTTAGTTTTCCCTTCATTAACCTGTAAATTCATCTTTCTTGCTGCTTTTTCAAGGCTTGTGAAAGCCTCTTTCAATGCTCTTGGTGTTCTTGCGATTAAATCAACATCATCTGCATATGCCAAAATTTGAAATGATTTATATAAGATGGTTCCCCTTGTGTTGATACTTGCATCTCTAACAACTTTCTCCAGAGCTAGATTGAACAAAAGGCATGATAATGAATCTCCTTGCCTAACTCCGTTCTTGGTCGTTACAGCACTTGAAAACATATTCTGGATCTTAATTTGATTCAGAGTATTTTTCAGGGTAGCTTTCACAAGGGCGATCAATTTCTTAGGGATCTCAAACTCCTCCATTGCTACATAGAGGTTACTTCTATCAATGCTGTCATAGGCTGATCTGAAATCAGTGAAGAGATGGTGTGTATCAGTTGTAAATTCTTTACATTTTCCAAGTATCTGGCGAATTGTGGAAGATCTGATCAATAGTAGATCTTCCTTGGCGAAATCCGCATTGATAGTTGCCAACCGCATTTTCCACATAAGGCACCAATTTATTAAAGAGAATATTAGAAAATATTTTATAAGCAATGAATAATAAGCAGATACCTCTATAGTTAGAACGCATCATGATATTACATTTCTTATGTATCGGGCAGATGGTACCTACGTTCCATTCATCAGGGATTGTTTCAGCTACCCATATCTTGGCTACTAGTTCGTGAAAGTGTTTAACAAATTCTTTCCCAGCATTATTAACAAGCTCTGATTGTACAGTATTAAATCCATTCCCGGGGCTCTGTTATTCTTTAACTTCTTAATGTCAAGCTTAACTTCCTCAACAGTAGGTATCGCTACTTTTATGTCTGGTTTTCTTGTATTTATAGGAGGTAAGGTTACTTGGTTATCACCTGGACTTTCATTCAACAGTTCGTCAAAATATTGGGTCCATCTTTCTAGTATTGCTTTCTCACTGCCCAGTATTATACCATCTTTATCTTTACACAAACTTGTTCTAGGCTGGAAATCCTTACGACTTATATTTAACTTCTGATAGAAAGCTCTCACATCATTCATCCCTTTCAACCGTTCCATTTCTTCTAATTCTTTCCTCTCATACTGTCTCTCTTTCTTCTTGTGTAATCTCTTTTCTTCTCTTCTGAAAGTTCTATACTCTTCCACTGGTTTTCGGGTGTGGTTCCTCTGTTGCATTCTCTTGTATGCTTCATTTTTTAAGGTTGTTGCTTGTGTACACTCTTCATCAAACCAGTCATTGTGCCAGACTTGCTCTTCCCTTCCTAAAACTTCATTTGCGGTTTTTGATAGTGCGCCTGTAAGATTCTTCCAAATTTCATCAATACTCTCACTATTAGGCATATCGGTCAGGGCCTCATTAAGCAAGCTAGCATATCTGAGAGCAGTTTCGGGCTCCTTCAGCCGACCACTGTTGAACTTTCTTGCGTTGGATCCATGTACCTTTCTTGTATTAGATATTCGGCTTCTAATAGCTGCTACCACAAGGTAGTGGTCAGTCAATATTGGCCCCCCTAGAACTTCTAACATCCATCAAGTTAGAGAAGTGTCTTGCATCTATTGGGAGGTGGTCAATTTGGTTAAAAGTACTTCCATCTGGAGACTTCCATGACATTTTATGTATGTCCTTGTGATTAAAAGTTGTACTTCCCACTACCATATTTCTCGAGGATGCAAAATGTATAAGCCTGATTCCATTATCGTTAAAAATATCATGCAAGCTATATTTTCCAATACAGGGTCTGTATTCGTCTTCCTTTCCTATCTTCGCATTCAAATCACCGAACATTATTTTACAGTCTGCTCTTGGGCACTCATTATAAATTTCATCCAATTCATCGTAAAATGAATCTTTATCTTCGTCGTTCTTCTCTTAAGTTGGAGCATGTGCACATATAAGGCTGTAATTGAAGTACTTCCCTCTAATTCTAAGTCTGCACAATCTATGCGATTTTGCCTGAAAATCCATGATAAGGTGTTTTATCTGCTTATTGAAAATAAAACCAGTACCAAACATGTGATCCTTCATGTGGCAACTATAGAATACCATGTGATTTTTCCTCTGTATCACTCCTTCACCAATCCATCTCACCTCTTGAATAGCAGTAATATCTAGTCTATACTCATCCAGCTGATCAAGCAACTTTCTGAGGTTTCCAGCTTGGTAAAGCGTTAAAACATTCCACGAACCAATTCTCAAGTCCTTTACACGTTTGCGAGGTTGTCGTAAAAAGGTCAGGCCGGCTATTTCTTCTTCAGATTTCGTAACAAGAGTTTTTTACAGATTGGGTTGTCAGCCCAACGCCAACCCCAGCAATCCTGGAGGGCCGATGTTTTCTTTCGGGGTTGTCTCCCTTAGCTGGTGGGTCCCCATTCTGAAGCATTGGAAACTCGCTTTTTCGCCCTTACATGACTTAGCCGTGTACACGCGGTGTACCCATTGCCCAGGGGTCTCGGCGTGGACATGCATGTATCGGACTTGGTAGGAATAAATGGCATTTCCTGTGTTTTATTAGTACACTTCCACCAGCAAGAAGTGAATCCACAGGACCACATACTACCCCTTCGGCCCCCCAATACTCCATTTAAATGTAGTAAATATTTACGAGAATGAAAGGCTTGAATATGACCCGCACCCAAGATTTAGAACCAATATTTTGGGGAATAAACTGCGGGTGGTATTCAGGATTATACAGTATATCGCAGGTAGTTAAAATACTGGAAAGGATATTAGAAAGAAGAATGAGAAGAAAGATTGAAGGAGAGTTACAGGAGGAACAATAAGGCTTTAGAATTGGAAGCTCTGCAGTGGACCCAATCTTTAGCATAAGATACCTGATGGAAAATAATTGTGAATATGGAAAGGATCTGGTCATGACTTTCATAGATGTACTAAGGGCATATGATAGAGAGAAGGTTTGGGAAACCATGATTAAATAGACACTTGGAAAAGAAATGTTAGAAATGGTGCAAGCAAT
The DNA here is from genome assembly GCF_040414725.1 of Anabrus simplex. Lineage (NCBI taxonomy): Eukaryota > Metazoa > Arthropoda > Insecta > Orthoptera > Tettigoniidae > Anabrus > Anabrus simplex. Next base: position 385,344,425 of record NC_090267.1, on the reverse strand, counting down.
GTGCAACAGCTGTGTTAGCAGGGTACTGACCCCATTTGGAAAGACAGAATGGTTGAGGAATACGTCTGGACTAAGACAGGGAGTTTGATTTCATCTCTTTTGTTTATTATGGTCATAAATGAAATTGTAAAGGAAACAAAGGAAGCCTATGGAGATAAAGAGATGAAGATACTGATATTTGCAGATGATGGTGTGATCTGGGGAAAGAACAGCAAAGAAGTGCAGCAGCAACTAGATGTACTGAACGAAAAAATTGAGAAGTATGTCATGAAAATCAGTACAGAGAAAAACAAGACTATGCTGATGTCCGGAAGGGAAAGACAAGGAAAGGGCACTGTGAAAATTGGAAGTCAGATTCTGGAAATTGTGGATAGCTTTAAATACCTAGGAAGTGAATAAATGCAAAGTGCTAGGGTGGACATGAAGTTTAGCAGAAGGGTACAACTGAGTAATGCATTCTACCTAAGTGTAAGAAAACTTGTTTGGAGCAAAGAAGTACCAAGGAAAAGTAAGGAGATAATGTACAAAATGTACTATGTAACCTTACTGTCATATGCAGCTGCGACTTGGACTTTAACAGGCAGTGGAGTAGAATTCAAGCCAGTGAGATAAAATTTCTAAGGTATGATTAGGAAAAACAAGGAAAGACAGACTGAGAAATGAAGGTGTTAGGAAAGAAGTTCGGATACGAAAGCCAAATGAGAGAGTTGAAAAGAATAAACTAAGTTGGTTTGGATATGTAAAGAGGATGGAGAACAAAATTCCAAGACTGATGCTGCAGGCTAAGTGCGAAGACAAGAGCAAGAGGACCTAGAACAAGGTGGATGGAATCTCTGAAGAGCAGCATACAAAGACTATATTTAGACTGGGACAAGATCGTGGAGGAGGAATGGTGGAAAGAAAAACAGGAAGATGAAGTGCTAGAAATACCTCGACCCAGGAGGAGTTGGATAATGGGAAATGATGTTGATCTTGAACTTCCTCAAATTTTTCTTAGGAAGTTGCTCTATCTTTTTTTTGGTTATCTTTTCTTCACCTAGTGACTTGCCAAGAGATACGCAACTCTCACTTAATGCATATAAAACTACTTGTGGTGCTATTGTGTGGGAGTCATATCCTGAAGTCCGTGGACTAGATGACTGCAGGTAGTTCTTTGCTTACTACGGGTTTGGACAAACTTTGAACACGCACATCTGGTACTGGCCCTTGAATTTGTAATAGTTTTTCTTCTTGCATTTACCACACATTGTCTGTCCTATATTTATACCATTAATCCTTCGAGCCATCCAAATTTGCGCTTTTTGTAGGTCTTTTATACACCTTTTATGAACATCTTCCTTAAAAGGATTACAGCAATAAAGCACATTAACAAAATCCATCCCTTTGACAATTTTGTTCTCTAAGTAGAACATTTTTTCTTTGATAAATTTTTCATTCAAAATATCTCCACTAATAACTTTTTCAAGTCTGTTGGCAAATAGCAATAGGTGAAATTTACATGTAATCAATTATTTGCTAATGAATGATGAAACAAGAATTTGTATGATTGCCTAATCATTAACAGTGAATGGTCATAATGAGAATGAATGCCATTGGCTGATAAATATTTATAACTTATTGTGATTGGTCATATTATGAAGGTTTATCACAATTACAACATTTTTGCAATAATCTTTAAAGTACCGTAATAGTTTATTACCACACATTGTCTGTTCTATATTTATACCACTAATCCTCCGAGCCATCCAAATTTGCACTTTTTGTAGGTCTTTTGTACACCTTTTATAAAAATCTTCCTTAAAAGGATTACAGCAATAAAGTTGCCACTGTTATGGCAAGTGATGTAAAAGTACAGTACAAATGTACATCATTTGTGTCAAATTCCATGACTGTCAACAATATGTGAAAGGAATATCTTGAGAATCCCTCATATTAAGAATTAAAGAAAAAGTGCACGTGAATAATGATGTCATGATGATAATAATAATGATAATAATAATAATAATAATAATAATAATAATAATAATAAAAGCATGCTCATGTTTAGTGTATACCAATTTTATATGTTGATTAAAGAGAACTGGCTTTTTCAGACTATTTTGTGATAACATGTTTTGAGTAATTGAAGGTCAAGGATTCAATTGTATGACCTTGAAAGCAAAAAATTGGAAATATGGTTGTTGCATGTCCTTTGAAAGGCATTCGGACCAGCTTTTGATTGATGAAACTCTCAGCTGTGTGAAGTAATTACCACACAAGTTACATTCATGAATGGAAGTGGGTTTGCAGGAACTTTTTTCTTCCCAGAGTTTGAACCACGGTGTGTTATTCATAAAGTAGATGACTTAGAAAGCTACAGTTGTGTGCAAATGCAAATATTAGTAGTGTGAACACACTCAAGTATCATAAAATCAAAAGGGGTTAGTTTGAAAATTGCACTTACCTTTGCTGGCAGGACCTAGTGTTTTCAGTGCACTATGTCTTCTGGTATGGGCTAGAGCAATTTTGTTACTTTCATTGATCTGTCTCGGTCTTATCCTTGGCTTTGACAATATGAAAGTGACTGAGGTATGAGTGATGCTAGTAATGCCATTCCTTGTGCAGCCAGTCCCTGCAAATGAATGGTGTGAAAACGTTGCTCGTAGGGTCGGTTGATGCATGCATTTCAGTGGGCTCGACAGACTGATATGTAATAGCAACTTCTGGCTCGTTGAGGAAAGCAACGGAAAACTACCTCACTCCTCATTTCCCTAGTACGCCTCTTCAGTGATGCCTAGGCCATCTATGACAGCTGATGGCAGAGCTGTTGAGGATCCAACCAGCCTCAGGGCTGAAGACTGAACATACACATACACATGATCTGTGTGGATAAAGACAGAGTTATATGGAAACGGTTTATAATTTGAAGAAATATTCTGAATGAAGGCACCCAGCAATAAATGAATAAATACATAAAAGTAAAGAGCAGTTTCAAATATCTTTTCTGTGTATGAAGTTTGGATTTTGTTAATGGTATTTAGAATATCAGGTCTTGAAATGCTCTTAAGTACCAGTTCCTCCTGAATCGTTTTCATAGACTGTATTCTGTGGGATAGTGAAGCAATAGTCGCTCTCATCATTTTTACCAGTACAGAAGAAAATGAGTACTATATGGAAAAATGAAGCTGAAAAAGTTTCTTCTACAGTTGTGTACTGCCAAATTTCAAACCTTTTTCTATGGTGGAAGGCAAAGAATTTTTAGCCCCTCCCCACCATTTTTAAAATTTATTTTTATTTTTGCTGGATTAAACCTTTCTAAGTTTTACACGATAGAAGACTATTTTCTCGTCTCATTCTGGCAGCATATGCACAGTTTGACACACTCCACCTACATTGAATGTTGGGTTCTTGTGTCTGCCAATACCTGGACGTTCAGGAATCCAGGGAGCTTCCTATCTGTCACTGCACATTCTGAAGATTCTGTAGTAGTATTTCTTTGAATGTAAATGGATCACTGCAAACATTTCTTGGAATAGTTAAGAATGTTAGTGACAACCTGGAGAAAGGGACAGTGGCGTTGTACAACATGAGATACAGGCACAGGATTGCTATTAAATTATTGTTGGGTGTGGATAGGGGCTGCAAAAGACAGCAGTTACAATGGCTGTCTTCCCAAATGCAGACCTGCAAGTTGTGTTTTGCTTTTAACATCATAATATTCCAACCTCATTCTACATAGTAATGGGTACACTAGAACATGATGCTGGAAAGTTACCATTTGTCCCTTCACTGCCTTTCTACTTTAAATTCTCAACTCATAAAATTTTCTTAAGTTTTTTAAGAAACTGTTCAGGTGTGTTTTGATTGATTAGAATGGTAACTTTGAAATGAAGCAAGATTCATGGTTGTCCTATGTTTTGACTTTGCATATTTTATTTCCATTTCATCATTTGGCCTAGAATTTAGTAGCTGTTGAATATGTTATTTGTATTTAATCAGTGGTACTGTGTGTGTAAATCCAATTATTATGATGTACTAATCATTGTAAAATTTTTATTTCAAAGAAATTGAACGAGATGGAACCAGGTGACATTCCTGCTCAAGTTGTAATCCGTCTTTTGAACAAGAAGCCAGGATTGAAAGATACTAACTTCCAGGTTCTTAAAGCTAGATTAGAAGCTCTAAAAATGGTAGTGGAAACTGCTGAGGTTTCTAGGTAAGAATGCTAGTGTAATCTGACTTTCCTTTGTACTTTCCATTATTTCTGATGACCTTTCTATTATTATTGTGATATACTTTTACTGGCCTGTATATTTCTTCATGCATGTATAATGTTTTCCTTTGGTGCTGTTCTTAGGATCTGAAGGTTCCCGTGAAGGATCTGTAAAATATAATTTAGTCATTTACAAATAGCAACCATAATGCTTCTCAGCTTGTAGGCTTACCATGGGTTTGTCATTCAAACATTTAAAATTCAATTATTGCAACTTTAAAAAAAAATATTCTGAAATCTGTGTGTAAAGGAGAAAAACATTGGAAGCTTCATCAACCTAGAGATTGTGAATTCGTGCACTTGTATTCCTTGAGTTGGAGAAACTCTTTTCAGAAACACTTACAGAATAGGTTAGCTGCATGAAACTTATTTAATCATATACCACCCCTCTTGCAAATCTTAAATATCTGACATAAACAAGGAATCAAACATAGGCCTCAGTTATCAGCATATATTGCGTTTACTACGGAGGTGGACGCCTACTGATTGATACACAGGTGGAAGGGGTATGACTGTACAAAGACTATTATGGTTATTGTTATTATTATTATTATTATTATTATTATTATTATTATTATTATTATTATTATTATTATTATTATTCATGAATGGTCCCTTTCAGAACACACAAAGCTTTATTTATGATTTCGTTTGTGGAGGATCCAGGATGCTCTCATCTTTTCACTAAAGATCGTGTTCTTTTCTTCCGTCCACTTGGTACCTGCTCTTTTTACTTCATTCTCTGGAGTAACTTCCCACTTGTCTATTTTCTTTATATATATATATATATATATTGTACCCTGAAAAGTTCGTGGGTATGGGGCATGAGAAGGACCTCAGGTAGTAGGTGATTTTGGAGCCGATACAGAGCAGGATAGAACCGCAGGGTGAATAATAGATTGTTATGCTTTTGTTAACAATTTATTTATAATGTTCAAAGATTCATCCCCCTGCAATATTAATATAGGACTCAAATTTTTCATCAAAATCAAAGGTTTAAACGGAGATTTTCTTGAAGTCAGTTCGAGAAAAAATAAATGAATATCACTGATCCTATAGTCTTTTTAACTTTTATAAAACCACTAAGTATTTGTCTTGAACCTAGAGTCTTTCTAAGTATTAAATCCCAAAAAAATGAACACACACTTATTATTGAAAAATTGAAATAAAAATTTAACTTCTTGATGAATGTTTCTCATTTCGTTAGCATTGAAATTAAGGATCATAGAACACTTGAAAGCCCTAAAGTTCTTCTACGTAATGTGAACATGGATTAGTTATTAAATTTGAAAAATAAATCTATCACTAAATCTACTGCTAGGAGCTTTACGTCGCACCGACACAGATAGGTCTTATGGCGACGATGGGATAGGAAAGGGCTAGGAGTTGGAAGGATGCGGCCGTGGCCTTAATTAAGGTACAGCCCCAGCATTTGCATGGTGGGAAAATGGGAAACCACGGAAAACCATTTTTCAGGGCTGCCGATAGTGGGATTCGAACCTACTATCTCCCGGATGCAAGCTCACAGCCGCGCGACTCTACCCGCTTCGGCCAACTCGCCCGGTAATCTATCACTAAATATGAATTTATTGGTAATGATGAAAAGTTATGAAATATTGTTCACACGTAGCACTGAGAATATCGCTGCTCAGGATTATTGAAAAGAAAGTCAGTCAGTTTGTGACTACTCACTTAGAAGAGAAGATTTTGTTTACAAATGTTGAATGGGAGTCTGGAACATTCCGCGGAGTGCGGACGGGGACTCGAACTTAGCGATGTTCCATGAAGAGACCACGCTGACGTCCCTCGATGGGTACCATAGATGAAATGATGTCTGATGTAACTGGATCTTGAAGTATTTCACCAGACTTCTGCTGCTCTGGGAGGTGATATTTGAACACGGAAAGTTCAATTGGCGTGATTAGTAATCACAGATATTATCATTCATTGTCGTAAAACACAGTTTAGCTCGTATTCTAATTTTATGATGCTTAGTGAATAATTACAGTCCTTGCTGTATAAGACACTATTTAAAATAGTCACTGATAACGTCTATAAAATACACAGTTCAAACACTTGTAAAATGCAACGTGTAATAATTTTTATCACAGTCTCTGATCCAATATCGTTAACAGATAAAGCTGATTTTCTGATCGTGATTATATTATATTAGTATGAATTGTCTAATAAAAAGTTCTTACTATTCACCAAGTTTATTACTGGAGAAAGCCGTGTCCTGATATGGCACGAACACTGAGTAAATAGACACAGTTCAAGGATGTACTGTTTTAAAAGAAACGAGTCCTAGAATAATTAGGGTTATCGTTAATGATGGTTTCTGTTTATCACACACCACAGTTTGAGATATCGTAGTAGTTCACTATTATGCGAAATTAACAAAGTTCACATGTGATGCGCTAGTCTGTGAATATCGAATACTTGACTTCTCACTTCAATAAGTTCACAAGTGTGGTCTTCTGAAATGTCCTGAATTTTATCGTAGTCACAGCACAATAGAATAAGTACGGTGCAACGTCTTTTACAAGTTCACCGGCGATCGATTATGGCCATAATTACGGACTCACGAAACGAGACAGTGTGTACTTTTCTTCGCGAACGAGACTGCACTGACAGACTGTACGAGGGTCATACTGCTCTCTCTCCCCTCTGTGTATCTCTCGCTCGCGCGCGCGCGCGCGCCCACACACACACACACACACACACACACACACGCACACACACACACTGCTTGCCGGCCTTGACATAGTGGCATATATATCCCCGCCAGGAGGGGTGGCGCTATGAATCATGTGACTGAGAGTGCACATTCTTTTCAAACTTTAAATTGTAATAATTAAAAAACTACGTGACAGATTAACTTGAAATTTGCTGGGTTTTACTTTTATAACGTCAGCTACAATTTAGCGTTGGTCCTGTTGCAATCGGTTAAGGCGTTAGAAAGTTCACGAAAGAAAAAACTTCGAGAAACGTCTCTAGGGGAGACAAGTTACAAGTGGCAGGTGACGTCACTTGACCTTGCCTGGCTTGCTGTGGAGTCTGGTAGTTACTGGAATGTTCCTTCGCTCAGCTGTTCACATATCGGAAGGGAATTATATGCGGAAATAAAGTTTTTAGTCCATATGTACCATAGGCATTCCTTGTACAATATATATATTTTGATTCAAAATTTCTTCAGGTTGAATTTGTGCGTTCTTCATGTCCGCTTTTGTTTGTCGTGTCCAAGGGAAATTCTTCAACTCTTTCAAGAACTCTGTAGGTTATTTTGGTTTCTCAAAGCCTCTTAACCTGTCCATAAAATTTTAGCCTTCTCCTGAGGTCTGCCACAATATTAGATAATTTTTCTGTGGATTTTCGGGATTGGAAGCGGTATCATTCTTCCGTGTGCGTTGGCCCTAAAATTTTCCTCATAATTTTTCGCTCTTCTTGTAGAATATTTTCGAGTTTGCCCTTTTTGTGAAGTGTTAGTTTCCCCTGCATATGAAGGCTGAGGTTTGATTACAGAATTGTAATGTTTAATCTTAACGTGGCGAGACATACATTTTTTGTTGTAGATTTCTCTTGTTCTCCCATAGGCTCTTCTGAGTTTTTGAACACGGTTGTTTTGGGCTATTTTTTCTTGCCTGGTAGGGTGAGGTTCTCCTCCAGGTACTTCAAGTGAGGGACTGTTGATTTGTCCTATTTTGTATTGAGACTGTGGATATCTAGTTTTGAACAGAAAAATTCTGTTTTCTGGAAGGAGATATGAAGTCCGACCTTTTCGGCACGTTCTTGGAGAGTTTAAACTTGCTTTATCGCCGTGATTTCATCGCTGGGCAAAAAGGCCGGGTCATGTGCGAAGGTTAAGTGTGGAATTTCAAGCTTTTTTTTTTTTGCATCCCAATGTTTATTGGGTTCCAGCTATTTTGCGCTTTCAGTTCTTTTTCCCATTCCCCATCACCTTATCTAGGACGAGGTTGAAGAGGAGAGGTGACAATCCATCTCCTTGCCGGACACCAGTTTTTATCAGGAATTTGTCTGAGATTTCTCCCATGAATTTCACTCTTGACTTCGTGTCAGTGTGGGTCTGTTTGGTCAAGTTTGGCGTTTTAGAGTCTAGTCCGTGTTCTTTCAGGATGCTGAACAGAGATTGACGATCAGTTGAATCATAAGCCTTCTTGAAATCTATGAAGGTACAGATGATTGGGAGGTTTCTCAGGGCCCTGAATTTTAGATCGGTTTTGAGGTTGAAGATCTGTTCAGTGTACGATCTGTGAGGGCTGAACCCAGCTTGATCTTCACCAGTCTTATGCTTCAGTTGTTCTTGTAATCTTTTCAACAGGAATGTAGAGAAAATTTTGTAGCCGACTTCAAGGAGGGAGATTCTCCTATAGTTGTCATTTTTTTGTGAAGTGGATGAATCAAGGCACATTTCCAGTCTTTGGGGAGTTCTTCGTTTTTCCAGATTTTCTATATGATATCTGTATGTTCTTTGAGTGAATTTGGACCAAGATTCTTAAGGAATTCTGCGACAATCCCATCCCTTCCTGAGGTTCTGTTGTTCTTTAGTCTTTCAATGTGGCTCTGAATTTCTTCCTGGTTTGGTGGAGGTGATTCTGGGTGGGTGAATCTGGATGCTTCTTCAAGAAATCTCTTACTGGATTTGGTGCAGTTCAATTAAGAAGTTCTGAGAAGTATCGTGCAAGTTCTTGACAGTTTTCTTTATTAGTAAGTGCCAATTGTCCGCCTTGTTTCGTGAAACATAAGTTCTGTGGAATGAATTGTCAAATTTTTTCTTTGAACATTCAGTAGAAATCCCTTGTGTTGTGGTTCCTAAAGTTTTTGTCAATTGAGTCCAGTTGTTCTTTCTGGTGTTTTCGTTTTTTTTCTTGCCTGATGGTTTTGGATACTTGTTTTCTGGTCTCATAAAATTCTTGTTGAGTTTTCTGGAATTTTCCTACTGTTGTATTACTGAAATGCTGATTTTCTTTTCCCTAGGGCTTGGTCGCATGTTGAGTTCCACCAGGGGTGTTTTGTATTCCGTTTTAAGGGTACCGTATCTCGTGGCTTCTGTATGATTTTGGTGTGGAATTCTTCCCATGTTTTCGCTGGTTGATTTTCCCATGCTTCTTTTAGATCGGTGAGAGGAATAATTTTTATGTCAAATTTCTGTAGTTGGATTTTCTTGGGGTGGCATTTTCTTGGAGTAAATTTTACTTTAACTCTTGTCAGATAGTGATCACCAGGGCCCGGATTTCAATGACATGTCATCTTTTAATTGGTGCGTCATAGAAGTTGTTAAGTTATATACAAATCCTGTTCATGGTCCCCAGATTACAGAAATGCATATTTGTCATTTTTTCATCATTTTTTGAAGTATTTGATTTTTAGGTTATTTTTTGCTTTTTGCATCATTTTGTCATTTTTAATTATTTTATTTTTCTTATTGGTTATTTTTAAATAAGAATCCACGTTTTACGTCATCAACCAACCAGTTCCTATATCTTGACGTACTTGAAGGCTTACGTGAAGGTTCATCTTCGAAAGTTTCTGCACTCAGTTGTGAGCTGAGTACGTAGCTTTGTACATCCCTCACCTTTGTGTCTTAACAGGAGGTGAGAGCTAAGCTATTCTTAGGTGACCTTCAGACGAGGGCTAAGCTTTTATCTGTTCACCAGGGAGGTGTGTTCGCAGTGTGATGTCAGCAGTGAGGTATATTTGCCAGTTTACTCTATTTCCTTGTTCCTTCAGGTCAGTTTTAGTTGTACAGTTTGTAGATGTAAGTTGTTTGTAACCATTTTGAGTGCGTGTTAAAATTCCAAAGGTAAAACCATCCAAGGCAGGTCATTTGAGACAAATTGTCTCTGAATTCGGGGAAGATACCTTTTCTACAGATGGTGAAATACTATTGTTAAGTGTGTGAAGTGAAAGTGGCAGCAGCAAAAAGATTCACTGTTCAACAGCACATCAGTCATGACAAACATGAGCGCGGTATTCAGAATATCAGCAGAAAGAAAAGTATTCAACAGTTACTTATGCAAAGTGCATCATCAAGCAGAGGCACAACCTCAGCCTTTTTTAATGAACTGTGTGAAGTTTTTGTCACAGCAAATATTCCTCTTCATAAACTAACTATTCCTAAATTAAGGCAGTTCCTAGCACGGTATACAGGTCATTCCATTCCGGAATAATACATACCGCTCTGCTATAAAAAGAACAAGCGGAAAGAAGATTTTCGTCTCAGTAGACGAAACTACTGATGTTGAAGGTCGTTACGTAGCTAATGTAATTGTAGGAACCCTGGAAATAGATAATCCCGGAGAAATATTTTTGCTAATTTCTGAAGTCCTGGAATCTGTCAATCATTCTACAATATGTCGAATATTTGACAGGGCCATGGTTCTGCTGTGGCCTGACGGTGTGAGATACGATGACATTTTACTTTTTGTGACCGATGCCGCGCCTTACATAGTTAAATCTGGTAAAGCTATCAAAGCTTTTTATTCAAGAATGGTGCATGTAACTTGTCTGACTCATGCTTTACACAGAGTGGCAGAAGACGTGAGGCAGAATTTTCCTGACATTGATAGACTTGTGTCGCAGGTAAAAAAGGTATTTATCAAGGCCCCATCGCACAGGAAACTCTTTAAGTTACTAGCTCTTGATATCTCACTACCTCCGCAGCCTGTAGTCACACGTTGGGGTACGTGGATCAATGCGTGCGAGTACTGCAGCGACAACTTTTTAGCTGTGAAACGAGTGATAAACTCTCTAGAAGCCCAAGACGCCAGGGCTATCGAAATCGCCCAAGAGATGTTTTCAGCTGACGATGTGCAGAGTAAGTTGACATACATTAAGGCAAATTAGAGCTCTCTGCCGTCAACTGTTACACGACTTCAGGAGAGAGGTGTGACAATCGAACAGGCGACAGCTTTGGTGAGAGCTATGCAGGAAGCTTTGGAAAATGTGCGTCGTGAAGTTGGCAAGTCGGTTTTTCGGAAACTAAAATCTGTTCTTGATAAAAAAGAGGATACACGGTTTTGTGCTCAGTCGTCCGGGTACTCACTGGGGGAAGATTTCAGTGTAGTGGATATTGAAGAAGAGCTGTCACAAAGTGATTTAGCGCACTTCAAGTACACACCCCTCGCCCTTGTGGACGTCGAAAGGAACTTTTCGATGTACAAGAACGTTTTGGCAGACAATCGATGTTCTTTTACCTTCGAGAATCTACGGATGGTCACAGTCATCTACTGCAACACAGACTGAGGTAAATATTAAAACCTACATAATATGGCATTATATATATAGCTTTACAGTTAAATCTGCACCCGACGGCGATTACGATTATCTCTATAAGAACGTTGTTTTCCTTTTCAGATCATTTCTCTTTACGGAGTACCTGGTATCAGAAGATCTTTGTACCGGTACATTTTGTTTCTAAGGAAAACCAAAATTCCAAAACAAAGAACTGACATATTGCTATGTAAAAATTAGAGAAAATATCAATTATCAATATTGTTCATATATAGAAATGTATATAATATAGTTTCAAACAATAAATACTTGAGACTTTTAGGTCATATTTTATTCGTTTTTAGGACATTATTTGATAATTTAAAGGTCATTTTTTAGCATCTTTAGGTCAACAAAATGTGGGCCCTGGTGATCACTTCTCACTTGTTCATCGTGTAACTCTTTTGTAGTGGTTATGAGATATCTTCATGATCAATCTTAATTTCACCAATGGATTTATTGGAGGACGTCTAAGTTTTTTGTTTATTGGGATGCTCCCTGAGGGATGTGGACATGATTTTAAGGTTGCACTGTTGACATAGTTCAGAGAATCTTGAACCGTTTTTGTTGGTAAATTTGTGGGCCGGGTAGAGTCTGCAGGTTTTCCTATGTTCCTTTTCTCGGCCAATTTGTGCATTGAAATCGCCGAAGAGAATTTTGACGTCAGCCTTTGGAATTTTTGACATTACCTTTTCAACTTTGTTCCAAAATTTGTCCACATTTTTGGTGTTCTTCTTGTCTATTTGTAGGGGCATTTATTAATGTGTATTTTTTATTGGCACACTGAACCTTCATGGTCATTAGGCTATTGTCAATGGAGTTAACTTCTTGGATTGAGTTCAGTATACTTCTTTGTACTCCGAAGCTCACACCAAATAAAGGGGTCCTATTTAGATTTTTTTGGTCTGTTTTACTCTTGAATATATTATAATTTCCATTATTATTATTATTATTATTATTATTATTATTATTATTATTATTATTATTATTATTTAACTGGGCATGGATCTTACAGATTGTCTTCTGAAGATGCTATCAACCTTGTGTTTCTCACGATCATTTCTTAATTAGTTTGCGACTGAAATGAAATGCAGGGTCACTTACTTGTTCTATCTCAAACACCGATGCAAAATATTGCCACGTAAAAATGTAGTTGAGAGAATGGAATGTTGAGCTGAACAAAATATATTTAATCTGACCTTAGTTGGCATGGACAGGCATAATTCTCACTTCATCCTACTTTAGTTGAGTCCGCATATCTTTGCTCTAACTTATCACTTTGATATTCTGTAATATAACAATTACAGTCTAAATGGCGCTCAGTATATTCCACTACATTATCATATTCAGGTATGACAACCTACTGCATTTATCCACAACTGAAACAACTCTCATATCACATGCAGAATAAGGAAAATGGAGCACATACTACCTCAAATCAATATCTCCAACACATTTCAAGTTGAGTACCTTTAAAAGTAATGTTATACAGTGTTAACTCATTCAGTTACTTTAATGTTTTAAGATGTTAATTGGAAGCGGAAGTACAAGCTAGATTAAGGCCCGGTTTCATCAACACATGTTAGGACTTAATAAGCTGTTAAATCCTTTGAACATACAATTTAACAAAATTTGAGTTTCATCAACAGTTGTTAACGTTAACATATGTTACACTTCCTGTTGAAGTTAACATCACCAGTTTCCTGTGTTAAATAGCTAACATTAGCATTTAGCAACCTGTTCGAAGATGGCTGCTGTGAATCTCCCTTTAGATGCGGAATTGCTCTGTTTACATCTTTTGTACAATAATCCTGATTGAAGAAGAGTTTTGTGACATAATGACTTTGAAAATCTGATGGATGCTGCATTTCTTCAAATATACAGGTTATCGGAAATAATCGTTGTCAAGGTTGTTGACTATTGGAAGTTGTTGCAAAGGTTGTTGACGAAATTCGAGTGAAGAGAAACTTACCTCTTTCTCCAATGTTGCAGGTACTGACAACATTAAGAGCTTTTGCTACTGGTTCTTTTCACGTAATGATCGGAGACAATGCTGGAATTTCTAAAGCCACTGTTAGTAGAGTTATTTGTCGAGTTTCTGTAAAGAGTTATGTAATATTCCCTTCAGTAGAAGGTCAGGAAATTATTAGAGACTTCTACGAAATAAGCGGTTTTCCCGGTGTTCTAGGTGCAATAGATTGGACACATCGTCCCCACTCTGGCAAACTAGCGAAACTGACAAACTAAGGAATCTGTAGTTCTGAAATTGTGGTCTAGATTTTGTTATTTATATATTGTCTACCCTCTGACAAAGTCTCACATCTGCAGCTCGTTCTGTATGCCTAACACATAAAACCAATAATTAAATATAAAAATTGAATTTACATGAGTAATCGCAACTTCTTTCAGCTGTCTTAACCTTTTGACAATTTGCAGATTCGTTAGTTTGCCAGAGCAAGGACGACATGTAAGAATCCAATCGCCTGGAGGCAATAGTGCTGAAATATATCTTAATTGGAAGGGGTACTTCTGTTATGTTCAGGTGGTTAGCGATCCTAACCTCCAAATCGTGGATTGTAGTTGCTAGGTGGCCTGGAACTGTACATGACTGTACAATATTTAATAACTCCCATATCAGAGCACAGAGTGAAGTGGGGAGAATTAATGAAGGTATTTTGGTAGGTGATAGTGGATACCCGCAAAGAAATTATTTTTTATCCCCATACTTACATCCTGAAGAAGACCTCAAAGCCGCTACAATCTAGAGCATTTCAGGACACGGAACTCCGTGGAAAGGATGATAGGGGTCTGGAAAATAACACTTCCTGTTCTTAGCCTGGGATTATAAATCAAATGCCAGACAGCCTTAACCGTTATTGTGGCGAAAGCTTTGTTGGACTCCGTTATTTCTTTATATTTATTTACCAATTCAATTAGCAATTCCTTTTCGAAAGATGAAACATTAGAACTAAGAGTCCATTTACTTCATGCGCCATATTTAACAGCTGTATTTAAACAAAAGTGCATCAGAGTGCACTGTAAAACAGCATGTTCATAACACTGCCTCCTTGATTCGCACCAGTTTTCAATGTTGGGGGAGTTAACAGTCGATTAGTTAACATTTTACAGGATAAGTTTGAAGAAACGCAAGAAACCTAACACGGTATTAAATTTGTAATTTGGTATTAACCAACTACTTGTTAATATATATTTAACAGGTGTTGTTGAAACCGGCCCTAGATCTTTGGCATGAAGCTTTTATAACCACAGGTCTTAAAGGCCTAGTAAGCTCATGAAAACATTTGTTTTGTTTTTAATTTATTCAGGTAGGTTTCTTGTAGAAGAGTGGAATACCAAAATCGGAACTTAAATATCTCTAGTAGCTTGCGAGATATGAAGATATTAAGCTTTAGATAGGGGAACAGCGTGGTGTCACTGTTGCCTTATGACATGATATTGCATGCCACTTCCGTAAATCTACGAGTGTTTCTCAGTGTCAGCATATTGCTTGGAATGAATAATCATGTCCAGAAAAGTGAAACCTTATCAGTTTGAACCAACACACAGCATCTCAACAAGAAAATGAACCATCAGCATCTGGTATTTTTGAAAGACAGGGAAACACTGACAGGTGTAAGTGCGTGAATATAGTGAAGCGATGCACACTGCTCCTGAAAGTTTCTGCTCTAAAGACAGTGAAACAATAAATGTATTCTTTGGCATGAGGACTTTTCTAATGCTGTGTTAAGTGCTACACAT
Source organism: Anabrus simplex (assembly GCF_040414725.1). NCBI lineage: Eukaryota > Metazoa > Arthropoda > Insecta > Orthoptera > Tettigoniidae > Anabrus > Anabrus simplex. The sequence goes on along the minus strand of NC_090267.1, from coordinate 385,329,124 downwards.
TGTCTTCATATGGATAAACGAATATTCCCTGTGTGAGGGAAAAACTGACTTTGGAAACTAATGTTAACTGTGGTCTGGAGCCTTTCGCTATTTTGTGTACTGGGTGAATTTATGGACTCCTTTAGGAAGGGAGAAGAGAAAAGTGTTAGTCTTGTGTGGTGAAGGCAAACCGAGAACAATATCCCCAAGAAGGATGTACGTACGTAGGATTCCCAGGTTGCTGAGGGGCAAGAACTGAATACTTTAATAACATATTTAAAAGTGTATTTTACCCGTTCATTGCCAAACCTGTATTTATACATTATTGAACATTGTGCCTCGTGCGCCTAACCCGTGTATATACGTTTTGGTGCAGTGTGTACTTCACCAATCTCACAATTGAATGGGATGTAGTGTCATGCTTCGAGATTCCGTGGAAATGCTCAAAGATTTTCTGTACGGCAGATATACCACTCCATTTTGTGTGTTTTGAAAGCAATCTGGTGTTATTTCAGCTTAGTTGGAGTGAAACATCTTTCCCGCTAACGTGTAGCCATCAGGGCGTCTTGAAGTATACATTCATCTCTTGTTGACGATTAAATTGAATGTTTCCTCATAAATAGTGATTGTGGAGAGCTGTATTTTGATAATGAAGATGGAGAATATATAGGGGCGATATTGAACTACGAGAAAGTGCCAGACAAAGTAGTAATGTTGAATCTCATGCAGAATTGTCATCCCCTCCTCAGATAAATTTTTTTCCCCCAAATTATTGATGAAAAGGACTTCCTGCTGGTAACTCCAGTTGCTGTACGCTGGATTGAAAAACTTGATATTGAATTGTAAAGCACACATTTTGTTTCTCATCTGTATATATACACTACTGATATTGTCTATACAGTAAAACCTCGTTAATTCGAAGTCGTTGGGACTCAAAAATCGGACTTCAAATTACGTGATTTCGAATTAACCGCCGATTCGTAATTCAGAAGTACCAACTCTTGCTGCGTTACAAAATATTCCAATGCCCGTTACTGCACGAGTTAACCTTCATTCACAGTTAAACCTTTCAAATGCCGTAGGGAAAAAAATTCCTAAATGTATCTAACAAGGTGCATTTATTGAAATAATGCTCTTGGATAACGCCGTATACTTTCAAACGTAACCTCACACCCGGGAAAAATAAAACACGATTCAAAGACAAGCAGTACGGTAAATCTATTGTATATATTCACAACTCAATTTAAGCAAATATGTTATAACCTACTTGATTTAAGTGCAGTGTAAAGCACTTGCACAGGGGAGCCAACAAGGCTGTGCAAATTGGAAACACATTACACCAACAAAACAAACTTTAAAAACCCAGACATGTATGGGAAACACATGGCACCAACAAAACAAACATTAAAAACCCAGACATACATTTTAAACAAATATAAAGAATAATAGATAACTATGTACAGTACCTGAATAGTTCACAAATGTTTAATGATCCAGTAGGGCTTTTTTGTCACACATTAGGCTTATTGCCTTTTAAAAAAAGTGTGTATGAGAAGTTGCTTCAATTTTATATATATATATATAAACACTAGCTACGAACTGCTCCATATGGGCCATAGCCTTAATTGTAGCGTCGTCAGCATCACTAGCACTTATCACTGAATCCAACACGGCGAGAGCAGCAAGTACATCATTCTTTGACGGAATAGTTGCCGCCTGCGCCGTATCTTCGTCGTGTTCAACATCAGCTGTAGCTGCATCTCCCTCTGGCGTCACGTGATCACAGCTGATCATGGTGGGATCCCGCTCTTCTGAAGTAGTCTCCGCATGGTCTATGGCGATGTATTCGGAAAAAGTCATACCGACATCGGACTTTTGCCGTAACTCCTCCCATTCATCTTCATTGTCTTCTTCTTCTGCTCCTTTTTCTACTTAATTTAACGAACCAAAACCACACTTGACGTCTCTGAAAACTGTAAAAGTAGTTAGTGGGACGTAAAGCAAATATTATTATTATTATTATTATTATTATTATTATTATTATTATTATTATTATTATTATTATTATTATTATAAAATCAGCAAGACAAAGACAGTGGCATTATGATGAATAGAAACTTTACCGTGCGAGTTAGCTGTGCGGTTAGGGGCGTGCAGCTGTGAACTTGTATTCAGGAGATAGTGGGTTCGAACCCCACTGTTGGCAGCCCTGGAGATAGTTTTCTGTGGTTTCCCCATTTTCACACCAGATGTACATGCACCTGTTGGTAGTGCATATAACGTAAATTATCTTGTCATTGCTAGGGTTAAATATCAAGTTTCATGGAAAACCACCTTTCAGTTCTCATGTGCTGTAACAAACATAAAAATTAAGCTGAACCTGATGCAGGCCATTGTTTGTAACGAGGTTAACATTTAGAAAGTGCGGCCAGAAAGAAACAAATGCTTTTCTTTTAAAGTAATGACCTGTGTAAACAATTGGTCTCTGAAGGTTTAGTGCAAAGTAGAAGTTATCATCTTCAACTCCAGTTGAAGAACAGGAGAAATTGTTGGCTTCAAAAGACTTCTACTCAGCAATGTTCGGATGTGGATGGTGAAAACCTTTAGAGCTTGAACCTTATATCCCTGTCAAAAGTATTTTATTGGAGTTTGAAAAGTGAAACCTCATTAGTGTGTTCCTCATTGTGATATTTTCTCGCTTAGCACGTTGTACATTCAAAGTCCCATTTCACGTCATTTTTAAATCTGTAAAAAAATACAAAGTGTCCACATTCTAGAAATTCAGGGGGGGGGGGGGAGAAATTGGTCAGGGAAAAAGACAAAACATCTGGAAAGTCAGGGAAATCTTCCCCAATGATGGATTTGAGGGGATATTTTTAGGCTCTAGTCTGTTGTAACGCAGGATATTGTGGCATTTTTTGGGGGGTATTTTTTCACAAGTAGTGCATAATAATTCTACATTTTTTGTTGTGCCCATGTGTCATTTCTTTCAACTATTTTTATGTTATTCTTTATTTCACTTCTAGGATGCTTTCTTGAAACTCATGACAATGGCTTACAAGGAATGTACATTTAATAAACTTTGGCTAGACAGTAAAGTGTTTTTTCTGAACTGAGTGGTTGGTTGGACCTATTGGTAAATAATGCAACTTCAGCATATTGTGTGTTGTAAATCATTCAAACTTAGTAATATGGGCAAACAAGCAGTTAGTTGCTTTTCATGCTAAAGGACCTACTCATATAAAATACATGAAAGCTAAGTCTTCCCAGCCAAGAATGTCGTTCTTTGCAAAGAATACCTGTACTCCGTCTCCACTTGAAGATAGGCAGCCAAGACTTAGCACTACACCCACACTTACAAAGGAATTAGCCGTCTCAGGAGCAAGTCAAAGGAGTCTAAAGACTTGCAGTGTGAATAAAGATGTTATATCGGCCGAAGCCATATGGGCTCTTCAAGTTGTCATTGGAAAGATGTTTCTCAACTCTTGTGATGAAACCTCCGCAGCAATCAAAACAATGTTCCCAGAGAGTAAAATTGCTCAAAACTTTACTATGAGCAAGACTAAGGCTTCCTATGTTATAAATAATGGATTAGCCCCTTATTCTAAAGAAGTTTTGCAAAATGACTTAAATGTGCTCTATGTTGTTGTTTTGTGAATCTTTAAGATTAAGGATGTAAATCTTCAAAAGTTGCAACAGTGTATTTTTGGCAGGGCAACTGCGGATCACTTATTAGATGGGTTTGTACGTGGACTGTCCGTATCTTTAGGCAATAGTTTTCAAGTCTCAATGAATGGGCCAAATGTTCATCAGTTTGATTAAAAAACTTGAAAATCATTTGCAAGTACTAAACCCCAAGTCTGTATCTCTACTTGATATAGGCATATGCAGTTTGCATACATTGAATTGAGTCTTGCAAACTGAGATCTCCAAGCGGGGACCTTTTTAATTTTTTCAGATCGCTGCACAATCTTTTTGCAGTTAGCCTTGCTCGATATGCTAAGTATATAAACATAACATAAGATCCGCATTTCCTTAAAAGTTCACTGCAATAAGATGGTTGGAAAATGGATGCTGTGTTGATCAAGCTCTTAGAATAGTGATCACATTCACAAATCTGTGAAAGAGTGCACTGAAAAACAAAAACAACAAAAACCTTCAATACCTTAGACATGGCTGCCAATTTTCCCTATTTAGGCGGGAGACTCATGATTTTCGACAGTTTTTCCTGCCTCCCAATTATTCTATTATTTGTCCCGATTTTAGGTTGTTTTTTGGTGAACATCAAACATTTGTTTTCAAATCCAGCCATTTCAGCTTGTACGCCAGTGGCTGGAAGTCCTTCGCTCATTGGCCGCTTTCACATGAAATATCGACGTTTATTAATACGAGAAATGTGCAGCGTTTATTGAAACACGTATATCGGTTGTCAATCTCTCGTTCGCGCATGCTGTGTTCGTGTTTACATCAGTCTAGTCGATTCTAGAGACTAGTCGCTAGATTTCAAGTCTATTTTAGTACTTTAGTGGCAGAATTTCAAAGAAATTTTAAGAGCCATTTCGAAAAAATTCTGGCAAATTTTAACTTATTACTTGATAAAAATAGCATTGCGCTTCGCATAATCGCACAGGGGCGTTTTGCAATATATTAATCTGTCATTTGCTAAGTAATGGCATCTAAGTGCATGGCTGATTCACATGAGTACATACTATTTTCGGAAGGCTTATCAAAGACTGATCATCTCGCTCACATACTTCCTGTGAGGGAATAGAGATGTGTACTTTTTAGCCTCGTAGACTTGTATAGTAACAGTCTGGTTTTGGGAAAATAAGTGTTATAATGTATACCCTAGTACTCCTGTATTGTGCAAGACATGTAGAGTAAGCAGTTTTGACCAATTGCATCTCCTGATTGTTATATTAAAATCCCCTGATTTTTGGTTTTGTAAAGTTGGTGGGTATGCTTAGAGAAGCTGTGAAGAATACACTACTTAAAGCAAAATTAAGTGCCTTTTGAAGTATTTTGCCAGATGTTGAACCTTTCCTCAGAAGATTTCGAAGTCAGAAACCTATGGTGCCTATGACTGATTTGTCTTCAAATTTGAAAACTGTTTTTATTATACACCTAGACTAATTGGAATTTTCTCCTGCATTAGAAACACGAGTTAATTACTTTTGATCTCAAAAGTGCTTTAAATCAACGTAAAATAGTATTAGATTGCTGTGGTAAAATAATTTTATTTTCATATTTGAATTACTTTATCAATAAGTTAGGTGTACTTTGTTCCTTGAAGATAAAGGTACATGTGAGGTTTACATGTTACCTTTAAACAATTTGTAAAGTGCCCATCCATGTAATTGTTTTTCCATAAATAATTGAAAAAAAGAAGTGGAGAGTGAATTAGGCCGGCTATGGGAATGGTGGAAGCTGGAATTTTTTTTTTTTTTTTTGTAAAACATGCAGTTTGGCAAATTAACTCTGCTCAGTTTTTGTGAGTCAGGAAAATTTTTCTTATTAGGTCAGAAAAACTTGAGAGACTATTCCTGTGGACACTATGAAATACCACACTTACCACATCACATATTTTCGCTATTACCACTTAGTCATGCCAGATTAATTTAATTTTGGTCTGTATTGATTATCACTATCAGCTAGAATGTGAAGGTCCACCTGTTCAGTATTGTATATAATATGGTGATATTATTTATTACATCAGGACTAGTTTTGACGATTGTATTGGGTCAACTTCAGCCTTGAATTATAATAAATGGAAAAGAACATTAAATGTAAATTGCAAACACCAACACCTAATATTGATAAAATATTGATATAATATTCATAAAATAATTTGTGGTTACACAAGAGTCCATTAACCGTAGAACTGCTGCAAGTTTATCTGTCAAATGCTGCAGTTATTTTCCTCAGTATACATAATGTAAATAAAATAAAATCATGCCTGTAATTACATTTTAACCCTAATAAGTCCATATTATGCATCGATTGATAGCTGAAAGGTTGATTTACATGAAGATAACACAAGTAACAATAAATATTGTCACTATTTCTAACTGTCCTAAAACAATTATTAAATTTTTGAACAAAGGAAATTGTTCGAATGATTTGCTCAAACAAAATAATTTGATAGACAAGTCATTCCAGAAACATGATTGCACAAGTATGTTTTCACATATTTCCCGCAGTTCTCCATTTTTCATTTTGAATGCTAAGTAAAACATAATTTTTCATCGAAACAGATTGAGTTCTTTTCACGAATTTTGAACCTCTAGCTTATATTAGTTTTATTAGGCCAAATTCTTCTTTCCTGTGTTGTGATCACAGTCCTTGTAGCAATCCACGCAAATATCAACAGTTCACACTTATCCCTTTGCTGGTTTCTTAAAAAATTGACGTAATGCCAATAATAAAATAATCTGCACCGACTTTAACATCATTCCAGTTATCGTAATTTCCCATTACTTCCGAGGTACCTTGTACTCCGCTGTCACTTTCACTACTTTCAGGAATAATTACCTCGTCGGAATCAACACAATACCCACTGGTACCATCAGTGTTGTCAAATCAAAATCGAGCGCTTTATTTCAGAATAGTCAACAAAGGGGGCTGCCATCTTGATTCCAAGAACAAATGAAAGTACTTTAACTTCTACAGCTGAAAAATTCTCCAGACCATTTCTTGTCTTTCAAAGACTTTTAAAAGTGAAGATAAGTGTTCAGCTAGTATCTCTATCGGTGCCATCTGGTTCCAATTATAAACCTAGGGCGGAAGAATTAGTCTCTCAGAAAGACGATCGCACTTGAAGAAATAGTGCACCATCTTCCTGAAAGATGGTCCGCATTTCTAGGGTTAAAATTGATATCTCTTGCACATACGTCCAGCATTTGTGCGTCACTTTTTCTTTGAAAAAAATCTTAGTCTAAACATAAAACAATACAGTATTATGATGCCCTTTTGGTGTAGCTTTTATCTTGCATTATTGTTAGAGTTAAAAAGATCGTCTATATTATTGTGATGTCTGTGGTCTTCAGATTTAACTGTTGCTAAGAGTATGTAAACTGCCATTTTTGTGGTATTTATGGGGACATTCATGATCTAAACATTCATTTTATGTGGAATAATTGAAAGATTGCTCCACCACATCAGAAGGCCACAGATTCATACTGTGAATGTTTTATTTTCTGACGCTGTTATACAGTGTGCTGACCACTAGATAGGTGGATTTAATTAATTAATTAATTAATTTATTTATTTATTTATCGTTAGGATGTGTTCCCTATTACACATTATTCAATAAAACTGTAATTTACTACCCAATTTTCTATTATTAATGGAGTGTCCTTTTTGTAATTGAGATATATAACTCTTTATGTTGTAGTGTATCAGCTGATGCCTGTGTTGTTGATGTAGCTGATAAACTGGGTGATCCTAAAAATGGTGCACTGGCTGCTGAAACTCTTTCTGCTTTGGCAGATGCAGCAAGTTTGAATTTGGTAGCAACACAGGTACTTGACTTCGCCTTCAACCAAAAAAATCCTAAAGTGCAATTAGAAGCTCTCAATTGGCTGGCTGGTGCTCTTATGGAATTTGGCTTTGCGTAAGTTACTTATTTGCTGTGAAGTTTAACTTAAAATTTTGAAAACATATCTTCCTTCTCCCAGAAATTAACAACCAGTGCTCTGTTAGGTGTCCTCTCTTTTGTTCATTGTTCTCTTAAGCACTCTATTTTTACATTAATTTTAATAATCTCTCAAACATGGTGATATTTCTCTATGCTGTAACGGATTATTTTTCGCCATCTTCCCCAGGGTTCAGCCAAAAGGAGTGATAGAGAACGTAAAGAAAGCCATAAGTGCTACTCATCCAGGTGTGCGTTCTGCAGGCATTCAGTTTACAGGAACACTCTATCTCTACATGGGACAGAAATTATCAGTATTCTTTGAAAATGAAAAACCTGCCATAAAGCAACAGATCCAAGCAGAATTTGATAAGGTATGTATAAGGCAACATTAATAGTCCTGGTGACACTGGCATTAGAAACACTGGGAAATAATATATGCCCATATTGATTAGAAAGACCATCCTAAATGAAAAAAATATCCCCTCCAAAATACACCAGCATGAAACAGTGACATTACAACCACAATCATCAACCCCACTGTACTGAGGAAGTCGGTTACAGTGCTCAAACAACACACAAGAAATCAAAGATGGCGAAAATACAACTATGACATAAATCTGAAACAAACACTGTACAACCCTTGAAGAAATCGCGACTTCTCCTCCTGGGAGCGTGAATGCACACCCGACCCTTCTACATGAGCGAGACTCGAAGACGTGACCCCTTCATTGTTAATCCTTTGGGTACCTGAAAATTCCTGACTACTGCTTTTTTCCCTTCCTATCCTGGTAAGGGTATCATTAACCTATCCTTTTATTTAGATTTTTACTGGAGATCTCTAGTGACTAACTCTTATTCTGTTAATATAAAATGTAACTGCATACTTTTGTACGCTCATTTAATGAAACACCACACTGGCCCACTTTTTCCATTCAACTCAGGCCACAAATTTACTGTCACATGTGGGACAATTCATAAGCCGGTTCACAGCCTCTTCTGTCACAAACATTTCTTTAGTCTCAGTCCTCATAATACAGGACAGAATTCCGTCTCTATTCTGCATAATTATTTCTTTTTATAATTCATTGTAATTAAACACCAATATCAGTTCCCAAAAGCACACATTTTAACATTTATTCCAGCGTTAATACCATTTGCACAGCAATATGCTGAGTGTTCTTACACATGTGTGGCACATATTAGTGGAGTGAGCTTGGACTTCATCACCATGGTTGTTCTTCTAGGTACTACAAGTTTAAATTCAGAATTGAAGCTTCACACCTTTTTGAAGTGAAAAAATGTAGTTTGGTGGAATGAGATAACGTACATATTCATGTAGAAATGACATTAGAAATATAATGTATTTGTAATGCTGTAACCCAGGAAAGACTTGCAGTACCATAAAGTACCATCGGATAGTATTAACGATTTTATCCCAGTTATTACATAAAATCAGGTTCATAGTCCGCATCACACTTTAACAGATTCAACACTAAGAATTTTTTATTTTCCACCTTGTCAGTACATTAGTATTACATTACTACATTACTAATGTATCAACAAGGTGGAAAATAAAAAATACTTAGTTGTGAATTTATCCCAGTTATCGAAAAGGGTGCCATAATTACACATTGAATAAAAGACATACCTTTTGGGAATCATTCAGCACAGTTAGCGTGCACGTTTTATTTGCCATGTTTAGAGTGCTTATACCGCTCTGAATTTGCATGTTTTTCAAATGAAGCGACTATGGCTGCTCGTCTGAGATGGGTAGCATGATTGATTTTATAAGAAGAGCCTCCGTGGCTCCGGCGACAGCACACCAGCCTCTCACCACTGGGTTTCGTTGTTCAAATCACGGTCCGTCAGTGTGAGATTTGTGCTATACAGAGGGGAGGCAGGACTGGTTTTTCTACTGGTATTCTGGTTTTGCCTGTCATATTCAATTCCAGCAACACTCTCCAATGTCATTTCATTTCATCTATCATTCATTAATCATTGCCCCAGAGGAGTGTGACAGACTGGCAGCTGGCACAATTCCTATCCTCACCGCTAGATGGGGACTTCCATTCATTCCATTCCTCACCCGGTCAAATGACTGGAAACAGGCTATGGATTTTCATTTTCAGTGATTGTACAAGTAAGTGTACACTAAAATTTCTGAGAATTAAATGCATTTGTAGTAGATGAAAGGAATCTCAGATATATAAATGAATACCTAACTTCTCATTAGCTTGATATGGGAACAGAGGAAACATGGCGAAACCGTGCGGTACCACACGCCGTTTACAGTAGCATTTCATGTTCTGTTACATTTCTATACTAAGAAGTTAATACATATTTTAGGGCCAAGAACTTGATAATCAGTACAGTATTCCCCTTGCAGATGATATTGTGGTCTGGGAAGCAAACAGCAAAGAAGTAGAACAACTTGGTGCACTGAACAAGAAAATTGAAAGGTATGGTAAGTACCTAGGGAGTGAATTAACGCAGAATACAAGACTGGACATGGAGATTAGTAGGAGAGTGCAACAGGCCAATGAGCTCTACCAGAGTGTAAGAAACCTTGTGTGGAATAAGGAAGTACCAAGGAAGTGTAAAGAGATAATGTACAAAATATATTACAGTCAAACCTTGATTCTGTGTTTTCGGAGGGACCAAGGAAAAACCTACAACACGGGAAAACTGAATATCTGGGAACAAGTGAGCCATTGACAATTCGGCTAAACATCACAAAAAAGAAATGTGTATACTTATACCGTATTTCACGGCATAATCGTCGCACTTTTTATACTAAAATTTTCGAAAAAAATTGTAGGGTGCGACCATTATACGATGAATATTTAATACCAGTATTTGTATTACTCAAAAAATTTATTTATAACTAAATTGTATTTGATACAAATTTAAGATGCACGTAATACTCGCGTTTATACATCAAAATAATTAAAATAGTCTAAAACAAAATTCATAATTTTTCGCAACAATTCGGCGAACGTTTTTCCAACCTGAAAATAAAAATGAACGTATTAAGTTAATTTGTCATTAATTTGAGTATTAAAGTTAAAATATTACACTTGCAAAAAATTATCGCTTTGTTGTGAAATGCGGACTTACCGGTACGCAATTTATTCCAAATCTTCGGTGTCGCTATCGCAGGTTTCGCTATCTGATGCGCCGTCCTCGCCTCTGTTAATACCAGTATCAGATTCTTCGTCTCCCTGCCACACTGCGTCATCTTCGGAACCGTCTAGTGCATTCGAAATCCCAGTCCTTTTGAAGCTCTTGGAGACTAGTACATTCGGTTTTAATGGGGAAACTTCATCAGTTTCCTCTGAAAATTTCTTTTCAGTTTAGCATCTTTGATCAAACTTCGAAAAACCTAATAACACCAGGCCAAACAACAATCGACCACAAGTAGTTTTTAATTCTCTAATCTAATAAAATAAAGCACATTGGATACAATAGCACCCAACATGATGGCAAAATCTCTTTTTCTTTAAATCTTCCATTGTAATTTGGTTACCGGTATACTGTTCATAGTCAGTTTATGGAAATCTTGTACCGCGTGAATTAGGCCTACATCGATTTTTAAAGGTTATGCTGAACTCGAGAATATGGTTTCAAATATATCGATTCTCAAGTTCTAGAATGCATTATATTTATTTATGCCTGTCACTAATCACAATCAAATTGATAAGTCAAAGAATATAATAAAAACTTCAGAATTTACGGCTATTCGCGACCTTGAGCTCAGCTGAAAAGCATGCTCGCTGTACAAGTCTGTACGAGTGCGAAATTATACAAAGTTTTTGAATGTAACGTGCGCAAATAAAAAGACTGCTGTTTTATAACACTTTAACACAAAAACGTGAAATTCCCAGTCTTACATTAGGACCAAAACAGTAGTAGACAATCCCAAAACCTCCCATGGATTTATGCATGTAAGGTGCAACATCTGTTCTGGTCTCGATAACATAATTGTATACAATAATACTAAAATTCTAAACTTGTGTTACCCCAAAAGGAGCAGTTTCAATTCCTGCCTAAAAGCTCAGTGACTATACAGTGTCCTGAGGGAAGTGCCGAAAACCTGTTCGGCGATACACTCCAAAAAAGTGAAAAAATAAACATCTCACCCTGGACATAATGTAGACGTTTTGCAAGTACGAACATTTGACGAAACTCGTTCCATCTTCAAGTAGAACTGTCGAAATGCGCTCTCTGGTTTATGATTTCGATTCTCTAAATAATACCAACCGAATGCGATGCTAAGATGGTCCCTTATGCAAGTTCACTGTCGATCGCTTTTCCAGCTCGGTACAGTACTTCCTCAAATTACTGCAATGACTGGTACTTAACACCAAGTTCCGTAAGTATGCCATAGCCGTCCTTTTCGTGACGTACAGTTTCTTCAAAAACGCGTGATCGAGGATTTAGCGTTGATGAGACTAAAAATTCTGGACGGTTCGTACGGGAAATCGTTTCTTTGAGGAACTGATAATGCGGGATTTTTACAACATGATTAAATTGTGATGCTCGCAGGTCCCTGTACTTTGAACGGATAATACGGGAAAACGCAGTTTCCGGGAACGTACAATTGTGGTTCTACTGCATGCATCCATATTGACCTATGCAGCAGAGACCTGCAAATGACAAGTGGGGAGGAGAGTGTTTCATGCCAGTAAAATGAAGTAGCTAAGAAGTATAAAGGAAAGACAGATTGAGAAATTAAGACTTGAGGAAGGAAGTGGGGATAGAAAACCTAAATGAGAGAATTGATAGGAGTAAACTAAGATGGTTTGGACATGTGAAGAGGAAGGAGGAGGAGGAAAGAATACCAAAAAGAGATGACGGTGATGAATTTCGAGGGAAAGAGAGCGAGAGGGAAACCTAGAATAAGCTGGATGTTCAATAAAGAGTGCAAAAGGAAGCCTGGACTAGGAACAAAGTGAAGGAAGGAAGGAAAGAGAGGAGGAGTAGGATGATTTTAAGGTCTACTCTACGGTATGTTCAGAAGTTCAAGCATAGTAACTTAGTAATTTGTTTTTCTCACCAGCCTCCTCATCTTCGAAGAAGTATCACATGTACTGGAAGAAGATAGCAAGGACTTAAGGAATATATACCATGAGCCACTGGTCGCAGCTGTTTATTCTAATAATGAATCTATTTACTAACTCGCTGCATTCTTCCTGCAGTCAAGCATGATGGCTGCTGCACGTACTAACCATTTTCAGCCTAGAGCGTGATCAGATGTAAATGAATATCATGTCTCCTCAGCATAGAACCAGAATGATCTCCAGACAGAAAAATAGGAGAGATATGCAGTTTTGCTTGTATTTTGTAAATTAAAGCTGTGCTTGTGATTGACCTTTGTTTGTTTCACTTTAGGCCTGAAAGTGCATACTATATTTATGCAAATAATAGCTGCATCCTAATTATAGAAAGGATAGTTTTGAAAAAAAAATTTAATGAAAAAATGAAAATAACGTAGGCATAAACAATTATTTCATATCACTCCTAGAGTTCCACGTGGTGTTTACGCAAATATGAACATGTCGGGTATAGCTGCTTTGCCTGAACATATTTGAGATGATAAAAATGCGTTATCACTGCTATAAAATATATTTGCCATGACAGTTAGCAAGTAGGCCTTATTAAGTAACAGGTATTTCATGAATCTGAAATTGCAATAGGCTCTGATTCACTGTAGATCAGAAGATTCCTTGTCTCTTGCATCACTAGAATCCTCTCCTAAATTACTTGCAAATTCGTCACACTCCACTTCTAAAAGACTTCTCACACGCAATCTCTTTTTACTCTGGGAGTAACACGACCAGTGGTGGATAATTCGTTTTGTTATAAAATATCAATATCTTATTAACAGTGCTGATGGTAGTAATTATTATTATTATAATCATACAGAGTTGTATCAGCCCACTAAATTTTATTTTAAAACCAGTTTTTGGACTCTAAGGTCCAACATCAGTATTGAAATTATTTTAAAACATTTTTCACATAAGTGTGTTGTCACAATGAGTTTAGATAAGTTTTAAACAGTCCTGTTGAGATCAACATAGGCAGGGCTGGCTTATTCTCGTGCTCAGGCTGTCGATCTAGTATTAGACAAACATTCAGCTTTAAGTATGGGGCACACTGGAAGCACATGTTAACATGTAACCTCAAGGTTGTGAACAATATGTTGCTTGAGACTGTTTCATTTAAAATTTGATCAGGTTCTGTTATCTTCGCCAGGAATATCGCAATGTTTTTGCGAGTATTTAGTTCAAATCCATAATTACCTTTAACAATTAATTTCATGTCCTCTTCCATCCCCAAAAGTTACGATCATTGTCATAAATGTGTTCTGCAAAAGCTGGTATTTGTTGTACTTTATGGCCTTGAAATGTTCTTGATATCTTTGATTCAAGGCTCGGCCAGTCCTTCCTGTATAAAACGTTTTGCAGTCATCATAAGTGAGTCGATATACTCCCGAATTGGTGTAGACTTCTTTTTTGTTGATACAATGTGCATTATATACAGCTGAAACTGGATAGGACGTTTTTGTAGGGACCGAAAAGAAATTGCTTAAAGAGGGAACATGCTAAAAAGTAATAAAAAATTCGCTGTTAAATTTAAAGTTAGGTTTGAACGTAAAAATAATTATGATGAGAACAAAGAAAGGAGTGTTTACAATTATAATTTATGAAATAAATAAACAAATAATACATTTTAAGAGCACCAACATAGTAAAACATTAAGGAAAAAGCGGTGTAAGAAATGCGAATTATATGCCTCGCAGCAGTCTTTTGCAATTATGTTTAAAGTTGTCACAGGAAAGTCTAACATCTGAGCGATATGCACACGTTTCATGTGTGGTTTAGCATCTGCTTTCTCAATAAACTTCAATTTTTCATCATCTATGAACTGTCTAGCTTTCTTCTTCTCCATAACTGAATATCCTGCAAACCACTATGCGTAAGTACAGTAGGCCAAGGCCTAATTTACGTACGTTGTTACAAGTCACTCAGGCCTCTTTTAGACGACAGGGTAGTAAAACGCGCTCGTTTGCATAAGAGGATGTATGGTACCCGCTTCTGCTGACTTTCACACACAGGCGGTTGAGCGGTGCAAAACTCCATGCGCTTTCTGGCGGATCCTTTTCAACGCTCTTTCCATTGTGGGTAATAAATATGGACCATCATAGTCTTTGTTTACTTTCTACACTTAGAAAATACAAAGTAGTTCAAGCATGCTGTGCCCTTCAAATTTTGTTAGGGAAGGAGATGGGTACAATTTTGAGGATACTTTCTCAATAACAGGTCTGAAATAATATCATGCTACCCCAAACACAGGACCGCTGGTATTTCCGACATTAAAGTTATTAAGTTCTCAAATGTCTATTTTGGGTTCCAGAACAACCACTGCAAATCACACATGAAACGAAAAAGAAAAGCACACGAATGACTTTTATATTGAGAAATCAAATGAGTAAGAGCGGGCCTACTTTTGTTTATCGTCTAAATCCATTTCTACTTTCTTATTGGTACACTATCGGCTTCTGATACAGGCCGCAGCACTGTCGATCTGCTGTGTATGATGATATTCATAAAAACTAATGTCAAATAACATGTAACTGTGGACGTGGGATCGCGACTTACCACAGACTGCCCACTCAAACATTTCTCCCGCGCACTGTTACTCTCCGCCTCCGCGTTATCCTTAAGGTTCGGTTTGAACAGTCAGTTCTTGGTTTAGGCCTAGGTGGGCCGGCGGCTAAGCGCAGAAGTGGGTTGAACCCACGCCATCTGAAGGAGCCCTCATGAACGTAACATATCAGATGCAAAGAGAATAAGACTGGCTTGGGACAGCTGTAGACCACGCTCCGGGGTCGTGAAATTAAATTCTTTACCAAATCCTTGCCCAGGCCAGTTGTTGCTGGCCTGTTGTGCATGCAACGTGGCTGGGAGCGCTAATTTAAATTTCTTATGGTGGGAGTTACGAACGTACTAAAGACTGACATAAATGTGCTATCCAGGTTACTTTAGAACAATGGTGTAATAACCAGGGAAATGTGCTAGAGAGGGACGTCTTAACCAATATAGACTGTATATGTTTTGATATTTTATTTCTGGTTCTAAATGCTGTTTTGAGTTGAAATTTCTTAAATATATTAGCGATTTATAAAACTTTATTTCCAAAATGTGTAAATGTTACAAACTGACTACATTCAGAAATTTCCTTTCTTCTCTCACGGTTTTTCTTTTCTTCCCCATTTTCTTTTTTACGTATGATTTTGTCTATCATTTCTGGGCTCTAGCCATTTGCTTTAGCAATTTGTTTCATTATTCTAATTTTTTCAGTTTGTTTTCGTTACTCATGGGGATTTTTAATAATAATAATCTAATAATGTAGGTGTTGTAAGCTGCTTGTTTGTGAGTTCCTGGGTGGTTGGAATTTTTGTTGGTGGTGGTGGTGATCTGAGTGGGTTTCCTAAAAATATCAAAATCTATCCTATTGTTTTTTTGTTAACCTTTAGAATACCAGAGAGCGCAAAAGCGTTCCTCGGCGAGTGAGCAAAAATTGCCGGAAACGCAATAGCGCTCCTTATGCAAGCAGTTTTGTATTTGCTTGTAGTTCTTAGTTTCCGAACATATAGCAGCACAATGCAGGTGATCTAGACTCTTCGGAACCTGTAGTTTCTAAATCTACCACAACTATCGTGCCAATCGCTTTATTTACGGAGATATGATTTTATGAAAGCGACCTATATTCTGTACACCGTAAAAGTTTGAGTAGGAAAATGGTCTCTGCCGCGCACGATGTGTTCGAGAATGATGACGATTTAGCTGAATATATTAAAACTCTGTGCCAATGACGACTATATCGAGTCTGATGAAGATGTAGCTATATCAGGGTTATATAATAATGATGTTGGTGATGTTATTTCAGAGACAGGAAGTGAGTGTAGCGATGACATTCCACAGTACAATAAACCTTGTGGCATTGTCATTAGTGAAAGTGACAGTGATGCTGATTCGGAAAGTGACTCAAATGAAGACAGTGTAGGCCGTGATGCAGGCAGTAATGACAACAATGCCTACATGCATAACACAGTGTTCAGTGAAGTTTCAGTTGGAAATGACACACGGTTCGAGCCCTCCCCACTGTATCTCGAAACACCTGGTCATAAAATATTTTTAAAATTAGAAACTTTAATGCCTAGGTTATTGAAATTTTGCAAATAGTGAACCAAGAGCATGTATCTGCAGACAATGCTATTTTTCAGTGCATAATTTTAATTTTGATTTGTGCTTCTTTATCTCAATTATGACTTTTCAATTTTCATTTTGATAATTGTTAAACTAATAATTTTTTATATGTTATAGCGTTAATATAACAGCTTGTGAATTTAAAAACATGTAAAGAACCTCCTTTTCTATGATAAGTTAAAATGTCGGAGGCATATCTTCAATTATAAGAAAGTTATAATGATTTTACTGAAACATTGCAATTTCTTAAAAATAAGCCTGGTATTCTTCGTATACACTACCTATAAGTGACTGGTACTAAAAGGGTTAATGTAAAGTCCAAGAAATTTAACTTTTTATGGTTTTCTTTTTCCATAGTGTATTTGATGTTGCTGTCAAGCAAATTTAACCCTTCAGCGTCGCAGCCATTTAAAGAACTTCCTACCTCGCAGCCGGGTGAGATTTCAACTACGCACGCCTGTAATACGTTTATTCACTTAAAGCGGTACTGCAAGTATAAGATTGGCCCAATATTCACGAAATTTGGAATTCCTTATGATAGAACTATGTACATGCAGATAATTACAAAATTGTTAGACATTACGGTACCTTAATAATTTAGTTTCGTGTTATAGTGTTCTAAGCACTCTTCGAGACCGAGACCCACGTCACACTCCTGGCGGCAGTACACAGACTTTTTTTTTTTCATGTTTTGAACACACGATACATCTGAGGTTTGGATTTTTCACTCTTTGGTGCTAATTTCGTCATAAAACGTCTTTCCTGCAACCTTGGAACTGTATTATCTGATGTGCGCCGGCCTTGAATATTTCATTCCCCATCCGAGCGAGCGTATTTTGTAAACAAACCTTCCACTAGCTAAACTTGATAAGATAACTACTCAATGTTTATCCCTGTGACTTCTCTGAATATTATTATAGAATTTGGGAGTCTGAATTCATTGTTGAAAACTTCCCTTTGACCTGTAGGCCTATGTATAATTATCCATAGGCTCCCGCACAAAATTTCAAAGTACTGGTTCCTCCTAATCGTCACTCTCATAATTTACCACATCTATTTCATTATCACTGCTGCTCATACTGTCACTACTACTTCCGACGAAACTTTCATCTGAATTATGCAATATTTCAAGCACGTTACTGTCATGTAGGATGCTAAATGGTTTATTTTGTCACCTATTCAGTACATATAAATTTTACATTTAGGAATTTATTCTCTATTCCACTTGAGACATATGTATTGAATAGGTGACAAAATAAACCATTTAGCATCCTACATTCAGTATCTTCAATACGGACAATAATGATTTTTATCACTTGCAACGTTACTGTCAGTCAAACCATGGCTGGAGTTAGCCATTGAACGGGGTGCGTCATACGGACTGATGAAGCTGCAGCGCGACCGAAAGCAGCAGGACGGAACTGAATGAGGGGAATAACATTTATGACAAAACAAACCAACTTGATACATATTTCAGATAAAAGGTCGAGACATCGTCCTTCAAACGAGATATGTAACATGCAGAACTGGTTCTCGTATTGTATGACAGAAAGCAACACTAACTGATGCCTACACAGAGCGCTCGTGGAGAGTTACGAAAATATTACAAGCCGAGAAATAAAGACAAATATAATAAGTAAACCTCACTATCAATGTAAAAATAGAGCAAAGAACATCATGCGAAAAGACAAACTTCTCAGATCATCATTTCCTCACTTTATTCTGTGGGAATAAATGAAGCAAACAGACTTGAAAAATCTGAGATCAGTGCTCAGACTTACAAATATTTATCCTCGTAAAACCAACTACAGTTTAACGATCTTCAATTCCTATTTTACAACACTGATAAACCTTAAAATTTCTTCTTGGAATCGAAACAATTTGCACATCGATAACTCAAACTCTTCGCGCTATAGCCGTAAATGCGAAACCATGTATGGGTCTGTACCACGTATAGAGGTCGGCGCTGAGGGTTTAAAAAACCCAGAAGTGTTTCAGGGTTAATGAGGTCTCCGTTTACAAATACTACCATGTCGTCAACATACAGGAGCCATAATTTTATATTCTTCTGATGTATGTCCAAAATGGTTTTCTCATGATTATTTAAGTAAATGTTGGCTAAGAAACCTGAAAGCGCCCCCTCCCCCATTGGTAAACCTGTGTTTTGCTGGTAGTACTTCTCATTGAAAGTAAAGCAATTATTGTCTAATATTAGACTTAATAAATTTATCGTTTCATTAATTTCTGTGTGACCTTGTCTGTCTTGGTTCTCTAAGTTTTCTTCTGTTAAGTCTGTGGTCTCTGTAATAGGAATGTTGGAATACATGTTTGTCACATCACATGATACCTTTATAGTTTCCTCGTTTATTTCCGTTGATAGTATTTTGGAAATCGCTTCCAAAGAGTTAGATATTGGTTTGTTGTCTTGTAATTTGATGTGTTTTTGTAGGTGTTTAAGTAAAATTTTCGATAGTTAAAATATAGGACTGTTTCGGCAATTTATTTATGGGTATAACGGGGTAATTCTCTTTGTGGATTTTTGGGAGAGACTTTGAAGTTGGGCATCTTGCGTTCATAGGACTAATGTCTTTTTCGTATATTATGAACTGTGTCTCCTTCAGTTTTTCTTTTATTTTTGTCTTTAAATTTCTGGTGGGGTCTTTCTTTATTTCCTTTATGTTGTTTGTTTCTATGAATTCAATCGTTTTTTGGATGTAGTTGTCAAAATAAAGGAACTGAAAGAACTTCTGTTAAAATGTCTTGTGATCTAGTATAAAATCTATACTTGTGGATTGTACACCGTTCAAAAAATTAAGGGAACATGTATTGTAACGTCTGGGATGTGAATGTTAATTTGGTAGATGGGGTTCCTTGGGTATGTCAAATCGAAGTTATACTCCATCTGTAGGCGTAGCCATGCATTAGGCTGTTAGATGACCCCTCAAGACAACGTGAGTAGCGGTGCGTCCTTATCTCGTGAGGTACACAGACAACTGCGGGCATTTGAGCACATTGTACATAAACCAGCACATCCCATATGCACTGTTCCCGCGTCCAGGCTGGGCCGTAAAGAAATCCTGACTAGCTCATTTTAACATGCATATTCCTAACTTTGAATATTCTTGAAGTCGTGGGTCCCAAATAAAAGACGTTGGGTGTGCTCGATGGCTGGGTTCACTTGAATTAATCTGATGGATATCTCCATCTCGCAAATCAATCATTTTCGCTTCATGAAATTCCATAATACTTAACCTACGGTTGTCTATAACTACTTATCTTAAAATATCATTAGCAAGTCATTAAGTTTGACTATGATCATTTATTAAGTTAAAAGAATCTTGAAAGTGAAATAAGAATGAAATATTCTTGGAAATAAGTCTTTCCCTGCTCCTAAAATTAATTAATGAGGAAAATGTTCAAAGATCTTTGATTCATACATAAAAAATTTACAACAATTTTGTTGGAAAGTAGAACACAATCTTGAGATGCTTCGTAAAATTCTATCAGATTAAATTAAGATCACGTTTCGGTTCATTTCTTGTCTGTTTGAATGAAAATATTTCCCTAGACTCTCTTAAAAGAAATCATAACATTTTTGCAGATCATTCTGGAAAATTATCGGTCAATCTTCTTTTGCCTAGAGTTAAATATCAATATTTTATGTATTCATGATTTCATATCATCATAGCTGACTAATGATATAAGAAAAATATTGATCAAGATTTACATAGAGGATTTCAGTTTGTGGTTCTCATATGCAGACACGTCAGGAAGAAAAGATAAATAAGTCATTCAACATCATTGCATTTTTTAAAATAATTTAAATTACCATTACCAATAGCTCATGTGGATATTGTTTCTCTTAAAAATTCAAAAATAAGTCCCAATCATTATATCACGTACGACATATTAACATATGATCAGTAACTTGCAACATCTTAATCATTTCTGAAAATGTGTGTTACGTCATCTAAGAAGACTTCCACAACAGATATCTTTAACAACTATGCCGATGACCTTGCACTTGCAACTCAAACTGATACCTTTGATGAAGCAGAGATCTCTCTGACTGCTGCATTAGAAGAGCTAGGTACCTATTATGAGAAAAACCAATTCCAGCTAAGACTCAAATCTGTGCGTTCCATCTGCGGCATGCACAGGCCTCTCAGAAACTCAAAGTAATCTGGAAAGGGAACTTACTGGAACACAGCTTTACACCAAAGTACCTGGGAGTTATGGTGGATCGCACATTAACACATAAGAAACATTGCCAAAACTTAAAACAAAAGATAGCTGCTACAACATTCTACGAAAATTATCAGGAACAAGTTGGGGAGCACAATCACAAACAATTAGAACATCAGCTCTAGATCTATGCTACTCTGCAGGAGAATATGCCTCCCCGGTTTGGTACAGGTCAGCTCATACGAAGCAGGTCATCGCTCTAAACGAAAGCTGCAGGATCATTACTGGATGTTTGAAACCTACACCCGTTGAGATGGTCCAACTTTTAGCCGGTATTGCTCCCGCTGAGATTCGTAGGTAGGTATCAGCTAACAAAGAAAAGCTCCAATCATCTTCTTCAGAAGCACACGCTCTCTATGGATACCACCCAGCCACACAGAGGCTAAAATCTAGAAAAAGTTTCTTCTGTACATCAGTTAACCTTGAGGGGAAAGCAGAGAATGCTAGAGTCAAGATATGGAAAGAGAGAATCAACCACCTTTCCAACTGGATAGAGCCGATGCAAAGTCTTCCATGTGGACACCAGGAGAAGTGGACAGTATGGAAAGTCCTTAACAGACTCCGCACAGAAGTTGGCAGAACAAAAGTAAATTTGCAAAAGTGGGGTTTCTCAAGTGATTCATCACTTTGTGAGTGCAGAGAGCAGCAGACGATCCAACATCTGTCGGTGTGTTTTATGTCCTTCAATGTGCACTATGAAAGACTTGATTGCAACCTCCCCCAGCGCTATTTACATTGCCCAATACTGGGCAAGAATTATCTAGCTCTTGAACTGTTGCTTTATCTGTGACTGTATAATAGACCTGTGTATCTGTATAATAGGAATGTAGATATCATGTTTTTTTTAAAATACTGTGACTGGATGATAGATCTGTATATTTGTATAGTAGGAATGGAGATATCAGGTTTTTTAAAAATATTTGTAAGTAAGGTTTATACTTCTGACACGAATAAAGAAAGAACAACTAATTATGGGTAACCTCTTCAATAACATCATTGAGATGGATAAGTATGCATGATATCTCTATTTATTACAGGAAACACGACTGAGGTCAAGAATTTGGGTTAATGTGGGTTAATTCTGCTCAATTTTCCCTATACAGATTCACTTCGATGATCTACCAGTGCCTACCCGTATATGTAAGCTGTATCGATCATAATTAACGTCGGATGTGGAATACCGAAGAATTAACGTATATCATGGGATTAAATATATGCACTCTTAACCTTAACTTGCGTCTCTTAACTCAATATCACCATTAAAATAAATCTATCTCTTCTCTCTCGACGAAATAATAAGTTAAAAATAGGAGAGGATTTCCACCAATCAATACTTATTTATTGTATATATTAAATTACAGGACCGGTTTCGACCTCATATTCAAGGTCATCTTCAGCTGAACCATACATACATATTTATATAATGAAGCTTTGATTAAGATTGTGGTGTTGAAGGAATGCTATATGATGATGATGTACATTTAGTTACATACAAATGGGGCACGTCTTAGCGTGAACTGGCGTATATGTCATTCTGTACAATATTGCAACTGTATGTCTAAAATCTTGAAGGTCTTAAAACTAGTGTATAAAACACGTCTTTTCCTAAACTAACTTATATATATGTACAAGATAAAAACAATATATAAAAACACTTCATGCATATGAACATTCGTTCTTGCTTGGTGGTCAATACATCGACTAACTTCCGTATTTAAGTCTTATTCACAGTTGTGCACTTCAGCTGCTATTCTTAGAGTTTGTAAAATTGCATGGATAAAAGTTTTGTCTTCCCGTGCGTATGTGAGATAAAACACTTTCAATTTAAAATAGGTGCCAAATGTATGGATGAAATTCAAGTAAAATATGTTCAGCTCTGCTGTGTGTGTTGCCCTTTTATTAGAACCAATTCATGTTGTCTTTTTGGCGTCCGTCCGTAAATTTGGATGACATTGGTTTCAAAGTAGTGGCTCCTTTCCCATTTGTAGCTGTGCAATGATGTTATGTTTATCTGTGGAAGATAAGATTGAGTTATAAGTGATATTGTGTGGAGGAATGTCTAAGGGTTATGTGTGTGAATTGGAATATGTACTTACTGTTGTTGGTGTAGCTGAGTTGTGTTTGACGTGCGAGCTTGTAATGTACTACTTCGTGTTCTTCTTGGGCTTATAATAGCTGCTGTGAGGGGAAGGGAAGGAGGGGTAGGAAGAGTTGTTGTTGTGGGGGTAGGGATGGAGCTGGGTATGTTGTTTGGTGTTTTTCTGTTGCTTGTTGCGTTCTGTTTATCGATTAACTTAAGGTAAGGGTTTTTTAGGGCGGGGATAACTGTATTGAAGATGATGTTAGTTTTTTCTGTGATTTCATTTATGTTGTAATTTGGATTGGTATACTGATCTAAAGTGATGTAAAATTCTTCTGTTATGTTGAGCTGGGGGCCTTTGGGGTTTATGTTTAGGATTTGCATATCGTTATCGATGTTTGTGAAACTGTGTTTATAGTCTGCGACATGTTGTCCTATTGAGGAAAAATGATTGTGTTTCATTGCGTGTATGTGTTCGTTATATCGGGTTAGGAAGTTTCTACCGGTACGTCCGATATAGCTGGTCTCGCAGTTATTACATTTGATGCGGTATACCCCTGAGTGGTTGTATTTGTTGTTGCTGTTGATTGTCCTGACATTGTGTATGATGTTGGTACTATTGTGTGTAGTTCTGAATGCTATTCTTAGGTTATGTTTTTTAAAAATATTAGTTATGGGGTATATGTGTACGCCAGTTCACGCTAAGACGTGCCCCATTTGTATGTAACTAAATGTACATCATCATCATGTAGCATTCCTTCAACACCACAATCTTAATCAAAGCTTCATTATATAAATATGTATGTATGGTTCAGCTGAAGATGACCTTGAATATGAGGTCGAAACCGGTCCTGTAATTTAATATATACAATAAATAAGTATTGATTGGTGGAAATCCTCTCCTATTTTTAATTGTGCAATTGTCAATACGGAAATGAAAATTTTAGATTACGAAATAATAAGTATCACCATCATTACTCTTCTTCTTATTCAACTAATCTTCATATACATATCATCCGTTTCATATCTTCACATATTTCTTCTTTCATTTCAATAACTCTCATATATACTTTTGCTTGAGGCAGATGATTCCGTAACTATCATCTATTCACTTAACCCGGCAACACCATGCGGTACCGTATAGTACCAGTGCGCCTTCTGATTTTCTCATACTGATCCTTACTCGCGCCATAAATCTGGCAACTTCGCTTTACATTTTCAAGGAGATACTCTCTACAATGCCTAAAATCAACAAAAGGTTTTATTTGAGTATTTGTTTGCGGCAACAACTGCTTGTAATTTGAGATCGTGTCGAGAGGAATAAAAATGACTACCCGTCTAAAGTAAGTTGCTTTACTTTGTTTATAAATATTGACAATACGATTTTGTATCATTTGGTTTATTGTCTTGAAATATAAGTCCATGAATTGAAATAACAAGCAATTGGTCAGCATTCCTGTGTTAACTGTTATGACACAAATTATTCCGTTGGTACCGTATGGTACCGCACAGCGCTTACCATGCCTCTCTGTTTACTTCCTCCTCCTTACTTCTAAGGGTAACAATTCATACTGTAGTTGCAAATAATGATTTATGTGTGTCATAAAACTCTATAATTGTAGATTTTACTTTTAAAAATTAAACGGCACGACATACTGAACCACTGGAATCTTAGGTATTATTCGAGGAAGATGAAGGGGGGTCTCGCAGGAGGTCAATCACGGGCACCAGCAGAAATAGTGCTAAAGCAACAAATTCCGCACAGGAGTAGATAATCTGTGTCCGATAATGATTCATGGCCCGGGAAGAGAGCGAAATCACCACCTCATCCACCAGGTACCTGGATGGCGTATGGCCCAATTTCACTCCAATTCCCTAGTGTGAAATTTTCCACTTTTCGATATATGATGGCGACCGAAATATGAGGTTTTTCTTTACAATGAAATTATGAATTTCTTGTGCTCTGAAGTCAACAACTACCGGTATATGCTTTTTACAAACGAAAAATAACCCCGAAGAAATGAAAATTTCATCGACATATTCCTTCTAAGTGGCTATGTGTAAGTACCACAATCAGAAAAGGGTACGTGCAAAATATTTATTACGACATATATATTTGGGTGGTATTTTAAGGTAAATAAATGCAGTTGTTTACACTTCTTAGTGTATCTGACACGTTGAGATTCAATGGCGTACATCACTATATCGCTCCGACAAACCAAAGCCGGAGCTGTGCGGCGAACGAATGCGAATTCCACGGCCGCACAGAATGCGTCACGTGTAGTGTGGGCGTTTGTGTAAACAGCATTTTGCCATTCTAAACTAGTGAAGAGTGGAAATTGGTGACTAAATAAGAAAATCTGAAGTAATATTACTCATATTTCCTAAAGATATGTCACATCTGAGTTAATGTTATATTTCGGAATTCCCAAAGGGATATCACAAATAAACCTATAAACACCGTTTCTTCTTTTGTTTATTGCTCAGTAATTTGTAAGTGATATTCTGTAACAATATTAAGTATTCAGTTTCATGGTATTCTAAAGAGGTAACAATTGTTATGTTCCAACCAAAAGCTATGTCAAGCGCCGTGCGGTACCGTACGGTACCAGGCCTTCATTTAAAAACCAACGATTCAATTTTTAGAAAAATGACTTTTAAATGTTCTCTGATATGTGAATGCTGGGAATATTAAACAAAAATTCAAAAAACAAAAATTGAAAACTCCAGCGTTCCCGGGTTAAGTATTCCCTTTTCTTCTCAATTCTTTTCGGATTCACTTCATATTACTCACATGTCTTCACATAATCCAAGTATAACCTGTACATTTCACTGTATAACCTTCATTTCATAACACAACACCCTAACTTATCCATTACGTTAACCACAATGTCGGTCTACTTCTCACAATTCAAGTAAAGTAACCTCTTATTTATGATGGATAACATTACGAATGCATAATTAGGTTACCAATGTTCTAATACATCCTAGCCAAAGAATTGCTATTTTAGTAAGATGACTGTTATCCTCCTACATCATTATGTTTACGCGATTTTATATATAAATCTGCTCTTCTTGAGCTAAATCAACCTTTGCATTGCACAATTATTTATCACACTAAGAAATGGCACTTTCCAAAAAAAATAAAAATAAAAATCTAATTACTGCTTGAACATTATTAGATTTATCTTTTCTTCCCTTCGCTCCATTGATCTTGCTTTTAGATGTACTGGGACATCTATTAGCTAGGTCTGGCTGCTACATTCCGCTGGTGCCTGGGAATTTGTGGGCAGGTCATCCATTCTTCTCCGTCAACTCAGGTCATCTTCCCTGGACATTCGGCCTGTCTTCTTAGCTCATGTTGCTGTACATATCTTGTGCAGATATAATATGAGTATAAATAGACAGGGTCAGTTTTGTCATCTTAGTATGTTCAAAGCCTTCTATCATTTATATATGTTGAAAAGATTGCTTCTCTAAGTTCAGTTCAGTTATGGTCTTCCAGATTACTAAATGTCTACCTAACTTCAATTGTATAATTTGATTTGTAATTTTATATATTGCTGTTAACTCCTGTGGCTTTCTTATTTCTTGCCAACAATCCTGAAGTGATATCCGCTGCTCTTGTTCGGTATTTTGTGACGTAATCTGTTGCGTAACGTATTTCAATAAGCCACTTCAGTTACTTGGTTTTATTATGCGACTCAACGCAATACTTATATAGCTTTCCGCTCTTTTATTTAAAGTAATACCTTCAAATTCAGATCTGCTGCTTGTAATGTCCTCTTATTCTCGCCGTTATAACGTCGCTCCGTGTAGCTTGCAATAATTTTTCTTGAAGAGTATATTAATAATGCCATAACAATCCTATGTCCTTTATTTTTCTTACCACCCACCTGATAATTCTTGGCTCATTCACGCTATAAATACTATCTTCTCGACATTGATGATTGAATTCGTGTTCCGTGTTTATTCTTCTTGCGGCATAGCGTCAGTTTTTGTTCCAAACTGTTCATTTATGACAGTGAAATGGCTCACGAGACATCTTAACGATGTTCAAGTCGCAAGGGCTGTCACTTTGTTCCAGGAAGGATGGACTTTTAGTCGTGTTGCCGTGGATCTCTATGTCTCTCTGTCAGTTATTCAACACTTGTGGAATCGCTACAATGAGACAGACCAGTTCACATGGAGGGTTGGACAAGCACGTGGACGCACGACAACCCCACAGGACGACCGATATCTGACCATCCGTGCATCGTGGCGTCGTTCAGCAACTGCCAGAGAACTGCAACAATACCTCTGGAGGGTCACTGGAATCATGGTATCTGACAAGACAGTAAGGAACAAGTTAAGGGGAGTGTCCTTACAACCCAGACATCCTGTTCGAGTGCGCCGTTGAACACAGCAACATCGCGCAGCTCGCCTTCTGTTTGTCCATACCCACGTAAACTGGCAACTTCGTCAATGGAGAACTGTGTTGTTTCACAGACGAGTCCAGATTTCCCCTGACACAGCGTGATGGACGTCAATGTGTATGGAGATGCCGTGGTGGACAGTACATGCCAAATGTTGTCCATGAAGCCGACTGATTCGGACAACGTTCTGTGATGGTGTGGAATGGCATCAGTATTGATGGCCATGCGGATTTTGTCGTCGTCCGTGGTAATCTTACCGCTGTCGGGTACATCGAGCAGATACTGCTACAGCATGTGTTGGTTGCTGCATACAGTGCTGGCCCTGAATTCATACTCGTGCACGACAATGCTACGGCTCATGTAGCGTGTATCACCTGAGCTGTCCTGCGAGATCTGGACATTCAAGAGATGGAAAGGCCAGCAGTAAGTCCCGACCTTAATCCCATCGAGCATATGTGGGATAGGCTTGACAGAAGTGTTCATGGGCGTCCTGTTCCATCAGACTCTCCAAGACCTCGAACAGACTCTCATTGAAGAATGGGACCTGATACCGCAACGTGACATCCGTCGACTTGTACGGAGTATGTCATGTACGTGCCAAGATGTCATTAAGGATCGTGGAGGACATACACCATACTGAAGCTCTCCAACTGTGATAAAAATCCACCGTGGAGGACTGTTTTCACTTTGATTTGGTCCCTATTTGGACATTTCCGTTAGTATTCTGAAAATGAACGCAAATCCATGAATGTTCTTTTGTATACTTCAATGGTAAAGAATAAAGGTTTAGTTGGTAATATACCTGGGTGTGAGGTATTGTTTTGTGGAGCATGGCGTACGTTCAAAAACATGTTCTAATTTTTTTGAACTGTGTATTAATCAGTGAATTTGATGTTGCTGTCAAGCAAATTTAAACACTGATATATTCCTGGCACAGATAACGGAACGTGATAAAATTTTAAATGAAACATATGCAAGCAACATATTTTTCACAACCTGGAGGTGACGTATTATGTGCTTCCAGCCTGCCCCATACTTAAAGCCGAACGTTTGTTTAATACTAGATCGACAGCCTGAGCACGAGAATAATCCAGGCCTTCCTGTGTTAATCTCAACAGGGCTCCATTTTAACTGTTTAACACCAGAACCTCGGCGATCTGTATACGCCTTAGATCCGCGGCTAGGTCAGTTATGATCCACCTCTCTTTTTTGTGATTATTAATGAATGGATGGGGATTTGGTAACTAAGGAATATACGGGTACATGCTTAGAATATTGAGAATACAAGTAAGTAACATGTAGACAATTGTGTAACTTAACTGGCGAATGTCAATGATGTACAGTATGCTGCAAATAGTTTCTTTGCAGGAATGACATTTCACACAACACATGTTGAGCACACTTAACTCTCTTGGTGCCAGGCGGTAGTGCGAGCACCCGCCCTTTAAACTGCCAAAGCCGATCAGGTCGGCCTTTAAATATCCAGTCGGAAGTTGCCGGCTTAAAATTCTGTGATATGCATAATTTTGAGGCAACCTATAGTGACGTGCATTCTTTTGTTACAACCAGTAGTAAAGGGGCTACACTTTGTGTAACTGACCTTGCTTTGGAAGTTCTAAAAGGGTGTTATAGCTTTCACAAGAGTCATTTCCTGTGTTTACAAATACCGCTACCTGGTCAGTAAGAGATTGCTCCTTGCAGCGAGTGGATTTGTGACAGCAAAATGGCAAGTTGTTCACGTGATATTTTTTCAGCAGGAATTGTTGACGATAAATTAATGCAATATTTGGAACAATGCGAAGTTAACGCGGATGATTTATTGGATGGCGATAGTGAATTTAGTTCAGAGAGTAGCGACGAAATTATAGCGGACACGCCCACGGAATTACCATAGCTAGAGAAGAGACGTTTAATTGTTTCTAATGTCACTAAAGCTGCTCTGAATGTGGTGGTAGATGAAACTAGCGATAACGAAGATGATGATGATGATAATGTCTCTGGAGAACATTTTGTGGAAATTTGTCCCAATGAACCCAACAACATTCCTCAACCTCCTGTCTCTTTCAAGGAACTTCTTGGACCTAAGCATGCCCCTCAGTCTGATTCTCCACCCATATCATACTTCAGTTTACTTCTCACTTTCTCTCTCCTAAACCTTATAGTCACATATAGTCCTCTGTCATTACGTAAATGCCGGTCCCCGCGGGCCAAGTGTAGCGAGCCTGCCTCTCACCCGGAGGTCATGGTTTCGATTCCCGCTCAGGTCAAGAATGTTCGCTTGGTCTTGAGGGTCGGTTCGAGGTTCACTCAATCTAACTGACCCTGAGTGATTGCAATTGAGGATATATCTGAGGGTGAGAGGGCGACCTCGTTCTAGAAAACCAAGAATGACAAAGAGGATTCGTCTCGCTGACCATGCCTCACCTCGTAAACTGCAGGTCTCGGAACTGAGCAGCGGTCACTGAGTAGACCAAAGCAAATCACGGTTTTAGGACCGTAGATTTCTTAATTACGTATATTCTGTTGTATTTTAAAATTCTTTTCATATAGATACTAAAACCGAAAACGAGAAAATGATCTTGCTGAAAACAAACTATAATATCAATTTTTATTTTTTAATAATTCAGAATTATTTTTGTTCTATGTTGTCCACACGTAGAAAGTTTCTTGTTAGTATTTGCCATACATCGATACATATACGCAAATTTTATCGATGAGTAAAATTGTCTTGTTTTTACTAGTGACATATGTTTGAATTTCTATATTTTATGTTTTTATTTTTCTCGTTCAGATTAGTTATTCTATAGAATTGTAGTTAGAAATACATTATACATAATTACGTATATTCTTTTGTATCGTACATAATTTTTTCAATATAGATATTGAGAGAGAAAGTGTGAAAATGTTTTTCCCTTCCTAAAAATAAACGTTATTGACAACTATAAATCAACAATAAAACGTTTTAAACTCTTTATATCACTTTAAACCAGTTATTTATTCTACCTAGTCGGTATGTAGAAAATTTCATGCCGGTATTTGCTATACACCAGTAGATATACGCGAATTTTAAAATACATGTATTTCCACTGAAAACGGCCTGGCACTTTACAGTAGTAGAGTGGAGGCGGAGCTTTGGCCTCTTCCAACTGATGGCGAGTGGCCGACCAGATCGGCTCCTGGCTTCAAGAGGGTTAATACTCCTTTGCTGTAGACTTGCTGCAAATAGTCTTTTTTGAAGGAATGGCACTTCACAAACGATTTGTTTCCTTTGCAGTTGGACTTTACCTGACAACACGTGCGCTTTTCCTGTCTCTCAGGAATCTCACCTGGAATAATGGTGCGGGTATTTGCAATCCTAGTTACTGCATATTTCTCAGCGAGATCTTCACCCAGCTCAGAAATGAAGTCCCTGCGTTTCATTTTCATTTCATTCAGTGCTTTGTACACTACCCAGGTGTTCATTCCTGTCAAATCCAGCAAGTTGTAGAATGTATGAACTGGCCAGCGCCTGAATGGTGCCTTGGTTTAGTATTTGGAAAGCCATTTGATCGTCCCCCGTCTACTCCATATTTTATGCCGTTGTAAAATGTGACTATCTGGCTTCTTTTTGTTACCAGGCTCTATTTTCACATCAGGATGCATAGTGCTGAGAACGAGAACATTTATGTTGCTCTTTCCCTGATAGATTGTCAATGACGTATCATGTTTCTAAGCAGCACTGTGCTGTGCAAATAGTGTTTTGCCTTTTTCACGCCTACTGGTACTTCCCTGTGGGCCTTGTTCAAGGTACCAACCAGACTTCTTGCATTTGTTTTCAATGTTTCGGAGAGAGATAAGGAGGAGAATTATTGTCACAAGTGACATTTCTTCCCTCTTCATATAAGGTTCCATCAACTTCTTTACTACAAAATCACCAAGCATCACCTTCTCCGAAATTGGGAAAGCGTTCAAGACATATTTGGAGTCCTTATCTACCGCCATCCAATACCTCTGCCCATATCTGCCTGGTTTTAAGGCCATAAACTGGGTAAATTTGCAGCGACATTTAGAAGGAAATGGTGTTGGTCAGCAGTAATGTATGCTCCAAATATATAACTACATTGAGTATTTGCAATGAAGGCGTACCAGATTTCTCATACCAATGCAAATTTTTCTTCATTTAATCTTTCTGACCTTGTAGATTTAACATCAAATCTCAAGAAACTCATTATTTCTCTGATCTATCACGAGCCATCATTGATTTTAAAATTGGATTGCCCCACAATGAGTCCAGTTGTAAGCCTTTAGCTCCTATGTCACCGCATATGTTACATGTAATGTACAGTTTAGCAAGAAATGCTTCCATCTCCTCAATCATTAAACACCAATCATCTGACATAAGTGATAAGGAAACTGTAAACTAAATACTTTTAGGCCTGATATTTGCAAAGAATCTAAATTATAGTCCATAAATTACAAGATGGAAATTTATCAGGATTTGCTACAGCTTCAAATGCCATATCATCATCTTCTGATGACGAATCTGATGGTACGAGCTGTGATCCTTCATCAGATGAAAAATCCAAGGGTTCTCCTTCAGTCTCCTCATCGGAAATGTCATTTATGGCATCAATAATATTTTGTTCAGTAGTAAGTTGTTGACGTGTGGCCAAAGCTATTCATACACTATTTACACACTGATACTGCAAAACTAACAACCTATTGCAAAACAAAGCACAAGTAGTGTCCTTACTGCATGATTGTTCAGATGTGACTAAGCAAATTCATACCTCTCCTTTCCTCCGCAGCCAATGTGATATTCCCAGCTTGGACACATATATGCTTGGAGAATCCCGACGACACATGGACTAAACGTATAAGTTAAATGGAAGAACAGATGTTAACACATTATTATCAATGACTGGTCAAATCTGACCCTGTTACGGTTCTAGGTAAATCTGGAGTTTTTAAATAGGGGGTTGCCCCCTGAAAACTAAAATTATGTGTGGTTGTTAAAAACCCTTGTTTACAAAAAGTCATAAAAACTTAGCACTCCAGGTAGACACAAAGAAGATAAGGAAGAAAGAATTAACTTCTGGGTCGCAAATGACCCAACCGCGGTTCTTGTGTTAAAAATTATTTAATCTCATTTTGAAATCAAATTTTTAAAAATGTCAGTACTGATAATGGACCTTGGAGTCCGAAAACTGGTTTTGAAATTGTTACGAGCTCAACTTCGCTTACCTTATGCATACTTCTCCGCTCCGATTTAGTGCACATTATATTGCGCTGCTTCACGAACTTTCAGCTTACAAGTCTGTCTCACCACTGCTTGGACTGTTGCCCCTCCACGCGCAATCACCGTGACGTCACCCGGTTCCAGTGTTTTCTCGAGCTCGCTTCGCTTCCGTATATATACTCGCTGCTTTCTCTTGTCCGGCGATCAGGTGTGATTGATATGTTGTAATCGGCAGTGAGAGCTTGAGCAGTGTACACGGCTGGACCGTGTGTATTTCAATTTTACTTCATTCTTCTTTACATACTGGGTGAGCAGACTTTTATTATTATTATTATTATTGTCATCCATTCAATTTTGCCCTCTCTTTCTCCATATGGGCTTGGCTAATGCTTGGATTTCGAACTCTAGTCCCTTCAGGACTCTACGAAATTACGCTGTGCCAAACTATTGGCTTTAGACTTGTGGTGGAAATGTGAAGGAAGAAGTGTACTGGACTAGCGATATTATGGTGACCTTCAACTTCTAAAGTGTTGTGCATGAACTTTGCCTTCCCTCGTTTTGAAGTGGGACTTGACAGCCTGATCATTTCCCTTTCCCTGCTGTTTGTTTCTTGGTTTTCTTTTCCTGTTCCTCTTTCCATTCTCATTTTCGTCTCCCATTCGTATTTTCTCATAATTTGCTAATGAAATTTGGTAACATTGTGGTCTGCCAATTTCGCACTGCGTCTGCTGTTTACATTTCGAATGTTCTAGTATCTTCCTGTCTTAAACAAGTGTGTGTTAGATTTTTGGGGGATATGATGTCGTTTTATTGCGTACCATTTTAGGTACTGGAAAGTTCCCTTTAACTTGTATAATTTTTACTTGTTCCTTTTCAAAATTTCTTGCTGTTTTTTGCGCGGCATTCATGTGAACGTTGTCATATTGGAACTTGAATGTAATGAGAACATTAATTTATTCCTATAGCCCTTATCTCGCACCTGAGTATACCAAAGATTTATTGTGATTTGTGTGGTTACCCTTTTTAGTGCCTGTATGAACCAAAATAAGACCTGTCAATAACTTGTATGATTCCCTTTTTCTATGGTGTATCAAATGGTCCAATTTTACTCTCTGTTGTGAAAACATTTGTTATCTCTTTTGAAGTTGTTTCAATATATATGTTCATCTTTTCTAAACCTATGCTTTTGGGAGTTCTCATTTCTGTGTTCTCTTTCGTTTTGCTTAGTATGTACCTACCGCGGAAATTTCCCTTGGGAAAAGGCCCATAATTGTAATCGGCACATGACTTGGGATGTGATCTGCACTGATTGTGGTTATTTGAAGCATGACATTTAAATAGTGCCATTACTCCATTCTACACGTTTCCCTGCGCTCTGCTTTGCTAAGTTCTCTGTGCGGCATACCAGCACATATTACTGGGAGTCTTTCGCTTCCTTCATATCGAACTTTCGTTGATATTTGCCAAGCGATTGCTGCATGTACTTGGAAATACATACTCATATTTAATTATACCAATGTACTGCAACAAAATAAAATTTAGTGTGCTGATAAGACTGTATATGATTAGATGTTTTTGTGCAATGTAAACACTTAAAACAGACACACCTTCGAACTCGTTTGTAAGTTTTGCAATACTGTAAAACCTAGTTAATTCGAAGTCGTAGGTTCTCCAAAATGTAAATTTGAATTACGTGATTTTGAATTAACCACCAAGTTGTAATTCAGAAATGCCAGTCCTTGCTGCGTCACAAAATATTCTAAGACTCATTACTGCATGCAATTAACATTGATTCCCAGTTTAAACCTTTCAAATCATCATCGTCTTCTTTGCATTTTCCCATTTATGTGGGGTCTGCCTTCTTGCAATGTTTGCTCTACTTCAACAGATCCATACAGCCCCGATGGCTGAGTTTGGTGAGCCGCCTGTCATCTCTCACCCTATCCAGTGTGTTTGAGGTCGCCCTCGAGGTCGGCGACCCTCCACATTCAGTTCAACGGCAGTCTTTGCAGCTGAAGTTTCACGGCTACGGAGTACATGCCATACCATCACAGATGTGTTTTACAGATTTTCTCTGTGATTGGGGCAGTCTTTAATTTCTTTCGCACAACATCGTTCCTGATATGACCTAGTTGAGTCAAGCCATTGGACCACTGCAGCATCTTCATTTCCATTGCATGAAGTGCCTGTTCATGCTTCGATGTTGTAGGCCGGCATTCAGATCCATAAAGGGCCACTGGTCTAATCACTGTGCAGTAGACTTCAGATTTTAGATGCAGTGGAATTTTATCACACAGGACTCCTAACTTGGCGCCATTTCATCCATGCAGCGCTGACTCTTATCTTGACATCAGGAATCGTACCGCAGTCTGTGGTGATGCGTGAACTGGGTCATTTTATTAAGTTGAACCCCACCTACAGTGATCGTGCCATCAGTTTGGTCACCGCATTCCTGGTACTCAGTCTTCTTACGATTTAATTTCATCCCAAATTCTTCAAGACTCATCTTCCACTCTTGTACTTGCTGTTCGAGGCCCTCACGTGTCTCGTTAGCTAACATGACATCGTCCGCATATAATATTGTCCATGGATGACTGGTCTGGATGGCATATATGATGGCGATCATGCAGAATATGTAGAGCAATGGGGATAAGGCTGATCCTTGGACACCAGTGTTGATTTGGAAGGTATCGGACTTTCCTGTTGTACACCGTACTGAACTTGTGGTCTTTCTGTACAGAAGTTTCACTAAGCTGATATACGCTTCAGGTACACTTTGTAGTCTCATAGCCAGCCAAATGAGATCATGTGGTACTCTGTCGAATACCTTTTCCAATTCAAGAGAGGCCAAGTGAACTGTCCTCCTTTTCTGGTGGTGTCTTTCCATCGATAGATGAAGTGCATGTATGGCGTCTGTTGTTCTGCTGTTTTTAACAAGGCCACACTGGTTAGATGAAACATCGCATCAAGAATGTGTGAAAAAAATGTTCATAGTTTGGCAAATGAGGTGGATTGGCCTATAATTTGAGCAATCCTGTATATCTCCTTTTCCTTTCCAAATTGGAATTGTGATGCTGGTCTTCCTAGTCTCCAGTACTGTGTCCTCCATAATAATCTTATTGAAGAAGTCAGTAAGCCAAATTACACCTTGTTCTTCCAGAAGATTCCAACTCCGGTTGGGATATCATCTGCACCAGGTGCTTTTCCTGACTTCACTTTGTTGATGGCAGTAGACACTTCTTCCGTAGTGGGCACTGGACTGTGAAGGGGATCAGCTGTAGGTAGAGGTTGCTGAGGGAACTCCTTGTTGCATGTATCCTCAAAATACTCCTTCCAGCGGCGTAATATGTCGTGTCCCTTTTGTTGGTGGAGCCCATTTCTGGCCTTGATGTTGATAACATGACCTAGATCAAATGCCACGGAAAAAGAAGCATTTCCAAAATGTATTCAACAAGGCGCATCTGCAGTATTCCAATAATGTACTTGGATAACTCGCTGGCAAACATAACCTCACGCAACAAAGGAAAAACGAAGGGAAATTATTCGATGACGAGGAGAAATCTTTTGTCTCCCCTGCGTAAATGCTATATTCACTTTATTAATGTACTGTATGCATTTTAGGTGCCTTGAAGGCCTACTTGCACGGAAAGTAGCCGATGCCCTTAAAACACCGTGGCTTGTAAGATTTCCCGCCATGGCACTTGTCTCGTAATTCAGAAGTGTCACCCCTTGCCACGTCTTGAAGTATTTTAAGACCCATTAAAGCATGCAGTCACCTGATTCATAGCTTAAATCTTTCAAATGCCATATAAAATACTATTTCTGAAATGTATCCAACAAGGTGCATTTACATTATTCAAATAAAGCACTTGGGTAAATCACTGGTAAACATAATCTCATGTGCAACGAAAGAAAAATATAAATATTGAATGACGAGGACAAATTATGCTTGCTGCCCTGTTCAAGTGCCTTAGTTGTTTTTGGATTACTGCACTGTTTGCATTTTTAGATGCCTTGTACTTGCATGGAAACATCGTGGCTTATCGAACTTTCCCATGATGAGGGAGGAAGTCTTTCACTTCCGTCTACATTTAAACACAGTACAGTGACCCCATCTCCTTTAAAACTATAAGTCCGTTTGATCTCGGCATTAAAAAAAAAAGAAAAACAATGCAGTATCATCGGCATTGACAATTATGTTCGCTGTGCACAAATTGATTATAATTACAAGCTATGCTTTTTAGCCAACTCCTGGCATCGCCAGTGTTTGCAGATTCTGTTTCTCTGCAAACTGCCTGCTATGCGATACTGTGGCGTTCCTTACAATGCTTAATACTAATGAATTCACAGCTGTGAAACACACCTAGACACACTGAAAGGAGTGAGTGTAGGAAAGCTACCCCTGCACGTTCCGGAAGACACGTTCTGTCATGACGCCAAGAAAATTTGAGTGTAAATCACTGTAAAAACTATTTTTTTTAATATAGAGGCAGTTTTGAATTAAAAGTCTCAAGTCTTTTCTGTTTAAATATGAGATACAGGGACAGACTTCTTTCATCTGCAGTTACAAAAAGCATAACTGTACACCCAACATCGAAAACTATGTGAACCAGGAGCGTGTTGCCAACCTTAACACACATAAAACCTGCACACCAATTTCGCGACTCAAATTTTAAAAACAAATGTGTGTTGATTATTTGTGTAAATACGGTATAACTATATAGGTTGGGGGTTGGCGGGGGGAGATAGAGGTGTGTTTAATCACCGCAGGGATGTGGCGCAAAAAATGTTAATATTACATCTCTATTCTCGTAGTAGAGTCAGAGGAGGGAACAGTCTAAAGGGAAGTGTCAAGGTAGATACGAGTATTATAAGTAGGCTATTCCCGCTCACAGTGCTCTCATTGGTTGATCGCGCGTGACGTAGCCGGGAGGGGTAGAAGTGCACGCCAGCATGCAGCATAAACCTTGATAATTAGGAAAAATAAGTTCAATTTCTTGTAAATAATTAAAAGGTTGGCCTTATTATAATAAAGTGGGACTTTACATACCACCCGCAATCAATGATATAATACTGTTGATAGAAAATAGAAGAAACTCTGAGTAATTACATCTTAAAAGCCGGTTGTAAGAACAATATGTACATAGAAACACTGGAATAGTTATTGGTTTAATTGTTTTTAAAACTCACATTTTGATGACTTAGGAATTTTCTGAAGAAACTGGCGCTGCCCCCAGTCGACTCTTTTCGCTGAATACTTCTTCATAGCATCTATGATGTTTTTTAGGTGACGTATTCTAATGAATGTCCTAGTTCTGACGTACAGCAATACAATATTCTCGTCAAGTTCTGGAAATTATCATTTTATTATAGAAGTCAGTCTGCATTACTCTTTCACATTTAGAAATATAAAGCCTGTGAAAACTACCAAACAGTACCTCAGACTGCATAACTTTTTGATACCTTTCTTCGGTTTGAAATGATTGCTAACCAGTCGTGAGTCACTTCCTGTGGCAAGGCAAACATTTCACCTTTATCACCCAAGCTGTCATCAACAAAGCATCATTTGAATGCCAAGTAGCCTGGAAGGTATTTAATTGCATCCTGGTTTACGTCTTCAGTTTCGAAGTCCTGGCTCAAGTCTTCCATCCTTAACAACTCCAACGTTTCTTCCCGTTCATCTACGGGTACAGCTGTTAACGGCCCCTCAAAAATACCTATACTTAATTCATTGCTTACGAAGCTCAGGTAATCTTCCTCATTATCAGCATCAGGTTGAAAAATACCTGTATCACTCGGCGATGAACTGTTTTCAGCTTCCACGGACACATTACAGGAGAGAAGGATTTCTTTACTCCCAGTAGTGGACTTCGAATTCTCTTACGAACTTCAAAAGGGGACGGATTGCTATAAAAAACTCCTAGGTCATGGACACGTGAAAAATCTCCAAGCATTCTTGGTTTAATCTGGCAATTAAAATATAAGACATATTTGCATGTTTCATTTCTTTAAAAAGTCCTAAGAGAGTTTATAGATATTATGAACCCCTTCTGAAATTGAAGTAAAGTTTTCCCTTTACCAAATCTCACTTGTGTAATAAGCTCCAGAAAGTGCTTCAGAATATTTTCCTGTCTCCTTAAGTTTAAGTCGTGTCCAATCCTAAGAGGAGTCTTTTTATCTTTTGGAGCCTCGGAGTTCAACGCGTCGAAGGTCTCATTGACTAGCTCGATGAAGTTGCTTTCAGCGTCCTTGTTTAAAATATACCGCACTGCCAGAGCTGTGCGCCTGGAAAATAACTGCGCAGCCATTCTCACATTCTGATGGGATCTGTCTATTACACTCGCATGAGCTTCACAATTAGAATTAAGGAAGGTTCAACCTTTTCAATACAAAATGTGTTGTACAAGGTGTTCAAAACATATTATTTATTATATATTAGAAACGGTTTGGATGCTTATCGAGTCATCATCAGCTAAAAAATTACAAGTGGGCAAAGTACATATCACAAAAGTTGTATAAATAATTCTTGCATGTCAAACTACAAATGATACTGCTTTTCTCCTTAAAGGCTAAAAGAAAAGAGTAAAAAAAATGATGATATAATATGACATATAAAAGCGTTATAGTCTGAGATAGGAGAGTATTGTGCAATAAAATTGGTCTGATGATTGAACATAAAAGTCTGAATGTGATAATAAAACGATGTAGTAAAATTGTCCACTCTTCTGTTGTTATTCAATGGAGACACATAAGTCTGGGTCCGATGTTATATGAGGTTGGCAAGACCATCAAAAGATTTTGTCTAAGGCCGGGACACCTGATGTTAAGCGATTGAATAAGGTTTATCTTAAAAGTTGTCTCAGCTCAACAAGGGTGATGAATCTTAAAAGAAAGGAAAGAAAAACCAAGTTAGTGAAATGGAAATCTAAATTGGGATTGTGGCAAAGGATGATAGAATATGAGACTCACCTTGTTCAGTGTGCTGTGTGTGTAGCGTGAGAAGAGTTGTGGACAAGTGAGATAGGTGTGACTAAGTTGAATGAGTGCAAAGGTAGAGTGAGAGGGGTGGAAAGGGGTGTGGGGGAAGGGGAGAGGAAAGGGCAGGGAGGCGGAGTTCAAGACGGGTCAGGAGGGCGGAGTGGTAGTGGTGTGGGACATAGAAAAGTGCTGTGGAGAGCATGTATAAAGATGGATTTTCCTCCCGTGATTTTGATACCTCTAAAGACTTCGATTAGAAAGTCGAAAAGGATATTGGATTTTTCTGAAATTTCATTAAGGTTTAGATTAGGATTAAAAAATTGGTCTAGGTGAATGAAACAGTTCTCGGTAACGTCGAGTAAAGGGCCTTTGTTTATGTTTTGGAGAATTTCTAGGTCTTATTCTATGGTAGTAAAATGATGCTTTAAGTCGTGTATGTGTTGGCCTATTGCAGAAAATCTATTATATCTGATGGCGTTGACGTGTTCTAAGTATCTAACTTTGAAGCTTCGCCCGGTCTGTCCGATGTATGAGGAAAAACAGTTATTGCATTGAAAACGGTAAACACCTGACTTTGCGTGAATGTCGGATCTGTTTATCGACTTGGAATTGTGAACTATATCTATGTTTCTATTGCTAGTTCTGTACGAAATTTTAATATTATGTTTCTTGAAGACGTTAGTTGCACTGTGTATGTTTTTGTTGAAGGTAAAGGTGGCAAATAGGGCAGGGTTAGGTCTTTCTTTGGTTAATGTTGTCTTTAGTCTATGTTTACATTTGTTGATAATGCGTTCTATGAATGAGGTGTTATAACCGTTGTATTTAGCGATGGCACGAATGGTGTTCAATTTCTTCTTTAGGTTTTCCTTGGATAACGGTATTTTTAGTGCACGGTCTACCAAATTATAGTAAGTGGCGCATTTATGTGCGTGTGGGTGTGTGGAGTCTCTTCTGATAGTAGTCGCTGTTTGGGTTGGTTTTCTGTAGATATTGTATTCTAAAGAAGAGGGAAGTCTTTTAATTGCAAGGTCTAAAAAGTTAATTGAGTTATTGGACTCGGATTCTAATGCGACTTTTATATTAGAATCTATCTTGTTTAAGTTGTTAAGGGTGGTAGCTGCATTAACCGTTCTGTCATCTAGAATAACCAGGGTGTCATCGACATATCTAGACCAGAAGAGTATATTTGAGAAAATGATGTTGGTATTGATTGCAGTGTCTGCTAGGAAATCTATGTATATCTCAGCCAAAATTCCTGAGGCCGGCGACCCCATAGCCAGTCCATCTTGTTGGTAAATACATTTGTCAAATACGAAATAGTTATGTATCATGAGTTTTAGGACCTGCATGAAGTCTTGAATCTCTAGTTTACTTAGCACACTATATGTTTTTAGGTTATTTTGGATTATGGGAAGGAGTTTTTTGGTGTTGATGCTGGGATATATGTTATTGATATCGAATGAGTGAAGGGTGTGAAATGGTTGTATTTCAAATTTATTCAGTTTTTCGATTAGGAGAGAGCCTGTTTATTTGTAGACTGCAGTGTATGAACATGTGGGGACTGTCTTTGTCCCTTTGTGTCTTGACGTTGTCAGAGTTTTGTATTTCGGTTGCTCCCTCTTCTCACACTGACCTGCCATTGTGTTCGTCCTATTATTTGTATGTTCCTTCTGTATTCCTATTCCTCTCTCTCTCTCTCCCTGTAAGTGAGTATTTTTTTTTTTTTTTTTTTTTTTTTCCAACTATATTTCAGTGATTTGTTTGTTTGACATGGAATAAATGCTTCCTCCCCTTCCTTCTCTGCTAAATTTTAAGCATCATTTTAAAAGATACCACTAGTTTTTTACAGCTATCTCAGCACAATGCACATGCGTACTCAGAATATCCATTTTATTGATTTTAGTCTTTCAGTCATAGCTTCTAATATTGTTGTGCTGTTGTACATCCACTTAGAATGGCAAATGAATCACCATCAAAAGACAGCTATTGCTTATAGTCTATGTATTATACATTTACTGTATTTCATTAAGATTATTTTAAAAAAATGGTTTCTTTTTCTTTAAGCATGTTGGCGAGAGTCCCCCAGCTCCTACTCGTGGACATACTAAAGGCACTGAAGATGAAGATGACGACGACCAATCACCTGATGAAAAAATCAATATCAATGAGCTGATGCCTCATGTTGATATTAGTCACTTAATAACAGATTCTCTTCTCTCTTTGCTCACAGATAAGAATTGGAAGGTAAATTTTTTTCGTACTATTATTAAATGTTATTTGCTATGTTGTATTTATTCCACTTCTTGACTAATATATCTGCGTTCACAATGCAACTTTCTGTTTTCATTCTTTGTTCTGTTATTGCATGAAGTAAATTTTCATGTTTAAAAATCTGAATTGACAATGAATTTTTTAAAATTATTTTGAGAAATGGACATTTTATCAATACTAAAAACATGTTTACTTATTAAAATTCTATTAAAACCAAGTGAGACATGTTTCGTCCCTTCTTCCTGGAAAAAGGGACTGTCCAGTGTACCGATAATGAACCATGTGTGTGTGTTGTTTCTCACTGATCCGTGACCGTCCGATTCTTTCAGTGTGCTATGGCTCACTGTATGTCTCGCTGCAGCGGAAGCTCGGCTCTCCGCCAGTGTCCAGTCTGCCGATAAGGGGCTGTGTGTATCTTGTGTCTCACTGAGCCGTGCTTGTGCACAATTCTTTCGGTGTGCCATGGTTCACTGTCTCGCTGCAGCAGAAGCTCGGCTCCCTGCCAACGTCCAGTGTCTTGCTAGTGAGCCGTGAGTGCGCCTCTCAGCACTGTCTGCTGGGAGTAAGCTGAATCGTGTGCCGTGAGCTCGCCATTCCTCGGAATTGATTCACTCAGACACTTGAATGAATCGATACACTGCTTCGAATCATGCATTCAAGTAGCCAACACTAGCTGGCAGAACCATGGTTAAACTCCTCAAAAAGTTTTCAGCGAAGAAAGTTCTGGAGATGACCTAATGAAAGAACGTCGAATGTGCTTGTGATATAGGCAAATGCAACAAGCACACACACTTCACCTACTCCCTCTTGTCAACCATGCTTAAACCCCTTTCGCCTTCCTCCAGTTGCTTGCTGCTCACCACAGCCAAACAGCTGGTCTTAAGTTTACCAGCGTGTCGGCCACCATAAAGTAGATCAGCACAGATGTGATTACTGATATATAGTTTCCGTCATAAAAATAACTTATTCTTTTTGGTAATTTGCCTAATTAACTCTTTTCTTTATTTTGTTAGACTCTTTCTTTTACATACAATACAGTTTTCTTAGCATTAACCAACTCTAAATATCCGAGGGAAAACTTTTACTTTCCCCCTGTTGTAAGAGGCGACTGAAAGGGGCCCCAGGGGGTCTCAATTTCGGATTGTTGGTTGCTGACCACAGGGTCCTTAGCAGAGTCCTGGCGTTTCTTACACTTACTTGCTCCAAGCTCCTTACTTTACTTTATCATATCCCACCTCCCTTGGTTAACTCTTGGACGGAGGATTGAAACTTCATTCCTAGAGACACAAGATGGCAGTAATATCAGATAAAATTTTAAAAAGGTGGACTTAGCATGTTCTTCCCATGTATCCTTCAAATGTTAGAGCCGACTTTAGCTATTGAAATATCTCTATACAGTAAAATACCAGTATAACAAATGTTATACTGAAAGAAGTCTATTCTTAAGAACTCGTCCATTGCTAAACCTGCTGAAGAATCTATATTATTCAACATGAATTTACACATGAAAAACCTTAATGCTCTATTTATTAAATGAGAGGAAAATTAGGATACATATATATATACATGAAGTAATGATATAAAGTGCAGGTACTTTACAGAAGTTTACAGCATCTCAAATTTTACCCCGTATTGGTACATTATGTCCTAGTCTTTATTATTTTTTAAAGTCTGTGATTTTCTTCTGAACACAGCCAGACACAAACAAATATACAAGGTAGTCAGCAAACACTGCACTTGAATTTAAACGCAGATTGTGGCACATCACTTCGTGACAACTCTGTGAAACACTTTGAGGCACATCTTCCTCTTCCACCTCATTACGCGGATTCCTACAGTTTAAATACCTGCCAGAATCTCTTCCTCAGTGATTTCCACTAACACATCGCAGTCCATGTTGACATAATCAGTAAGATTTACACTTGTTGGCACATCCAACTTTTCACACGAATGCTTCCAATTCTCCTGTGCTTCTGCATCCATCTCTTCATTTTCTGCGATGTCTTCTCCATAATCCACTCCA
Organism: Anabrus simplex; assembly: GCF_040414725.1. NCBI lineage: Eukaryota > Metazoa > Arthropoda > Insecta > Orthoptera > Tettigoniidae > Anabrus > Anabrus simplex. Next base: position 385,285,007 of record NC_090267.1, on the reverse strand, counting down.
GCTTTTCTAAAGCAGTTCTTGATTGCCTCTTCTTTCAGTGATCTCAATGTTGCTCTGAACATTACATTGCTTCCTATAAGTTGACATTAATGTTTCTCTCGTAGGCAGTGTTACAGAGCACACACCGGACCACACTAGCTTGGTAATACTGCTTCACCACGTGAACTATCTCTTGATCCAGTGGCTGCAGATCTGAGGTAGTATTTGCAGGCAAAAATAAAACTTTCACTTGCTCCAAATGTGAGAGGAGCAATTATCTAAGATTCTTCGGGCTTCATCCAACGTTCCAGGCACAATAACCACTCTTTGAAGATCACTCATGTCATCCGTGCCTTGTGTCTATATTCCACAGGCTAGATGTTGTACTCCCTTGAAGCACCTTGGCTTCCCAAACATCCTAATTATGACAGGCTTGAGTTTATCCTTCCCTGTGGAGTTGGTGCACAAAAGAGCCGTTATCTGTTCTTTGAACTTTTGCCCCCGAAACTCGTATTTCCCTGAATTCAGCATTAGTTTGTAGAATAATGCAGTCTCATCTGTTTGCTTCACCATTTACAACCTTGTGGGATATGCCATATTTTTCCCAGAACCTATGAAGCCAACCAGTACTCCCCATAAATTCCAGAAATCCAAGCTCGTATAACAGTGGGTCATTGACAGAAATGTTTGTGGTCCGCATTTTGACAAACCACGTATAAACGCCTTTGTCCACCTTCTCAGTCTGCTCTCATCTTCTTTCATTGTGGGCCAAGGGCGGGTATTAGCATCAATAATCTGCTCTATCTTACTTTTCTGTTTTAGGAAAGTAGAGTGTTGAAGAGGTGATGCATATTTCTTCACTATTTCTCCTTTCCTTCCTCCTTTTCCACTTTCCAAAGTATTTCACTTTTTATTTTAAATAAAACTAATTTCACTCCTTTTGATCCATATTGGCGAAGGAGTTAACTGACACGCTGATACACACGTTGCTTCACAAACGAAAGATAAACAATGAACACGTCGTAAGATGTGAATAAACGAAATGCAGTACTGAAGGTAGAGATACGAAACCGTAACGTTCATTGGTTGATTGTAAATTTGGCGTTCCTACCCAGCCAATTGCATTACCTCTTATGTATTGATTACTTTGAAATAGACATTCAGCTCGATCAATCACATACATGTATGTAAAATGACTACCTGAATCCTATCCTGTAAACGCAAATACTGTAACCCAATCCACGCACCACCAGGCGAGTCAGCCGTGCGGTTAGAGGTGCACGGCTGTGAGCTTGCATCTGGGAGATAGTGGGTTCGAATCCCACTGTCTACAGCCCTGAAGATGGTTTTCTGTGGTTCCCCATTTTCACACCAGGCAAATGCTGGGGTGCACCTTAATTAAGGCCACGGCCTTTCCTATCCCATCATCGCTATAAGACCTATCTTTGTCGGTGCGACGTAAAGCCACTAGCAAAAAAAAAAAAAATGCGAACCCTATTGTTTGAAGATATTTTTATTAATAGAACATTGGCTTTAATTTGCTTTTTATATATAAGAATTTATTCCTATATACAGTAGAACAGAGTATCAGCAGTTATGAAATGAATGTTTTGGTATTTGCAAATGATATGGGGTTTTGGGGAAAGGGAGAAAAGGAAGTATATAAAGGAGACTAGATGTTCGGAATGAAAATCTGGAGTTTGGAATGGTAATTAGTTAAAAGAAAACTGTAGTCATGCACTGTGGAAAAGAGAAAGAGAAGTCAAGTGAACATGGACGGAGAACAGTTAGAGAATGTAGAAGAGTTTACATTTCTAGGTAGTATTATTAATGGAAGTAATGAAATTAACCCTCAAATTAACAGACTAAGAAAAGGTACATTTTATCAAGTCACAGAGCTTTTATGGGATGACAAAGTACCCAAGAGAACGAAATTAACATTATATAAACAGTATTTCATGCCATTTGTAACATATGGACTAGAAACACTGGTAACTAAGAAGAGACAAACTAGTAAGATCCAAGCAGTACAAATGAAATTTTTAAGAACATTGGTTAAAAAGACAAGAAGAGACAGAATTCAAAATATTAAAATCAGAGAGCAGCTAAATATAGAACTGTTAGTACAGAAGATACAGAAAGCAAGACTGAGATTGTTTGGACATGTAAAAAGAATGGGAAAGGAACGGGTAGCAAGAAGGGAATTGGAAAGAGAAGCTAAGGGAAAGAGTCCAGTTGGAAGACCAAGAAGAAGGTGGATGGATCAGATTTGGAAGGACATTAGAGAAGCTAGATTGGATGTGGCGGGAGTAATGGAGTAGGAAAAGTGGAAGGACAGAAAAGAGTGGAGGAGGCTTGTTAACCACACCCAGGTGACTGGAGTAGGGCATTGATGGTGGTGGTGATACAGTAGAACTTCGATAATTTGAAATTGGTTAATTCAAAATCCCACCTAATTCAAAGAAGCTCTTGTTCCCGAAAACATGAGGTACGGTTTTATATGTTATTTTAAATGTTTAATTCAAAATACGTATAGTTCATAATTCGAAGAACAATTTTGGTCCCATTACCGAAATTCAGAGTTTTTCTTCAAAATTGCCTTTACATATATAAAAAAAAAAGCAGTATTTTAATGAGTAACTTAAATTCAAAATTTGTCCGCGTCATGATAGAACCTATCTTCCGGAACATGCAGGGTAGCTCTTCGCACTTTCACTCACTTTGGTGTGTCTCCAGTGTGCTTCATGTTCATGTAGGTTCAAGTGACATTGTAATTCTTTTGTATTCTGCATTTTAAGGAATGCCACTGTATCACGTAGCTTTCAGTATGCAGAGAAGCTTAATCCACAAACATTCGCAATGCCGACAGTTGGCGAAAAAGCGTGGCTCATATAATCAATTCATACCCACCGAACAATATTGTCAATGCCGATGAAACTACATTATTCCTTTTAATGCCAAGCTAAACAGACTTGTAGTTTTGAAGGAGAGAAGTGTCAGCTAGAAAATCGTACGAAGGAGGGGGTTATTGTACTGTGTTGCGATGCACACTGAAGCAAGAGAATTTATACGCTCTTCATAGGAAAGTTCAATAAGCCACGTTGTTTTAAGGGCATCGGGCACTTTCCGTGCAAGTACCAGGCATCTAATTCGTCATGTTCGATTCATGTGTTTTTTCTTTCGTTGTGTGAGGTTATGTTTACCAGTGATTTATCCGAGTGCTTTATTTGATTAATGTGAATGCATCTTATTGGAAACATTTCGGAAATAGAATTTTCCATGGCATTTGAAAGATTTAAACTGTAAATGAAGGTATGAAATGGCGTATGGCTTTTAGTGCTGGGAGTGTCAGAGGACAAGTTCGGCTCGCCAGGTGCAGGTCTTTGAGTTTGACGCCAGTAGGCGACCTGCGCATCGTGATGAGGATGAAATTATGATGAAGACTACACGTACACCCAGCCCTCATGCCAGTGGAATTAACCAATGATGGTTAAAATTCCTGACCCTGCTTGAAATCGAACCCGGGCCCATGTGACCAAAGGCAAGCACGCTAACCATCTAGCCATGGAGCTGGGCAATCAACTTGGTGATGGAGGGTAAGAGAAGTAGAGGGAGACAAAGACAACGATGGTTACGTTCAGTTAATGATTTATACATAAGAGATCCAGAACTAAAAGGAGGATCGTGGCGGCATTTAGTAAATTCACAAAGGCTTTCAGACTCAACAGTGAAAGGTATGACAGTCTATAATGAAATTTTTTTGCTATTTGTTTAATGTCGCACTAACACATACAAGGTTTCCGGTGACACAAGGATGGGAAAGGGCTAGGATTGCGAAAGTAGTGGCCGTGGCTTTAATTAGGATACAGCCCCAGTATTTGTCTGGTGTGAAAATGGGAAACTATGGAAAACCATCTTCAGGGCTGCGCAACCTTCTTTGAATGACAAGGAGCGGTCCAGTGCGACTGTCATATATTTGGGGAAGAAGTTGTGAGAGACTTCAGTTCCATTAAAAAACCCATGCAGCTATTGATTAGCTTCCATATTATGCAGGTGGAAGGCTATTACTTCTGCTTTACTTGGATTTGGCTGGAGTCCATTTGTGGAAATTGTCACACATCGTAGCTAAGTATATCCGCACTGTGTGCCAAATCTGTACTGTGAGTAATTAAAGCAAGACCGTCTGCAAACTGTGTTTTCTTTTCCTTTGAAGTTGTTCATGGCAGGTCATGGATGTACAAATTGAATAGAGTGGGAGCTAATACTGATCCTTGAGATAAGCCATTATTTAGAGATCTCCATCTGCTTCTTTCACTCTTCAAAGTCCAGCTCCATGGCTAGGTGGTTAGCGTGCTGGCCTTTGGTCACAGGGGTCCCGGGTTCGATTCCTGGCAGGGTCGGGAAATTTAAGCATCAATGGTTAAATTCGCTGGCATCGGGGCTGGGTGTATGTGCTGTCTTCATCATCATTTCATCCTCATCACGACGCGCAGGTCACCTACGGGAGTCAAATAAGACCTGCATATGGCAAGCCGAACATGTCCTCCGATACTTTCGGCACTAAAAGCCATATGCCATTTCATTTTTCATTTCACCATTCAGAAATACAACAAGAAAGCATTTGGATAACATGTTGTTTAGTAATCATGCTAGCTTCCCACCTGAACAAACTTGAGCAGCACTTGCTCTCTCCAGACCGTGTCGTAAGTTGATGTCAGGTCAACAGAAGCTGCAGCAGGCTTCAGTCTTTTCTGGAACTATGCTTCAGTCTCTGTTGCCAGTGTTAATCCTTGATCGCAAAAGAATGGTGATTCTTTCTGAAACCCCCTTTTTTGACAGGAATGCCAGACACCCCAGAATAATATCTAGAATTGCAGTAGCATCTTCCCAGCAAGGTTGTTGAGTTACGTTAAGAAGTAGCCGATATTGCTGACAGTGGAAGTAACCAGAGAATAGACATAATTGCTCTCAACGAGAAAAGAATACCGCTTTATATATATTGGATCCCATTGTTAGATGTTGACCACACCAGTCAGCCCTGAAAGGTTGACGCAGAGAAACGAGCTGAGAATAAATATTCAGATCTAGCTACTTTGGCCAATGAAAAACGCATACAAATTATCAGTGAACACATGTACAGTCTTCTGAAATATTGTGGGTAACCTTATGAAACAGAGAAACTCCATGAAGCCGTAAACTGCTTTTATTAGTATTTTAATATACTTACTGTTTTGTATACTTTTGTCAAGTTTAGGAAGCGCATCATTATAGGAAGTACAAACAAATTAAACAAATGCATATTGTGTATGCAAAATTAAGTCTTATTTATCTCTCAATTTTCAAACTTAGTATGGTTTATAAGCAGTGAATTTTCAGGTAAATATAAGAAATTAGTCTACTCTTCTTAATTGTACAATGGACACATTTTCAGATAATATTAAGAAAAAAGTTTATTTTAAAGTATGTAAAAATATAAATGTTGACCCCTAATACATACATACATTTTCATTATATTTTATATAAAACTGCTTTCACTCCTTTTGATCCATATTGGCGAAAGAGTTAACTGACACACTGATACACATGTTGCTTCACAAACGAAAGATAAACAACGAACGCGTCATAAGACATGCACACGGTAGCAAAGGACATATTATTATTATTATTATTATTATTATTATTATTATTATTATTAATGCCCTATGGGGAATAAATTTAAATTTTATCTTATTCATTTTTTACATAGTATTTTCCGCCTAGCTACTCATTCCTGCCACCAGGCTGATGAAAATTTCTGGGGAGAATATTGTTGAGAATAATAAACCTTAGATGTAATAATACTGGTAACCCAGAAAACAGTTCTAAATTTTGGAAGTTAAATTGATTTTAAGTGACAGAAATATACCTTGAGCATTAGACCTGAAAGAAAGAACATTTAATTATGAATAATATATCAGTATGAATTGTGTATTGCTATTCTCTCCTGAGGTATATAAAAATGAAGATATTTACTGTAAATTACTTTCGTCAACATCAAATACTTCACACTCAGATAAGTGGTGTGGTCAGAGTTGTGACTGGAAGTACAGTAGTCTCTTCACACACGATCGGAATCACTTTCCAACGTTCGTATTAATGTCCATATCATCTAAATTTCAAGCATTGAAATTGGTTCAGCCACTGTAAAGAAAGCTCACTCAAACACACTAAAGAAAAGAGTAATAAAATATTTCCATAATTCCATTCATCTATGTTTCGGGAAACACAGCAAACATGCTAAAAATTAGGGAAAGAAAATGTACTCTAAACTAAACTGAAAAAAAGATGAAATTAACATATTCACAAGCCAAACAAAACCAGATTAATGCTACGACAACTTAGAACCACCTCAATGTAAACGTTCGGTCAGCATGTTTCATTTGTCGAAAATGAACACATTTCCTAAAGAGTGGTATTCAGTAAAATGAAAACCCATTATGAAAGTTATTAACACAATCATCTATTGCCATCTACTGGCCCCACAAATGACCAGTACTGTTAAATATAAGAAATCGACACGACAAGTGTTTTTGCCATAACCTCCTGTGCTGTTCTGTTGAATTAAATGGAAGAAGGTTCATGCGTTTTTCCTCAGGTATACTATATTTTGTGATCATTTCAAGTGATGCTCAGTGGTGAAATTATTGTAGTTGGATTCAATCTTTCATCTGTCTTACGTGATGCTTGTGTAAATGTATTTCCAATTATGTTTGGGCTAAGTAGTAGGATTCATGGAAGAGTGCTGTACAGCTTTAAATATCACTTATCTTCTGCTCATTTTCAGTTTTTTTTTTTTTTTTTTTTTTCAAGGCAGCTGATAAACAAAATGTGTTAACTTTTTATTTTTAGGTACGGAATGAGGCCTTTCAGAAGCTTGACAATATTCTGAAGGAAAACAAGTTTGTTAGTAGCAACTTGGGAGATTTGCCACAAGTTCTGCCTTCACGCTTGTTGGACAGTAATAGTAACATTGCAAAAATTGCCATTGCATTCTGCCAGTCACTGGGTGCGGCAATGGGTGCACAGTGTAAAGTCCATGTTACTACAGTTTTCCCTCCCCTGCTGCAGTGCTTAGGGGATAATAAGGTGAGTTTATTTTTTATTGCAGTTGCAAATATTGGCGAAGAGCATTTGTGACTCAGAAAATTAACCGGTATCAAATGTAAGAAGATGATTTCTACTCAAAATTTAACATGTTAGAAACTTACTCCGATTCAACTTTCACATTTTTGGCAAATTTCGTTCAGTGTATTCAAACTGACAAGTTTATAATGGGCAGTCCTGAATTTTTATGAACTTTCAAGGATACTCATTTCCACTGTTTGGATCTTGCACTGGTTCTGCTCAGTCAAGATCGAGGCTGGTGAAGCATATGTCAATACTGATATAACGTTAGATCAGAGGTGTTGAGCTGGGCGCCCGTAGAAAAATGCCTATTACTAACCAATCTAACAAGGAATACACTGAAAATAAGAAGTTACACTTTAAAACGTCCTAAGTTAATATGCTACAATTATAATATAGAAAAATATCTATTACAAACTAAGAGTATTGAGAATAAATAGTGTCTGTACTCCTGGGAAATAAATTTTAAAAATGTAAATGAAAACTAAAAGATTGTTTTAATGAAGATCATGACTTTGCAGGTCTTGGGCTAGTAACAGTCATGATAAAGATTGTAATCCTCTTTGGGTATAATAATCCCAAGAATTCTGTATCTAAACTTGGTACGAAAACAATGTCCCATAGTTATAAACAACAGCTAGAGGTTGAGAATAATTTGGGTAAGTTGAGTGTTGAGAATTAAATGCTGCAACAGTTGAAAATTTATCGTATGTTTTTAATCGCGTAAAGCGGTGTTGTAAATCCAAGTTCAGGCTGGTGCATAATTGTAGAACTGTGTCATGACGTTACAAACAGTCGTGTGTGAATATTCTTACTTTTAGGATTGATTTATAGCTTTTGGGAAGTATATTGTCTGTAATTAAATAAAAGAGAAGTTAAAATTAGTATTTTGCGCACACGTAATGATAAACTTCGGTAGTTGATATGTCAATTGAGAGATAACTTACTTGGCAAGGTAGTGCTAAGTAGAACTGACTGTTCCGGCATCTCCTGCCTGACTAACATTTCTACTCCTGGTGTTATACTTGTGCAGAAAGGAGGGGTTGAGTGTGGAGGAGGGGATGGGTTACGTTGATTTTAAGTGCTTGTGTCGTTACTAGAGGAGCGTTAACAGGGATAGTGAGGGTAGACCTGATATTTGGTTTGGTGAATGAAGCATTTGGGTGAGGGAATTTAAAAAGATACAGTATTTTATTCTGGTGTGACTTGATGATGTGTGTTAATTTGGGCGTTAATTCATATAAGCGATTTTTATTTTCAGTGACCTCATTTAAGTTATGATTGTTGTTATAGGTTTGGTCCAAAAAGATGTGTAAATTTTCAATTTCGTTCATTAACTTTCCTTTACTGATACATTTAACTAATTATTCTCATTTAACTGGTTAACAGAGCAAACGCCTGAAAAGCCTTACATCTGATCAGATTGTTGACATGCTCTATTGGTGGAAAAATATCTAATTCCCTCCTTGGGAACTTAGAATTTCCATTTGCCATTTTCTAACGCGGCAGAAAAAGCAATGTTACACTGTTACTCTGGTAACTCGCTTCCTCATTTGATTTTTTAGTGACCATTTCAGTTAATACAATACTGTTTTTTTGTGTACTTTGTTTCGAAATTCCTTCATTGAATAAATAATTTTATATTTCTTTTCCACTTAATTTGTTTAGAAAGGATGGTTCTCTAGTTGTACTTCACCTTAAAACTAAAAATCACCATCCCATCCTCTGCCCTTTTGTTTTCAACAACTTCTCAAAAGAGTTTTTCCACTGTATGAAAGCTGAAATGTTAATTTTACATGTTACGTATTTTTTAAACTGGACCCAAATCAACTCTAGCATTGAACTGGCAGTGGTAGAGTGGAGGGCAGACTACCTGATGTCTATATCTCTTCGCAGTTTCTTGGACCTTGTGGGTTTTCTCAAGCAGTGAGCTTGCCCTTCCTCATATCACATCTTACCAGGAATATGCACAAGTCTTTTCCAGTTTCACTAAGAGATGGCGCCAGTGAACAGTGTGCAACATAAGAAATTGCCACATACGTCAGTTTGTTCGCCTGACATTAACCTACCAATGGACACAAGTTAATTCCGCAGAACACTAGTATCTGTGTTGTATCATTCAGTGATCATGTCGAAGCTTGTGCCTGAAAAAGAACATTTGTGGCACGCATTGCTTTTCTTATTTAATCAAAGGAAAAAGGCTGTGGAAAGTCATCGTTTGTTGGTAGAAACATATGGTGAACACGCTCTATAGAATAGAACATGCGAGACATGGTTCCAACAAATTTAAAATTGGTGATTTCAGTGTGAATGACAGTGCAATCTATTTGCGGCCTTACTGGATGATGACCCAACTCAAACTCAACAATTGGCACAAGCATTAAATGTGTCGCAAGAAACAATCAGCAGATGTTTACGAGCAATGGGGAAGATCAGTAACCGTGGTAATTGGGTCCCACACTATTTGAATGAACGGCAAATGGAAAATCGCAAAGTCACTTGTTAAATCTTGCTTCAACGCCATGAAAGAAAGTCATTTCTGTAACCAAATTGTGACGGGTGGCGAAAAATGGATTTAATTTTAAAACCTGAAACAGAGAAAATCCTGACTGTCACGTGGAGAAGCCAGTCCTTCTACACCAAGGCCAGATTGCTTGGGCAAGAAGACCATGCTTTGTGTCTGGTGGGACCAGAGCGGTATTGTGTATTTTGAACTCTTGAAGCCTGGCAAAACCGGTAATGCACAACGCTGTCGCCACCAAATTATTAAATCACGCGTTGATTAAAAGGCGACCAGAATGGGCCGGATGACATGGCAAAGTGATTTTGTTACACGTCAGTGTGCCGTCTTGACCCATTACGTAGTCAAACACCAACACTACACTAACAGCAGTCAAACTACAAACCACATGTTACGCAAATGAGCTAGCTCATAAACGAGAAAACGGGAAGCGAAAGATAAGACACGCTCTAAAATACCACCAAAACAAATCAACAAACAAACAAAAACTTACCCTAACTGGTGGAGGGGTGTCACGACAAACTATGGATATTTAAGTGAGCAACTGTACCTGATATCAAATCACTTAATCTGAGTGAAAGAAAGAACATCTTTACGTTAAGAAAATAAATTTTAATTCAATAAAATTAAATGTAAATCCTTTAACATTGTCCTCTTAAGGAAAGTAGATTTCAAACAATCCGTCTTCAAATAACAATACAGGAGGGTTAAATATCATCAAATTGTGAGTGGCTCACTTAAAAGATACAAATGAAAAATTAACTAATACGTTTCTGATAACATAACGACCATAGAGGTATAACAGAGACTAGCATTTACTTAGTTCGCTTTGAAAGGAACAGTGTTCAACTTTTTTTAAATCATTACAGTGTAATCCAGTGAGTTTTCCCAAGACTCTACATACGTCAGCATAAAATGAAAAACAAAACTGTTGCAAGGACAGAATTACCAACACTGAGAAAGGGGATAAAGTAATAAAATAACGTTAAGAGGTCGAGTTATATGACCAAAATTCCCCCAGAACTAGGAGTGTATTCACAAAGGTACAATTCAGTTCCAAGCACACACGGTAAACACAACAATCATCAGCAGGACAACGTTATCGTCATGGAACAAACACAAGCAAGGAATGCCACAAATGACCAATCCAAAAAAAATATTCAACCAAGGTCGTTATCAAAGGGCACAAACCCCACTACAAGAAGGAAAAAAAGGAAAAGATTAAATGAGACTTTGGACTTCTTGGTAAAAACACACATAGGCCTAAAATCCCTCCACAGGCTTAATTCATTAAAACCATAAATAGGATAAGTTTTAACTTCTTACCAAATTAATGATGATAATAATACAAATATTTTTTATTTTACCAAGGTAGAAATAATTTTATAAAGTTCCGTACCAATAGTATGAATACAACATAACTTTACAAATGAAACCCGAGAATGGTGATAGGTTCAACAGACCAAGAAAAATGCTGAGTTTCGAGGAAGCAGAAACTTGAGAGAAATAGATTGCACCAAAATCCATAATAATTGTGATTTCCGAAGTTAATAGTCCGGATACTGAAGGCCACTTCCAACATTAATGGCAAGGAACTTACATTTTCCAGGCAACTGATGGGGACGCGTTAGTGCCCGAATACAATACTCACGCCGGTTTTTCGTTATCAGAAGGATTCATGTTACATCAAAATTTGAGGACGATTTCCAGAAGACAGAAAATATAAGGGTGAGAAAGCACCCTTTTCAATGATAGTTTAACCCACATCCATGGCTTTGGCTAAACTCCAGCCCCGGAGAAGATACCAAGCACGCCTTCGTCGCATCTTAGTCAAGCGACCGAACATTAATGGCGGATAACTCCTCACTAAAGAAGAGAGGAGATCAACCAAAATGGCCAGGGGCTCACTAATTGGTCAGAGGCGGGGCCTCATAGCCAGGCGGCCAGAAGAAGATAGCAGCACACGACAGGAACAGAGGTGCTAGGCCCGGGGAATATAGGAGTTCCATAAGATATAGAATGACTTAGAAAAATGATGAAGGAAAATACGGGGGAATAAATTAAAATAGGACGCAAATTTCATTGGCGACTAGGCCACAACTAAGATGTTGGAGGAGAAGGCAAACGAACACGACACAACCGTATCAATCTCGCACAGCAAAACCAGTGAAAGACACCTTGAAATCGCTTGGATGGGACATCCTTCTGCAGCTGCCGTATTGCACCGAGCTGGCGCCATGTATCACCTCTTCGCATCAACGGGGCACGTGCTCACAGAGCAGCACTTCATCAATTTCAAGGAAGTTGAAAAATGGCTCGACGAATGGTTTGCCACAAAAGACAAGCAATTTTTCTGGCATGTTATTCATAAGTTACCCGAAAGATGGGCGAAGTGTGTAGAAGCCGATGGCCAATATTTTGAATAAACAAGAAATCAATTTCCCTTGAAAATTGCATGTTTTCTTTACCACAGTAACTGGCCAAAACTTATGCATACACCTGGTATAGGAACAGTGTAGCTTATATACCATTGCATCAGCTCGCTCTTCTTAACTGCCATTGTTGGAACTTCGTCGTGAATGATAGATTGGTATTGAACATTGTCCATTACTCTCTTGCATTTGCCTGACAAATTTCTTAAGAGTATACTAAAATCATTTCTGAAAAGTGATACTGTTAAATTTTTTATGGTAGTCTCCATTCACTATGATTTGAGGACATGCATCACCAATTGGTACAAAACTTTGCGCTGTTCCAGAATAAAGCACAGTTATTTTCCCTCCCTTTCCAGTAGGTATTGCCTTAGTGCTTTTTACAGGAACATCCATCCAGTCCTTCTCTCAAGAATTAGAAATAGTAACCTATTCTTCATTTATCCTTCTGAAAATTGAAATTTTCTGGGACAACCACCCTTAACTGTCTGCACTGCCACATCACAGTATCACTGATCCATCAACGCTCAATGTCCAGTCACTCTCTTGTACTGGATTCTGAAATTCTTTACCACATTATTCAAGGAAATTTTACTTCCAGTGCACACAAGTCCACCAAACACTAGCATCTGTATTGTATCGTTCAGTGATCATGTTGACGTTTGTGCCTGAAAAAGGGAACAGAGTGGGATGTGTCTTCCTGCTGTGATAGGAATGGATATGCCAACAAACAGCATCAAACTGAAAACCATCCAAATTTTTGACTGTCTTAGCTCTATTCCTACTCTTGCCCAGAGTTTAAAATCCCTCTTGATTACCCCACTCTACAGTACTTTTCTTTCACTATCTCTGTTACCCTAATTTGATGTACGTTTTTAGCATTGACCATTCTCTGTGTGCTTGCACTACAGGTACAGCAGTGTTCAAATTAATTGGGACTAGCTCATATTTTTTAAGGAATTAAGTGGTTAGCTCTAAACAATTTGATCTGCCCATTTGGACTGTTGGTGGACTATTGTTGCCTTGACTATGAACAACAATTGTAGGTGCCCCTCAGTTTAATTGAGTTCTTGTATGTATAGCAACAGTGTGTGTTATTACTGTGTTCCTGAGAGAGAAAACTAACTGTTTGTTTTAAAATGGACATTTCACCTAAGAAGCAGCCAAAAATAGTTGCTCGTCGCAAACACACATCTATGACTAAAAAAGTCCCAAACCTTGACCTAAAGGTTGTCTACAGGCTGAAGATGCCCAAAATAATGGGGGAAACTTGTTCCTGACCTGATAAGTCTACATAAATTCATGTAGATTCAAACCACATTAAACGTGGAAAGTATTGAATAGGTGGTTTTTATTAAATTATCCTTGAAACTCTATCCTAACGTCATCTTCAGTACGGAACAGTGAGAGTTGTTACTTGTAATTAGGCGGGAGACCTGATTTTCGACAGTTTTTCCCGCCTCCCAGTTACTCTTATTATTTCTTCCGATGTTAGCTTATTTTTTGGTGAACTTCAAACATTTGTTTTCAAAACCCGCCATGTGTTTTTTTATGCCAGTGGTCGGAAGTCCTTCGCTCATTGGTCGCTTTCAAACGAAATATCTGCGTTTATTAATGCAAGAAATGTGCACAAATATGCAATGTTTATTGAAACCTGTATATCGTGATGCGTACATCGATTGTCAATCTCTCAATCTCACGTGCTATGTTTGTCTTCGTTCACATCAGTCTAGTCGATTCTAGAGTGTAGTTGCTAGATATGGAGTCTTTCTTAGTAATTTAGTAACAGAATTTCAATGATAACCACTAGTGAATTTTCTAGAGATTTTAAGAGCCATTTGGAGACAATTTTGACTAATTTTAGTTTTTTCTCGGTATAAGTAAAATAAGTGTGTGTGTGTGTACATAGCTCAGAATTTAAAAGGAATGATATTTCTGTACCGGTCGTGACTACACTAACAAGGAGAAGTGCAAGTTTTAATTTTTCGTAATGTCTGTATGTACGTAAGTACGCGCTTCATGAGAAAACGGTTGAACATAATTTAATGAAAATCAATATATAAAGTCATGGAATAAATCGCTACAATCTAGGCCATCAATAATTCACGCTGAGTGAAATGGTAGTTTAGGGGAAGGCCTAAAATTTAATTGTCAAATGTTTGTTATTATTGGCCCTATCAATAATTACTACATAATTAAAGAGATATGTTATTAAATTTCTCATCATTTATGTCTTATACATTTTTACCATACCAGCTATGATTTAAAACGTAATGGCGTGTGGCTTTTAGTGCCGGGAGTGTCCGAGGACATGTTTGGTTCACCAAGCGCAGGTCTTGCGATTTGACGACCGTAGGCGACCTGCACATCATCATGATGTGGATGAAATGATGATGCAGACGACACATACACCCAGTCCCCGTGCCAGAGAAATTAACCAATGATGGTTAAAATTCTTGACCCCGCTGCCGGGAATGGAATCCGGGACCCCTGTGACCAAAGGCCAGCACGCTAACCATCTAGCCATGGAGCCGGACAACTGGCTATGATAACAGAGATATTCATGAATTTGGATTTTTGTTGCCGAGTCCATATCAGTGCCTAGGTACAAAAAAATGTAATGAAAATCGGTATGTAAAGTCAGAGAATAAGGAACTACCATTTACTCTATAAATAATTGTATTCACCCTGTTCAAAGAGGTAGTTTTTGGGAAGGTGCCATAAATTAAATTTTTAAATACCTGCTGTATTTTATTGATCATATAGAAAAGTACTACATAATAAGTTATAGTGTGTGCAATTTCTGATTATTTATGTCTTATTCAGTTTTACCTTACCAGCTATAATAATATTGGTGGTGATGGTGATTAAATTATGAAGGTGATTATAAGAATGAGAAAGAACCACGAAGGAATGATAACTTGAATAACACACGAGGGAGTCATGAAAGAAAGTACGACTCACTTTACATTAGATGATCACAAGAGTCGGAAGAAAACTAAACGTGAAGGCCTGCACTACAGAAAGCTCATAAAATTGATTGACAGTAACATTACATTGACCGTTGTTTGTTGTGACGTGCTTTGTGTATGCCATTTATCTCCAATAGATGGGATTCCTGTTGCGTATCTAGTATAACAGCCTGCCTGAACATCGGTGGGAAGTAGCTGGGGAGTTAGATCTCTCTCTTCATGAGCATGCCGTTCCTCTAGTTCATAAATTTTCTGATACTACTGGTACGTAACACACTGGATCACAATAGTATTCCAGCTGTTCGATCCCTACTCTGAGGCAGTGATTGGAATGGGCAGTGTGCACACTAAAATGGAATAACCACGAAACTACTATGCTGGTGTAGCAGGGAGAGAGGTGATACTCCCTTGTGGGGGGCAGGGGGTTCCTAACCGGTTTGCCGGCGGACTTGAGTGAAATGAAATAACTCTTGCAGACCAAACACACATCTCCCTGCGGGTAGGAGACGCAGGCGAAGAATACATCCACAGTATCCCTGCCTGTCCTAAGAGCCGACTAAAAGGGGCGACCAAGGGATGATCGAATTAGGACCATGAGACTACTTGTAATTAGTACCACCACGCGGGGAATACCATGGGTCTCTTTTACTTGCGCGTAGTACCACTGTTAGGTACGCAAGAGGTTTTCGATTAGTAGCGACAGTGTGTGAATCAAGGAGAGTTTTACAGTACCTGTGATTATAACCACTCTACGAGCGACACCGTGGGTCTGGCTTGCCTATGATTAGTACACACTAAGTGAGGAACACCACAGGATAGTAAGAGTCCCTGGGATTAGTACACCTATGTGAGGAACAACGTAGGTTTGCGTTGCCTGTAAATGGCGCCGCAATTTGAGAAACACCGTAGGTGTGTTACATGTGCGCGTTACATTACCTGTGAGTATTACCATAATATGTGGAATACCACGAGTCTACACTACTTTTGATTAGTACAGCAACATGACAAATACCATGGTTCTCCTTTCCTAGCGATAAGTACCATTATGAGGGGCTGATGACCATGATTTTGGACCTCTTTAGACTACAACCATCATCGATTCAGGATTGTGCTCTAGAAACAGTCCCTTGGTCAGTAATACTATTGTTTAACACTAGTTTCCTGAAATGTGGAGCATTGCAGGTCGGATCCACTGATTGTTTTAAATTCATATCCATCCATTCATTCTTCGTCATCACATTTTGAATTCCGGTCAGTGGATAATTTTGGACTTTTAAATTGTCATTTGTCATTACATTTCGTTTCATTTTGTACCATTAGAGGCCGATGACCTAGATGTTAGGCCGCTTTAAACAACAAGCATAATCTTAAATGGAATACACACAGGAGTGTTTGTGGCTGTCTGCGGCGTGGTCATTCTAGCTCTGGAACTTTGAACTGTTAAATCGACACCGTAGAATTTTTCTTTGAAAGTGAGAATATGTGCTGTTTTTCATTCTATGGAATATTTCATACATCATTACTTTTAATCGTGACATTCGTACTGACGCCATTGTAATGATCTATGTGGACTTCAGTTGGGAAAGCTATAAGGACAGTCTTTATGAGAATTCCATAGTGAAGCACGGGTACAACAGCTAGTTATTTGATACAAATAGCATTGTGCTTCACATAATCGCGCCGGCGCTTGATGCATTTGATGCTATGTTCGGAAGGCTTATCAGTCCGATCATCTCACTCACATACTTTCTGTTAGGCAATCGAGATGTGTAATTTTTACATTGTAGCCTCGTATAGCAGCAGTCAGGCTTTGAGACAATAAGTGTTATAAGTGTATCATAGTACTGTATTGCACAGGACATATAGAATAAGCAGTTTTGAACAATTGTATCTCCTGATTTTTCCTTATATTTGTTTTTGGTTCATGTTTGTGGGTTACTGTAGTCACGTCCTAGTTCGTGAACCATGGGCAACGGCTGAGTGGCCTAGTAAATGGTCCTGAGAGTCGGGATACCAATTGCTATGGAATGGGAGTGGGGATCTCGGACATATTCTGAGTCATGGCCCTCCTTGTGCTCAGGCGGCTAGGACTATACAATTCACCGGTGGTCCCTAACCCGGTAGAGGAGAGATCCTCACTTGGACTATGTACAAGTAGGGTAGCATCCTGCTTCATGAATTTACAGAGCTCAGAACGTTTTAAGCAAGCCTCGGACCTATGGGAGTAACGGAGACCCACTCCCATTTGACAGGCGAGGGACTCCTTGGAAACAACTTGGCGAACGAAATGGAATTCGATGGGGAGCTATCAATATTAATGGGGCTTATGGAAGAAAGAAAGTAGAACTGGCTGAGTCAGCAAAGAGGATGCATCTGCATGTGCTAGGAGTAAGTGATATTCGGGTGAGGGGAGATAACGAGGAAGAGATAGGAGATTATAAAGTATAGTTGACGGGTGTTAGAAAGGGAAGGGCAGAGTCAGGGGTAGGGCTCTTTATCAGGGAGAGGCTGTGAGGATCAGATTTTCAGTATGCGCCAGGTAATTGAAAAATGCTACGAGAGGAATAGGCAGTTGTGTTTGTTTCGTAAATCTAGAGAAAGCATATGACAGGGTACCGAGGGAAATGATGTTCGCCATACTGGGGGACTATGGAATTAAAGGTAGATTATTAAAATCAATCAAAGGCATTTATGTTGACAATTGGGCTTCAGTGAGAATTGATGGTAGAATGTGTTCTTGGTTCAGGGTATTTACAGAGGTTAGACAAGGCTGTAATCTTTCACCTTTGCTGTTCGTAGTTTACATGGATCATCTGCTGAAAGGTATAAAATGGCAGGGAGGGATTCAGTTAAGTGGAAATGTAGTAAGCAGTCTGGCCAATGTTGACAACTTGGTCTTAATGGCAGATTGTGCCGAAAGCCTACAGTGTAAAATCTTGGAACTTGAAATTAGGTGCAATGAGTATGGTATGAAAATGAGCCTCTCAAAGAGTAAATTGATGTAGGTAAGAAATTCAACAGAATTGAATGTCAGATTGGTGATACAAAGCTAGAACAGGTCGATAATTTCAAGTATTTAGGTTGTGTGTTCTCCCAGGATGGTAATATAGTGAGATTGAATCAAGGTGTCGTAATGCTAATGCAGTTAGCTCGCTGTTGCGATCAACAGTATTCTGTAAGAAGGAAGTCAGCTCCCAGACGAAATTATCTTTACATCGGTCTGTTTTGAAACCAACTTTGCTTTACGGGAGCGAAAGCTGGGTGGACTCAGAATATCTTATTCATCAGTTAGAAGTAACAGACATGAAAGTAGCAAGAATCATTGCTGGTACAAATAGGTGGGAACAATGGCAGGGTGGTACTCTGAATGAGGAGATACAGGCTAATTTATAGGAATGAACTCGATGGATGAAGCTGTACGCATAAACTGGCTTCGGTGGTGGGGTCATGTGAGGCGAATGGAGGAGGATAGGTTACCTAGGAGAATAATGGACTCTGCTATGGAGGGTAAGAGAAGTAGAGGTAGACCAAGACGACGATGGTTAGACTCTGTTTCTAACGATTTAAAGATAAGAGGTATAGAACGAAATGAGGCCGCAACACTAGTTGCAAATCGAGGATTGTGGCGACGTTTGGTAAATTCACAGAGGCTTGCAGACTGAACGCTGAAAGGCATAACGGTGTGTAATGATAATGTGTGTAATGTATGTATGTTTGTTTTTGTAAAGTTTTCAGGTATGTAACTGTATTATACATATTGTAATGAATATCTTTTCCCAATTAATTTTTCCACTGCTGTAAGTGTG
Source organism: Anabrus simplex (assembly GCF_040414725.1). Lineage (NCBI taxonomy): Eukaryota > Metazoa > Arthropoda > Insecta > Orthoptera > Tettigoniidae > Anabrus > Anabrus simplex. Next base: position 385,266,133 of record NC_090267.1, on the reverse strand, counting down.
TGTTTGAGACTTTCCTTCTGCTCGAAATACTCACGTTCTACTAAGTGTCTCTTGAGCCTGACTTCCCAGTGGGATCTCTTGTCCTACATATTTCTTCTTGGCAACAGCCTCACTCGAACTGCAACAATTTCCAAAATTTTCACACTAATGTATAACACACTTAAAAAAGATGGACTTCAAAGTAACCTGCAACCATAGCTAATTAACTCTTATATGCTGTACGATTTTACAACTGTACCAAACTCTGTTCTACATTAAATATTCTAAACTAAAGTCACAGACTTGGGAAATTACATAAGAAATAGAAGTGGACAAGAGGTCACCTAAGTAGCCGAACACAATGCATGTCACACAGCTGTGAAAGCACATGGTATACCAAAGAAGCAGTTGACAACAGCGTGAAGTCATCAATTTAGATCCAGTTTATTATGACTTATTGATAGAAATGGCACCATGCGGTTGGTTAGTTTTACATGATGAATATAGTTTAATGTAGTCTTATTAATAAAGACGATTACAGTATCGTAAACGTGGAGCATTTGTTGTTAAGATTTTCACAAGTGTGTTAGTTTTTGTAAATCTTTAATGCATTACCACTAAATAGCAGTATTGAAACTTGGTCAGAATTAACATCTGCCATACTTTAAATTTTTTTGTTGCCCATGGGGGGGGGGGCTTTGTTCAAAAACTATTCTTCTCTTCCAGAAGAAAATGTTTTGTGTGGTTTTTTTTCTGAACAGCTTAGACGCTGGTTTCTTGCAAAGGCAGCTGTGGTTCAGATAATGGGCTAAGGCACAGTAGGCGTAAAACTTCTTGATTACTTTACTTCTCTCTACCTGCCAAGCACACTATGACTGGGTTTCCATGTGGGATAATTCCCATTGTATTCATGAAAACAATAGTAATACAGTACATGTTATTTTCATTGCTACCAGTTTTAATGAAATTGATAAAATTCTACGTTGTTTAGGTTGTGAATCAAGCAAAGTTTACAGTGCTACCTGTTAAACAAGTAATTTCTTTTTTTTTTTTTTTGTTAAATTTACAAATGAATTGTAGTGCAACCAGATTTTAAATCCTGTAATTCTTGATGTATAAATTACTGGTCTTTCCCTAGATTGTTTAAAATTTTCAGCTAAGTTGTATAATTACTTCATGCTTTGCATTTGTATGTAAACCATGTTCTTATTTACCAGTCTGTTCCATTGTAGTCTCTCAAGATTTATTATCACTTTCCAGGCTTGGATACGTACTGGTGCTATTGCCTGTATTAATACCTGGGGTGAGCAGTGCGGATTTAAAGAATTCTTCAAGTGTGAAATGATTGCGGATGCTTTGAAGTCGGATAGTCCCTCACTTCGGACAGAATTATGGGCATGGTTGGCTGAGAAGCTCCCTGACTGTAAGTACTAGTAAAATTGATTTGAGTTGAGTTGTTAAGTATATTTGAGTAGAGTTGTCACCTTAATGTCATTCGTATTCCAAGAACATCCTAGTAGGAAATTCACATTCATAGCATGAGGAATTTCTCTTAAAGGTGTATTTTCTTGCTGAGTGGCAACTATTGACATTCTTAGTAAAAGAAATTATTCATAATTTTGTATGTGTGTGTTATAGTGTTGAGATGCTTTCAGAGCTTTGAAATTTTTCTGAGCAAATGAAGAAATGCCAAAATCTACGGCAAAGAAGTTGTCTGAGTCGATACAAGTATGGACTCGTCAATAATCTGCATTTAGGGCTTTTACTCAGGTGGCGGATTCCCTATCAGTTGTTAACCTAGCCTTTTCTTAAATGTTTTCAAAGAACTTAGAAATATATAGAACATTTCTCTTGATAATTTATTCCAATCCCTTTCTCCTCCTCCTCATCATCATCCTAAACCATCTCCAGTTTCCCGGGTGTGGTATATGAGCCTCCTCCATCTCATCCTGTCCTTGTACCATTCTTCCTCCACCAACTTGTCCCAATCATGACCTCTCAGCAGTACATCGTTCTTAACTAAATCTATCCATTTCCTTCATGGCCTTCCCACGGGTTGTCTTCCGTCTACTTTTCTGTCATATTCCATACTTGCAGTTCTGTTTACTGGCATCCTCTTCATGTGACCAAATCACTTCAGTCTTGATATCTGAAATTGAGGAGAGAATCATCTATTCCTAATTCTTCTCTAATTTTCTCAATCCTAATCTTCTCTTTCCTGGTTTTCTGCATCGTAGTGCGTAGGAATTTCATTTCAGCTGTCTGAAGTTTTATCTCTAATGGTCAATGTTGTGGTTTTGAGACTGTATGTAAGAATTGGTGTACAATGTTATGTTTGTTTTCATGGGTATTTGCTCATGCCACAGCAGGTGTTTTAACTGGTGGTAAAATTGTGTTGCCTTATTGATTCGATTGTTCACCTCATATTTTGCTAGGTTGTCATTTGATAGAACGCTGTCCAGTTGGGCTTCAACATGACTATTGGTTCTGTTCCTTTCTCATACACTTTCATCACCACCGTCTTGGTCTTGCTGATGTTTAAACCATATTTCTTAAACTCCTTATTCCAGCTTTGCATTCTCTCTCCCAATTCCTCTTCTGAGTCACTCCAGATTGCAACATCATCTGCAAATGTGAAGGCTTTGATATCTCCATGCTCTTTCCTTTTAATTGATTTCATTACTACATCCATCACAATAACAAATAGAAGTGGTGACAGTGAGCTGCACTCCTCTCTCTGTTTCAACAAACCACATCCTACTTGAACACAACTTCTATTCCCACTATACAACATTTTCACTTTATCCATGAGGCTGTCTCGCACTTGAAGTTCTTTCATGCATTGCCAACTTCTTTCCCTTGGTACACTGTCGTATGCTTTCTCATTGTCCAAAGTAGAAATGAATGAATATTTGCTCCAATTTGTCCTCTTGAATTCCAGCTTTATATTATGGTCTTTCCTACTTTTAAAAGCTCTGCTCAAGTTTATTCATCTATTAATGTCATTCCACACCATCTTTCCACCGACACCTCGAAACATACCACATACCAATATAATTGGTCCACTATTGGACATTATAAATTTTCCAGTTAACTCATTTCTGTTGCCAACATTTCACCCCGGTGTGCCAATTTGGTCTCATCAGTTAGTAACTAGCACATCTACCAAGACGTATGGCTAGTGCATACCGTGAAAGAGGCCGCTGCATGGGCTACTTAGAGCCACCGGCAGTGCCAATGCACTGTGAGAGACTCTCTTTTTAAAACATTGATGCTTGCTACTGCCTTCCCACTCCTTGCCTTTTTCTATCCCATAGTCACCATAAGACTGTTCTGTGTTGCGATTAAAGAATGAAGTGGATAGAAAATGCTGGTTAGCTAAGGAAGAATGGCAGAAGGAGAAGTGTTAGGATGTTCAAGGTTTTATGGTTGTAGGAAAGTTAGATGCAGTATAGAGGAATATCCATGAAACCTTTGGAGAAAGGAAAACTAGGTGTATGAATATTAAGTTCAAACGGAAAACCACTTCTAGAGGACAAGGCTGAAATATGGCAGGAACATGTTAAGCAATTGTATTAACGGAAAGTAGTAGATGATAACCTTTTGATACTTTTATCTTCCGGATGTTACGGAAGTATTCAGAGCTACTGGATAGGTATTTAAAAAAGAATTTAGTAGCCATAACACCTGCTATAGTTCATTGAATTGGGTGGCCTTTACACCCAAAAACAAAAGTGGATTCTCAAATTGTTTTGAAAATGATAACCCCTAAACTCCATTTGATAGTTTAAAGTTTTTTTTTTCATAAGTTTTATACCTACATGAATAAACCAAAAATTATTTGCAGATCAATTTGTACCATAAATGTAGGACCAGGAATTCATTAACGGATTTTCACTGGTGGTCTCAGACTTTTGTTACGTACTGCGGTTATTAGTTAGTAAAAAATGTTTGATTTTCCCGAGTGAGTGGCTGCGCAGTTTGGGTTACGTAGCTGTCAGCTTGCATTCAGGAGATAATGCATTCAAACCCTACTGTCTGCAACTATGAAAATGGTTTCTGTAGTTGGTTTTCTATTTTGACACCAAACGAATGCTTCGGGGGGTGGGTTGTGCCTTAATACCTTAATACACGGTAAATTCCTATACAATTGTCGCCTGAAGACCTTCTCTGTTGGTGCAGTGTAAAGCAAATAAAACATAAAGAACAGTTTTTAATTTTTTAAATTTTTTTTCTAGTTGCTTTACGTCACACTGATACAGATAGGTCTTATGGAGACGATGGGATAGGAAAGGCCTAGAAGTTGGAAGGAAGCGGCCGTGGCCTGAATTAAGGTATACCTCCAGCATTTGCCTGGTGTGAAAATGGGAAACCCCGGAAAACCATTTTCAGGGCTGCCGGCAGTGCGAGAACGTATATATTTTAAAATGTGATGATTTTGTGCTGAAATATGAAGGAAAATTGAAGTTTAATATAATATAATATAATTGAAGTAGTTTTTCTTTTTATTACTAGTAAATTGCATGAAATATTAGAAACGTGCAGATATTACCTTGGCACGTTTTGAGAACAGCACAGCACACAGTATAATTTTCGAGAAACAGAATTGAGTGCTTAAATAGGAAGCAGTTATCATAATGAATGTTAAAACTGCCTGTTTGACAGAGTGTGGGCCTATGCTGAGGCTGGTTTTTGTTTTATTTTTAATAGTAAAGTACTACTTAATTGTTATAATATTGGTTGTATGGAGTATGCTAGGTGATGTTACCACAAGCTTGTACAGTAATATCTTTGAAGAAATTTTTGTGATTACTGATTTACTGAATTACTTTTAATTGTACCTCTTCTGTTTTTTTCAGTACCATCTAAATCTATCCCCAAGGAGGAATTACTTGTGTGTCTTCCTTACCTGTACTCCAATCTTGAAGATCGCAATGCCGATGTTAGAAAGAATGCTCAGGAAGCCATTTTACCTTTTATGATACATTTGAATTATCAACCGATGCTGAAAGCTACAGACAAGTTGAAGGTAAGAAGAATCAGCTTAAGTCTTTTCTTTCTAGGTTTTGCCTCTAAAATTGTGAGCCATGTACATTTTAGTATAATCCTTCCCCCTTCCCTCCTGCAGTTTCATGTATTATATGTTCATTGTACTGGCTTTATAGACATAGTTTTTTCTTCATAACCCTTGAGTCCCAGGCCGTTTCCATTGATTCTGTCTGAAACACAGTTGCGACTTTGGTCTAGGGGTTTACTTGGAACCTTTCCAGTTGGTTTCTTGAATTTGATTGCTGGGTTTGCTTTGAAATTTAGAACTAATTTCACAGACTTGAACAGTTTTTATTTAACCTAAGGTAACGTAAATGATGTAGTTTCCTTGGCTTGCTCCATCAACTCTTGGACATTTTCTAGGTAATAACTTACGTCTATATGCCCCCCCCCCCCCCCTTTTTTTTTTTTCCAGTCAGAGTTCAATATACTCGCTCACTCTTGTTCAGACAACACATCCACACAAATTATCAAACTGATTTCACACCATAGGCACACAAACCTACCAACCAATGTGTCTCCAGCTCTTATTAATGAAATAACTACGGCCCAGATTCATGTGCACTAAAACCTACAAAAATATGCACGAAAAATTATACAAAGTACACTTACCAGATTTTAACTCGGTGTTAAATTGATAAACATGTTTCATTCCTTTCAAAATGATGCATGGCAGTAGGTTATCAACGGCTTTTTTTCCATGTTTTCAGGTGTCAATGACGTTGTTGGTCAGAATTTATTTATACGCTGAAAATGATCATTCTACTTCGACGGACGTAACTGGGCAATACTTGTACAATGGCATTGACTGCTCGGAACATTCTTCTGACGAAGACTACGAGATTCCACTTACGTAGTTGCTTATGGATTGAGTTTTCTTCAGTACTGGGTTTGAGTCCAACACTGCACTGAATTTCCTTTTACCTTTTTCTCCAGTTTCACCAGGGTCACCATTTAAAGAACTAATGGTGTTTTTATTTAACTGAAGGGATTCGTGTATGGGTGCACTGACAGTTTCTAGGCCCTTAATTCTGTTTGAGAGTGATGAATAATGCTCATGGATGAAACAGATCTCTTCATATACAGTTTCAGTTTCAAATGCGTACTTTGCTTCACAAACACACGCAGTATGACTATCGTCAATACTTTTAACTATATCTTTCCTTGATTAAAGTTCTCTTGGTAGAACGATACTGCAGATAACCAAGTTCCCCATCTTGTGAGAACGGGTTCCATCAGAAGAGAAACGTGAGGCAGATGAGTTTTTACAATTCAACACGATCCGGTGCTTTTAGGAACAATTTTTTTCCCACTTGAAATTACTTTGTTGACAGATGGAGAGAGGGTACGTATCTCTTCTGCAATATGATGCAATTAATGGGCATCTGTAACTAAAAGGCAAATTTTGTAACAATAAATCTCTGATTCACTAGTCCTCAGGTGTTGCATGAAATTTTTAACAAATGTTGTCACTGTAGCATGGTTGGATTTTTCTAGCACTTTGCATGAAAGTGAATGAGGTTTGCCGGGATCTTCTGGGCGTAATTTTCCAACTATAAAGTTTGTAGTGTATCGACTACATGAATCGGTTGTTTCATCTATTGATATCCAGACACAGTATAGTATAGTTGTCATTGTCATCATCATCATTTATTTCCCCTTTTCCAGCTCCTGCCAGGTTGGGTTGTTGACACTTCTCCACCGTTGCCTCTCTTTCCACCACCTCTTCAGTAATTGTATTCCAGTTCAGTCTTCTTTTTCTTATACTTTTTTTGACATAGTCCATCCATCTTGTTCTGGGTCTCTCTCTTGCCCTCTTTCCTTCTGTCTTAGCCTCCAATACTTGTTTTGGTATCCTTCCCTCCTCCATCCTCATAACAGCTCAATTTATTCTTCTCCATCCTATCAATCATGTTTTCCTCTACCCCTATCTCTCTTCTGACCTCAGCATTTCGTACTCTGTCCCTCCTTGTAGATTTTTTTCTTTTCTCTTAATTTTTATCAACCCATACAACATCCTTTTCCCACCATTTACATCCTTTTCCAACTCTTGTGTGAATCTTTCCCAACATTTTTTTAATTTTCCTCATTTACCATATATTTTAAATTTCCTGATATTTAATCTCACCTGCTTCTTTGCTATCTCTATTCCATTCTTGCCATGCTTTCTTCTTTTGTTTAACAACCTCCTTCACCTTTTCATTCCATAAGGTGTCTCCTTTTCCTTCACTCTCGCCGAAGTTCTTCCACAAATCTTGACTGCACAGCCTTCAAACATGTTTAAATTTGGTCCATTCTTCTTCTACACTTCCTATTTCTGATTCGAGGGTGTGCTTTATAATTCCTCCTGAAATTTCTCGAGAGTTCTTTTATCTTTTATTTTCTTCTGTCTTATTTGTTTTACTAATAGCTCTCGTGGGTCAGGCGGCAGCATGCTGACCTCTCACCGCTGGGTTCCATGGTTCAAATCCCAGTCACTCCATGTGAGATTTGTGCTGGACAAAGCGAAGGTGGGACAGGTTTTTCTCCGGATACTCCTGTTTTCCTTGTCATCTTTCATTCCAGCAACACACTCCTGCTTCACCTCATTTGTCAGTCATAAATCATTGCCCCAGAGGAGCGCGACAGGCTTCGGCAGCCGGCACAATTTCTATCCTCGCTGGTGGATGGGGGCTCCATTCATTCCATTCCTGATCCAGTCGAATGACTGGAAACAGGTTGTGGTTTTTTTATTATTCTTATTTCTTTTACTCTCACAATTTTACCTATTTTTAATTTTGCCACCACTACTCTGGTCTCCATCAAACGCCTCATCTGGTAGTGCTGTTAAATCCATTAACTTTTTATGATTTATTTTCTCAACCAGAAAATAATCGTACCATATTATACCATTATTTCCTTCTACAAAACTACTGATTTCTCCATCAGCAAGAGGAGTCTCTCGAACTCGTTTTAAGATTGGTAAAATTCACTTTTACTGCTCATGTAGTTGCATGACTAACAGTTACTTCTACAAAATACAGAATTTATTCAAATTCAAGACAGAAGAAATTTATTAAAATTCAACCCTTTTTAGCATTACCAGTGTTGAAGTACAGAACTAGAATAAGAAAGTGTTACTTATTTAAACTTTACAATTAAATTGCATTAAGATGTATAATGGTTCTACCTTTTCAATACAAGTAGAATTAGAAATGTAATGTTTCATTCCTAGTTGATTACAAGCGGTACCAATTTCGACCACTCTTCCGGGTCATCATCAGCCGATCATTTAAAATACAAAGAACAGTGCATAGGAAAACAGTAGGTGATGTATAAATTTTTCACCAGTTGCAGTTCATGAAGCACTATAACACTTTACGGATTAGCACTGCATGTTGAAAGTTCCCAAAATCCTGAAGAAGTCGACGATCAATCACATAAATGAAGCTAGGTGCAAGTTCTTGGAGAGCAGCAAAACATACACTGACCAGCACTGTGCTTCCAAACGTTAATGAAAACTCAATGAAAGATTAAATAATTCAAGGATCAAGCCTGCAAATGATGCTAGGCGTGAAATCGTACAATACAGTTTTTAATATACTTGACGATAGAAATATATATATTAGTATAGAATCTCGTATGTCAGATTCTTGAATTTTGGAGATGCAGAACAATTGAACACCTCTTCTCTTCACGGATCAGGAAGAAACTAAAGTATTAAACATGATTCCAGACCTACCCACTGCCAAAGCCCTTCCCAAAATTCATAAAACTAACATTGTGATCTTGAAGACAAGAGCTCAGGTAGCTCTTGAGGTGGCGTAATGTATAAATTTAAATGTTATAACGATCTGAACCGTAAGTAATAATATAATACACAGTTCAGTGCGGAAAAGAAAAAGAGAGAAAAACAAAGATGTTGATAGAAGATAAATAGGTGTGGATCAGAATATAAATAATGACTAAAGCAGGATATATAAAGAGTGAGAGAGGGGGGGGGGGGTTGAATTAGATAGGAGATGACTAATAGTGGGAAGTGGAATATGAAAGAAGAAAAGAAAGGATAGAATGGCGGGGGGGAAGGAGTAGTACTTTATGGTGGAACAGGTGGGTGGGTTATTGGAGGTAGAAAATGTCGGTAGAAACTGTGTAAGGCATGGAAAATCGAATAAATTAATAAATCCGCAGATATCCACATCCGTGCAGGCCTCTATATATGGGCTTAAAGATCAAGATTGCTAAGTTAGAAAAGGATATAGACTTCCTAAAACAATGCATTTCCTTTAACATTACTCCTAAATTTCTTCAAGGTTGTGTCAGAAAATCCCATTCTTCTCCTCTCACACTAAAAACCTAAAAAATAAGTAACAAAATTTGGCTGAAAAATGAAATATGTTTCCTATATAAGAAAAATCACTTTCAAATAACACATTATATGAAGCACACCCAGAAATAGCTAATCTTCTCCCAAGTGCACAATGGAACCTTTTCCTAACTCAAGTTGATAATAAATTATTTTATGAATTATCAATAAAACCCTTGAGAAAAAGCTTAACAATCTAAAGAACAATTCGTCTCCACATGAAAATTATGTCAAGAACAATAAAACACCTTTTGTAAGCATGGAATTGTTCCATCCTCCTATTGTTAATTTATCTAAAACCATTTTGAACGATGACGAAAACTTAATTCTTTCTAAAGGCCTCAAACACAATTAGCCCAACCTCAATATTCTCTATATAGCCACCAATTTAGTAATTGAATCTCAAATAGCCATTCATAAAATGCCGACAGAACAACAAGATAAAATCTGTTATGACGTAAAATGAAAACTTGAAAAAACCTTAATAATATCAAAAACAATCCCCCAATAATAATAATAATGATGATGATGATGATGATGATGATGATTTAATCAATGACAAATTTATTTTAGATCTTAAAAAGAAAATTAATGACAATAACCTGATCATTACCAAATCTGATAAAGGTAACACCATTGTCTTAATGAACAAATCTGACTACATTTCTTCAAAAATCCTTCTTTTTCTGTAGTTAAGAAAGATCCGACCAATAAAATTCAACGTCTGCTTAAACAAACCTTAAAAACACAGATCAGGTAAAAACTAAACTATTAAACATGAACCCAGACCGTCCCACTGCCAAAGCCCTTCCGAAAATTCATAAAACTAACATTGTGATCCGCCCAATAATCGGTTAGACCCAGTCCCTTATATAATACTTCTAAATTCATCTAAAAAAAAAATTCCTAAAAAATTATCGATTTTTGTCCAGTGAATCTATCAGAAACACTTCTGAATTAATCGACAAACTAAAAAACTTTGACATTCAGCCAAATCTTTCTCTCCATTCTTTTGACATCATAAACATATATCCCAGTATCCCAATTTCCAAATTATTCCCCATAATTAACTTAAATAAATTCAATCATCTGAGTAAACTAGAAATTCAGGCCTTAATGTCCATTTTAAAGTTGGTCATGAACAACAATTTTTTCACCTTTGATAACACCATTTACCAACAAGATGGTTTGGCTATGGGCTTGTCAGCCTCAGGCATCCTAGCTGAAATGTATCTTGATTTTGTGGAAAACACAAATTTATTATTATTATTATTATTATTATTATTATTATTATTATTATTATTTCTCTAACATCCTCTTTGTCCGGCCCCGGGTTCGATTCCCGGCCGGGTCAGGGGTTTTTAATTGTAAAGGATTAATATCCCTGGCTTGGGGACTGGGTGTTTGTGTCGTCCTTAATGTTCCTTTCCTCACATCCAACACTTAACACTTCCGCAATTTCCAAATACACACAGGCTCTTAACATATGGTGCAAAGTAGGGGCAAAAGATCTTTCTAGGTCAACACCCTGAATAAATAGTTTTTTTTTTTAAATAAAAAACATCCTCTTTTGGGCCAGACATGTTTAGTAATTTTAAATGCAGAATCGACCAACGCAACCTCTACATTTCTTCTTAACAACATTGACTGAATATTAAATTCACCCTTGAATCTCAACATAACAATACTCTTAATTTTCTAGACCTAACTATTACCAGACATCCTTCTTTCTTAAACTACAAAATTTTCAGAAAACCAACCCAAACAGCAACCACTCAGCAAGATCCTACACACGCACAAGCATATAAACGTGCTACTTACAACAGCCTGGCTTTTTGTGCTTTCGACACTCCTATGTCTAAAAGAGATTTAAATAATGAATTGTGCACCATCCGTACTATTGCTAAATTTAATGGCTTTAACAACTCTTTCATAAACCGTATTATTAACTAATTTAAACACCGTCCCAAAACTAAGTTAACAAAAGATGAAACCAAAGCCACTGAATATTCCACACTCAAGACACTTACACAGTCGCAAACGTTCTTAAAAATATAACATGAAACTATTTTTTAGAACCAATAATAGAAATCTTGATATATTACACAACTCGTTAAATAAATCTAATGCTTTTTCTAAATCTGGTTTATACAGATTCAAGTGTAACGACTGTAGCTCTTCGTACATTGGAGAGACTGGACGTAACTTTAGTATGAGATACTCCGAACATGTCAGCGCCATAATATATAACAGATTCTCTGCAATAGGACAACACATACAAGACTCTAAACATAATTTCACCAAAATTGAACAGGACATGGAAATACTTAAAATTATTAATAAAGGCCCCCTCCTCAACACAACTCTAAATTGTTTTATTCACCTTGACCAATACTTCAGCCCTAATTTCAATTAAACAACATTTCTGAAAAACCCATTATTCTATTCGACTTCCTCATTCTCATTTTCGAAAATGCTAAATTCCTAACCCCAAATTCAATTTTCCGTGCCTTACACAATTCCTACCCACGTTTTCTACTTCCAGTAACCCATCCACCTGCCCCACCTTAAACTACTCCTCCTCCTTTATTTTCCTATCCTATCCTATCCTATCCTTTTTCTTCTTTCATCATTCCACTTACAGTACTGCTCTATTATTCATCTCCTATCTCATTCAACCCCTCTCTCTCTCTATATATATAAAAAAATAAAAAAATAATTTTACCTGCTTTAGTCATTATTTATATTCTGATCCACACCTATTTATCTTCTATTAACATAATTGTTTTTCTCTTTTTCTTTTCCACATTGAACTGTATATTATCACTTACGGTTTAGATCATTATAATATTTAAATTTATACCTTACGCCACCTCAGGAACTACCTGAGCTTCATGAAATCACACGCTGTGTAAATATGTTTCTGAATTGTTCTAATATTGTGCTTTTTAGCATTTTTCTTTTGACAATTGTTTTTTATGTCAACTGTTCTGCATCTCCAAACTTCAAGTATATGACATACGAGATTCTACAAACATTAATATACCAGGTGGCTCCCGAATGCCATACTTCCTACTTATAAATGTCCCGCATGCATAAATGATGAATGGGATGTCTACCAACTGATTTTCATAGGGGTACTACTGCCAGCGGGCAGGTTACGTCAGAATATGAAGAGATAAGAACATTACTGTTGCTTGCAGCATGTTTCTCAATGCACCCCTTGCGTTAGTACACCTCGTTGTCCACCGCACAGTTCTAGGCTGGTGTATGGTACAGCTGCGCTATATTTGCTGTCTGCATATTGGCAATGGCTAGTGTGTTCAGCAGCGATGAATACACAGACATTATTTTAATCTGGGCAGCCTGGTCAGAATGCAGCCGAAGCTCCAAACAGAAGTCTGCCTTCTACACACATATTTCGCTGCTAGTTTTTGTTTCATAGAAGCAACTCTTTTATCGATTGGAATGTCTACACTTGTATAAATTAATAAGTTATTGAATTTCCTTTTCTGTATCTTTGGCATGTTTACAAACAGGAAAAAAATATATATTTCATTGTAATTGAAATGTTAACAGGAGATAATACCAACTTTACTTTCACCGGACTAAATTCTTCCATTTGTGTTATGTTGTTTATTACTGAAATATAATTAACCTGCCCCGTGGTTTATTTGTAATAATAGTTTTTTTTATGTTTTGATTCAATGCTGTATAATAAAATTTTCACCAGGTCTCACAAACAAACCACAGGGCAAGTTAAATACATTTACTTAATAAATAACACAGCACAAAAGAAATAATTTAGCCCAGTGAAAGGAACGTTATTACCTCCCGTTGAAATCACAATTGCAATTTAATATTTTTTTACAATTGGCTTTACGTCACACCAGCACAGATAGGACATGGCGACAATGAGACAGGAAAGGGCTACGCGTGTAAAGGAAGCAGCTGTGGTCTTAAGGTACAGCCCCAGCACTTGCCTGGTGTGAAAATGGGAAACCACGGAAAACCATCTTCAGGGCTGCCGCCAGTAGGATTCGAAACCACTATCTCCCGGATACAAGTTCTCACTCGCGCGCCCCTAACCCCGCGTCCAGCTCGCCCAGTACAGTTAAATAGAAGTACGGCATGATTATGCAATTAAAAATAATTTAGTATTTGAATACACACTAAAAAACTAACAGACACTTAAGAGACTGCCAGACTAACGAATGCGAACGGCAAGCGGGTTAATTATAACTCGGTGTCCACAACCTTGGCCAGAAAATATGTACTCCTTCTACACTTCCTCACAGCATATGCAAAGTCTCCACTACTTGCCGTAGCGCTATACAAATAGGTTAGCCGCGACGAACGGCATTTTGTGCTTATTTCTGCCAATAATTATGTTAATAATTAAGAAAATAAAGGAAAGAATTAGGAGATAAGACAACAAGGCTTGTACAAATAGCTTTTTAAAAAAAATTCCTACTTCCAGTGGACTAAAGTGGAATAAAAATGTAATGTTTACTCCACAAAGTCGAGTAGGGGTGACTGTCCGTCCTCGCCCCACCCCCTAATCGCCGCTACTGTTTGTAAACATGCCAAAGATGCAGAAAAGGAAATTTAATGACTTATTAATTTGCATATATATGTATGAGACGTATGATCAAGCTAGTCCACTCCTCCTGTAGCCTCATTATAGTAAAGAATCATGTCAGAGTTTTCATCCTCTTCAATAATGATATCTGCTGTGTGATGCATTGTTTCGTTATGTACATATGATACCAAAGAATTGTTGTTGTTGTTGTTGTTGTTGTTTAATCCTAACACGGAAGTTTTTTCCTCCTGGGTCTTATTTGGCAAAATTCTGTAGGTATGTAGACCTTGTTCTGCTTAACGGTACCCACAATTGTTAGACCATTTGTGGAGTAAATTATCTGCCAAACCCATCAATGTAGAAAAATGATCCATTGTAATATTCCTGTGACTTCCAAAAAAGTCTGAACTAATTTGTGAGTCAACATTGAAACCAACATTTGTACTTCTCTTGTCCCCTTCTTTTCCAAAGTATGGCAATCTTCTCATGAAATATAAATTTTTAGAGTCATGAATCCAAAAAATGAAAAAATAGATTCCGTATATGTCCGGCTTTGAGCCCATATATTCCTGAAATCCATTATGTCCTCTGAAAAGAACTAACTGTTCATCTACTGTAAGATTCTTGCCTGAGCAGTAATATTTCCCAAGATTGTGATTTATGGCTTCCCATATGTCCCTAGAAGCCTCAACTTTGTCCTTTCTTCGTACACTTCTTGTAGAATTGTCCTCGAAACACACAAAGATCAACAGTTCCTCAAATATCTGATTACTTGTTGCACAAAACACTTGTGGTCCATACTTTTTGCTCCATAATATTCTGATGTTAGACACGTTGATTTTCAAATGACCTGCAGTGATGAGTATTCCGGTCAATACTCTCGGTTCAACACTGTCACATTTTTTCCACCATTTTTTATTTCTTCTTTCACTGTAAACACATTGTTAGTGTGAAGGACTAAATTCTCAGCTATGTCCCATGTGAGGTAGAAGTCAAAAGTGGCTGTAGTTGATTCAAATGTTTTCAGAGTTGGCAGCTTGACAACTATAGTCTGAGATTTGAGGTTGCTATGCTTCCTTACCTTGCTTTGTTCTGGGGGTGCACATTCCAAACAAAGCCATTTTTTCCCACACTGTAGTTGAAGTGTACTAGCAATATCAATAAGATCAGTATCAACAACTTCACTCACATTCTTTATTTCACTCACTACACTGACATAATCCTCTTCCTCTCTGACATTTTCATCACTTTCTGGTGATATATAGTCTGGTGGTATAAAGTCTGATTATCTTCACTGAAAACACCATCACTCGTATCATCCTCACTATCTAAAATCACACCAATTTCAGATTCTGTCATCTTCATCTTGCTCATTTTGAATGAATGGTTACTTGTAAGAGCCAGTTATTACTTTTGTAGTGTTACAATAGAAACTAGCACATTGTTGCAACAGAACTACCAACAGAATACTGCCGATATATTTGTGTGTGTGTGCTAGTTGCTTTACGTCGCACCGACAGATAGGTCTTATGGCGACGATAGGACAGAGAAGGGCTAGGAGTTGGAAGGAAGCGGCCGTGGCCTTAATTAAGGTACAGCCCCAGCATTTGCCTGGTGTGAAAATGGGAAACCACGGGAAACCATTTTCAGGGCTGCCGACAGTGGGGTTCGAACCTACTATCTCCCGAATACTGGATACTGCCCGCACTTAAGCGACTGCAGCTATCGAGCTCGGTACCCATATATATTTTAGATGGGCTAGACAATACTTGGGAGTCCTTTAGACTCAGCCTGGGTGTCAGTGTAACAGTGTAAAAATAAAGCGCATAATAGTGAAGTATGGCTAATAAAATAATGAACGAAGCCATTATGTTATGAAAACATTTTATTACAAAAGATGACTAGGTGAGTCTGAGAGACTTGTGTTAGGAGTTTTATTGCTGAAATGAGGATATATTTTATGATATACTGTGGATTTTGATCACTCTGGGATGCAGATAATTTGATAACATTAATCTATTGGTAACAGTAGTCGAAAAATAAAAATTGGTGGGTAGCCTACTGTATATATTATTAACTTACATGCACTACAATGAAACAGATACCGATACTCAGCACTGCAATACAGTTAACTGTTTTCAGCTATGTAAAATAACCTCACAATTGTTGTTTGCTTCTGGTTGTCTCTCACAAGTCCGTTAATGAATCTTTCATAATCATAATGTTTTTGGAACTCCACTGACCTACGCTGAAATACCTCGCCACAATATATCTACCGCTGTCTCATTTCAGCAGTCGTTGGTGTTCGGGAAGTTTCAGCAACATCACCATCATCAGTATCGCTATCTTCTGCTCTGTGTTCTTCACCACTCATATCTAATTCTGCGGAAGTAACTTCCCAATATATATATAGTCTTGTGTTTCGCATCAGTAAAGATACCCTCGTCAATGTCCATCCATTCCCAAAATTCATCTTCCATTAAGCCTATTTAACAAAGTTCAACATTCTCCTCTACTTCTGGTAACTCTCTTAAAAATCTCCCATGCCGTAATCAGTTCCTTATTGTATGTGCTGAGACCTTATCCCATTACATGGCTAGAAGATGCAGGACATCGGGAAGACTGGTTTTGTTTTGGCAAGGCCATTGGCACTAGTTTTATGCGAGTCCTCTGTTTTCTAAGATTATTATGCTCATTTCATGGCGATAGAAGCTTTCATGGTGCGAATGATTTCTTGATTGCATGGTTGAATTAAGTCATATGCGCTAGTAAGAAACCTCATTGATGTTCTAGAGCTCACAATTTACAATGCGTACTGCATAGTTGTCAACTTGCAAAACTATTTTATGGTCCAGCCTATTATCCCTCTTCAGTAGCCATTCTTTGAATATTTATTTGTTTGTTTGTTTATTTATTTATTTATTTATTTATTTATTTATTTATTTATTAATTAATTAATTATAATTGATGCCTTTGAAGCTACGTGGATTCTTACTTTTCCCAATCACTTTTCACCAAATATACTCACATGACATAAAACTCTTACTCGTTCCTTGGAAGTTTTACAGCCTTTACCACTTTAATTTTTGAACAAGGAAGTGTATTCAGGCAAGGTGCAATAATAAAGTGCAGTCTCACCAGCATTATACACACACTCGGGAGGGAATTCAAAAGCAATTTTAGGCCATTTCTCTTCTATCCACATCTCAGCAGCGACAGAATCAGCATCCTTCTGCTCACCATGTGTTCGTTTGTA
This sequence comes from Anabrus simplex, assembly GCF_040414725.1. Classification (NCBI taxonomy): domain Eukaryota; kingdom Metazoa; phylum Arthropoda; class Insecta; order Orthoptera; family Tettigoniidae; genus Anabrus; species Anabrus simplex. The sequence continues at coordinate 385,248,922 of NC_090267.1, read as the reverse complement.
CACTATATTTTCTCGTTTTTTTCCAATAGTGAAACCATCCTTCCGTTGCCACGAAATTATTTTTTCCCCTTTTTTGTTGCTAGTTCTTTGGTCTTTTGCCGCATCAGAGGACCGTCAACAAGAGCATCTTTCTCACGAACATTTGAGACCAAAGTTTTAGAGCTGATTCAACTTGACAGTCTTTTCCACCACAATTTCGCTTACAGTTGAAGTTTTTGTCTTCTTTTGCTGCCTTAAGAATTTTCAATAGCTTGCATAGAAGGGGTTGCAAAATTCGTAACTCCACAGCAGCATTGAGTTAGCTCATTTTAGGTAATAAGTGAAAGTTTCTCTTTAATGGTTAAGTCTTTTATATTTGCTTTTCACACTGGCCATCACTGCGCTACAACGCCAAGAACTTCACAAGCTGTAGTCAGACTTCAGTGAGTGGTCCTAGGCTATACTACCGTAAGAGAAGAAACAAGAGAGAAAGTGTATGTGGGAGGGTTACCAGTTGCGCTGGCCGTTTTTTTTACCGTACACTTGCTGCAAAAGATGAGTTGAGATGTGCAAGTGGCCTCGAAGATAGGTGCAATGTAAAAACGGGTTTTTAAAGGTTGGGAGCTTTTTCTTTATATGCATTCTACTCACTTACTTGAGAATGAAATCCTTGAAAACAAATGTGATAACATAAACCGAATTCATGATCACAAATGGAAGATTTTCAATGTCTCAGTATTTATCCATACGGATTGCTGACATTATCCATGATTACAATAAATGGCATCCACTGTATTTGGATAACTTATTAAGTATATTAGGTCAAATATTGTGACCCCATGTGGGGTTGTATTGATCATTATTAATTGTACACGTACACATGCCGCTGTATGGGCTCGTACTTCTACAGTAGTTAGTGTCCCAACACTCGGTCATACTTGCCTTTTTCTTTGCAGGGACGCGTTGTATGTCGATTCTTAGAGGCATGTTAGCTTGTTCATCCTGTACCCATACATAAGTACGATCCCTAGTTTTAGGTTAGGAAATGCTTGTAAATGACGATCTCCCGGTTTTAGTTTAGGAAATTTTCGTCTATTAAGTTTTGCTATATAAAGGCTTAGCCTACAACATGGGGAAACAGCGACTGTATCGTTGAAGTGGATTAAAAGTGTTTCATCAGGTGGCTTGGGAACTCAGTACAGTCGGGAAGTGTATCTGAAGATCGTAATTCATGTGTGGATGAACGTGCGAGATCCTTATTTGCTCTGTACTGGGTCCAAAATCACTGTAACTATATTCTTCGCCCACATCATTATTTTCCGACTTGTTCAATAAATCGTCCAGACTATATGCAGTAAATCTTTTGCTCATAATGACTTGAAGATAGTAATGAACAAACTAACTCTCATAAAATGAAACTCTGCACTTTTATATAAACAGTCCGTGCGCAAGATAGACAATGACTGGTCACCCTACTAAGCACTGCTGACGTACCTGTATGTGGTCGTGCCAAAACGGGAATTGATAAATGAAAAGTGGACTATGCATGTACTTAAATAGATGGCCAACAGATGGCATGAAGAGGCTTTATACAGCTTCGAAACACACCCTTACTGAGCACCCAAATGGGTTCACACTGTTCTCGATTTCAAACTAACCTACGATCCCATGTGGCAATATGGGATTCTCTCCACTCTACACCAGTGGGGATTTCGGGGAAATTAACCAACGTTTATTGAGAACTTCATGTCCGTCCAGCTCTTTAGAGTCCGAGTAGGGAATGCATTTTCTCGGTATTACGTTCAGGAAAAAGAAGTACTTCAGGGATCTGTACCGAGTGTCACGCTGTTCGCAATTGGCATCAACGGCATAGTTGCCCGCAGTCATTCCATCGCTGTATGTAGACGACTTAGCTCTAAATTACAGCTCCTGAAGGGTGGCTTTTGCTGAGAGACAGCTACAGCAAGCTATTAACAGAGTTGACAGACAGGCCCTGCAACATGGTTTTCGATTTTCAGCGGCCAAAACCTCGGTTGTACATTTCTGTCTACGTCGGCCTTTGCATCCTGAACCAGTGCTTCGCTTGCGAAACAGTCTCCATTTTGATAAGAGACTAACGTGGCAACCCCACATCCGTCAGTTGAAAGTTACCTGCATGAAGAGACTTAACATGCTTAAATTTCTCAGCGGCAGTTAGTAGAGGGCTGACCGTGCGGTGCTGCTACAATTTTACGCGACAACGGTCCTCTCTCGAATTGACTATGGAAGTGCGACTTATGGCTCAGCATCAAAATCTACTCTGAGCCTTTTAGACAGTATTCACCATAGTGGATTTAGGCTGGCAATGGGAGCTTTTCGTACTGGCCCCATTTCCAGTCCACTCGCTGAAGCAGGAGTTCCACCTTTACGGATAAGGAAGCAGCAGTTACTCCTCACGTTCGCTGCCAAAATTTGTGAAATGCCGCTACATCCATGCTAGCAATGCATCTTTAGTACCCAATACCACCAGAGGTACGAAAACCGGCCGAGTGCTACATGGCAGGTTGGGGTTCGAGTTGATAGCCTGTCAACTTTTAGCGAGGAATCTCCATGGTTGGTTTCACGACAAAATATATGTTTAGATCTACTCTGTGGAACGAAGGTGAACACTGATTCCTCTGTTTATCGGAGGTATTTCCAGGACTTCATTCACCAATATCTGGCTGCAAGACATATCCTCACAGATGGTTCTAAAATTGGAGGTAATGTTGGTTGCTCTTTCTTCACAGATATGAGCACTAAGATCTCCCTTCTTAGTGTTTGTAGCTTGTATACTTTATGCCATCTTAGAAGCTCTGCAGTTTCCACTGGGTGATGAACGATGCCACTTGCTTGTGTGTACCAATTCGTTAAGCTCTCTGCAGTCTATTGAAACCTGTTTTTCGCAACACCCACTGGTGCAGCAGATTCATGATGATCTAGCCAGGTTAAGTGATGCTGGCACCAGGATCACTTTCGCGTGGCTGCGAAGCCACGTTGGGATTGCGGGAAACGAACTTGCGGATGAAGCTGCAAAGGAAGCGGTACTTTTACCTCCAAGAACTGTCATTGTACCTGCTAAGGATATTTGTTCTCAGATACGTTGAACCATCTTGACGTCTTGGGAATCGAAGTGGCTAGCTATCCGAACTCCCAACTAGCTGAGATTAATTAAGAAGACAACTACTGTGTGGCAGTCTTCTTTCTGACCTTCACGGAGAGACGCCATAGTATTGTGTAGGATGAGGATAGGTCATTTACGATCTATGCTTACAGTAACAAAATGTTAATATTCCACCTTCTCAATACTAAAAAATCATTTGATGTTTTTACAAAAACATTACAATGATATTAAAAGGTACTAGTTTCGGTCCACTGTGGACCATCATCAGCCTAGCCAAATTACAACAGTAAAAGACATAGTGATAAAAATAGTGTGGAGAAATGAGAGGATATAGAAGGATGGGATGGTGGTGGAATGACAGATAAAAGTGAAAAACCGTGTTTGCGAATAACGATGAAAGTAACAGATATGTTCACAATGACAAGTAAAATCTTGTGAAGTCACGTAAAAACTCTTGATGAAATAGTCTGGTTAGCAGTTACTCCTGTGTTGCACGACTGACATATGTAACTATGTGTATGCTTCTAGAAAGTTGTAGATGTAAGTTCCACTTTTGCGTAGAGGGAAGAATTGTCCGATGAGACTAGTACAAGATTAAAAATTGACAAAGTTGAACCTGTTCTATGGTGGAATGAAAGGCTTTCTGTGTTAAACAGAAGTAGTCTCAGTTCAATCGGGACCCCAATGAACCTGGGGAAAGAAGATAGTATTAACGCGGGTAATTGGGTAGAGAACAAGCGAGGCACCGGAAAATATAAGCGATGACTCACTTTGCGCTGCGTGGAACAAACTTGCTGTATTGAATGCAACTTATGGAGTGAGCGTAGCGCGGAATAGATCAGCAGGAAAAGGGGGGGGGGTGAATACAGAGGGGAGGAATGACGTAAGTAGTGGGTGGGAAGTGGTGGGGGGTGGGAGGGATGGGAAAAAGTTCAAGGCGGGGTGGACGGGAGAGGAAGTGATGGTGTTTGTATTGTCGGGGGACCCTTAATTGACTTAAAGAAAGAATTTTGAACGACCGATTTGTTTTTTCTGTAATAAGTAATGAAAAGGTCAAATAAAATATTGGGTTTCTCAGTTATTTCGTTAAGGTTATAGTTAGCATTAAAGTATTGATCTAAATGAATGTAAAAGTTCTCTATTATATTGAGTAGAGGTCCTTTCTTAGCTATTTTGAGAATGTCCATGTCTGTTTCAATATTCGTGAATTTGTGGTTATAGTCGACCATATGTTGGCCGATAGCTGAAACTTTGTTGTATCTGACTGCATTGAAATATTCTAAATATCTAATGTTGAAGCTCCGACCAGTTTGCCCCACATAAGAAATATTAAAGCATGTATTACATTTAATCCTGTAGACGCCTGATTTTGTGTACCTATTTATTTTATTAATATGTGATGTGTTATGTAAGATTTGTGTATTGTTGTTGTTGGTTTTAAAGGCTATTTTCATACCTTTTTTCTTAAAAAAAAAAAAACTCCTCTTTCCTACTCACTGAACATGAAAAATGCCAGCTTATAAGTATGAACCCTGGGCTTCCTACGGCGAGATCTCTTCCAAAAATTCATAAGGCAGGTTCTCCCATTTGTCCAATCATCAATTTTAGACCGAGCCCTTTATATAAAACCGCACAATTTATTCAAAAGTTCCTAAGCAAAAATTACAGTTTTTCATCCAATAAATCGGTTAGAAATACCTTTGAATTAATAGACAAACTTAATAAATTTAACATGCAACCCCATTACTCACTTCACTCCTTTGATATCGTAAACATATACCCAAGCATTCCAATTTTTAAATTAATTCCCATCATCAAAAGTAACTTACACAAAGACAGTCATTTGAGTAAATTGGAAATTCAAGATTTCATTACAGTGTTGAAATTAGTCGTAAATAACAACTTTTTACGTTTAATGGTACCATCTATCAACAAAACGGTCTGGCAATGGGCTCACCTGCATCAGGCATTCTCGCAGAAATCTATCTGGACTTTCTCAAGAATACTAAAATCGACAATAAATTCGACAATATTCTCCTTTGGGCTAGGTACGTCAACGATGTCCTAGTAGTTATCAACGAGAACTTGGAAGATGCTCACACCACACTTCAAACACTTAACAACATCGATCCGCATATTAAATTCACATTGGAGTCGGAAGTAGATCAAAAAATCAATTTTCTTGATATTACGATCACTAGACAACAGGAATCTTTAACCTACAAGGTCTACAGAAAGCCCATCCAATCGGCCGTACAATCCGACAAGATTCAGCTCACCCCCTCCCCCACAAAAATGTAACATATAACAGTCTTGTACATAGAGCATTCAACGTTCCTATGAATAAAAAAGATCTTCATACCGAATTGAATACTATCCGCTACATTGCCAGATTCAATGGCTTCAATAGCCATTTCATAGAAAACATCATTAACAAACATAAATTTCGCCCCAAGACCACACTTAAAAAAGAACCACCTAAACATGACTCTTTTTCCATCTTCACTTACGTCAATGGAATTCACAAAATCACCAATGTTTTAAAGAAAAAAGGTACGAAAATAGCCTTTAAAACCAACAACAACAATACACAAATCTTACATAACACATCACATATTAATAAAATAAATAGGTACACAAAATCAGGCGTCTACAGGATTAAATGTAATACATGCTTTAATATTTCTTATGTGGGGCAAACTGGCCGGAGCTTCAACATTAGATATTTAGAACATTTCAATGCAGTCAGATACAACAAATTTTCAGCTATCGGCCAACATATGGTCGACTATAACCCCAAATTCACGAATATTGAAACAGACATGGACATTCTCAAAATAGCTAAGAAAGGACCTCTACTCAATATAATAGGGAACTTTTACATTCATTTAGATCAATACTTTAATGCTAACTATAACCTTAACGAAATAACTGAGAAACCCAATATTTTATTTGACCTTTTCATTACTTATTACAGAAAAAACAAATCGGTCGTTCAAAATTCTTTCTTTAAGTCAATTAAGGGTCCCCCGACAATACAAACACCATCACTTCCTCTCCCGTCCACCCCGCCTTGAACTTTTTCCCATCCCTCCCACCCCCCACCACTTCCCACCCACTACTTACGTCATTCCTCCCCTCTGTATTCACCCCCCCCCCCCTTTCCTGCTGATCTATTCTGCGCTACGCTCACTCCATAAGTTGCATTCAATACAGCAAGTTTGTTCCACGCAGCGCAAGGTGAGTCATCGTTTATATTTTCCGGTGCCTCGCTTGTTCTCTACCCGATTACCCGCGTTAATACTATCTTCTTTCCCCAGGTTCATTGGGGTCCCGATTGAACTGAGACTACTTCTGTTTAACACAGAAAGCCTTTCATTCCACCATAGAACAGGTTCAACTTTGTCAATTTTTAATCTTGTACTAGTCTCATCGGACAATTCTTCCCTCTACGCAAAAGTGGAACTTACATCTACAACTTTCTGGAAGCATACACGTAGTTATATATGTCAATCGTGCAACACAGGAGTAACTGCTAACCAAAGACTATTTCATCAAGAGTTTTTACGTGACTTCACAAGATTTTACTTGTCATTGTGCACACTTCTGTTACTTTCATCATTATTCGCAAACACGGTTTTTCACTTATCTGTCATTCCACCACCATCCCATCCTTCTATATCCTCTCATTTCTCCACACTATTTTTATCACTATGTCTTTTACTGTTGTAATTTGGCTAGGCTGATGATGGTCCACAGTGGACCGAAACTAGTACCTTTTAATATCATTGTAATGTTTTTGTAAAAACATCAAATGATTTTTTAGTATTGAGAAGGTGGAATATTAACATTTTGCATTTACTTTAAGCATAGTCTCAACTCAATACGGAATCTAACAATGAAGTTTATTACTTTTAACATTTATGATCTATGCTCTTATCCCCTAAAGAGGGAAGACCTCCTAGTGTGTTCTTGTGGTGCCGACTTCACCATGGCCCACATTCTCACAGTGTGCCGATCTCTCTGGCCTAAGACAGAGCCTCGGCCTGCAGGAAACACTCAAACGTATACTAGCCGATGATGTGACTACTGCTGATCTCGTCATCTGCTTTATATGTAGCTAGAATTAATCAAGGGTATATAAATTACAAGTGTACTGTTACTCAGGAAATGCACATTCCCTTTTGATTAGTTACTAATTTTTCGGCCTAATTGAATAAATTTGTGTTTTATTTTGAACTGCGTTTCCTTATTCCTTTGTTGAATAAATTTTGTTTTTATTTTAAATTTATTTTCCACTAATTTGTTCAGAGAGGATGATTACCTCGTTGTACTTCCTCTTAAAGCAGAAATTACCCACGACCACGTGAGGTTCAAAAACTTGACTACTGTCAAGTATTCAAATAGGGTCGCTTGGCACTCATCATGTTAAAATTGTCCAATTCAAATGGGCATTCAGTATTGAAAAGGAACCAACAAGTAGACAAATTTTACTGAACATAGCAATCTGCTAATAAAGAATTCTTTTAATGACAGTCAGCATTTGCTGACACCACCCTGACAAAACTGGGAAGCAGACAAGTCATATTTGTTGGAGGCTGACATGAAATAGATATAGAGAACAAGGATTGGCTATTGGCCATCTGTTTGAAGGCAATTATAAATGATGCAGTGTCTTTTTTGTATTCTGTTGTTATATTTTCTTGTTGCTTCCTTTTACAAAACCTCACAACATTGTGTTTACTCTTGTAAATGTTCGTTAATCTTAGCTTCCTATGTTTTATTTCCAACATGTGTACATAGTCAAAACAAAAATTGAAGAACTTCAAGTTCATGCTTGTTCCGGTTCATTTTCCTGGTTCTATTCATTTTGTTTTTTTGATGGAGTTGTCAATTGTTAATGTATCCAGCAGATATTATATTTAAAAAATATTTTGGCGATGAACAAATGAACTTTGTTATTCTGTGGGTCACAAGACCAATTTCAATATGATTTTATTTTTTGAAAAATGCAATAAATTTCTTTTTTCTTTTTCTAGACTTCATCAAAAATGATGGTAGTAACTGCACTCGAGAAAGTGCGACCCAGTGTACCTGTGAAACAGACGGCGTCGAAAAAGGGGGTTGCAAATATCTATGAAGATGAGCCAGCTAAACCTGTGAAGGGAACTGGCACCAAGGGAGCTCCTGGTGGAAAAGTTGCTGTCAAGGGCAAAACAGCTGCTGGAGCAGCAGGCAAGCCTGGTAGTCGTAAGAAAGAGGAGGAAGTTGATACTGCTCCCCTCCTCCAGAGCAACAACCTAAAGAATCAAAGGAATATTGACGAGCAGAAATTGAGGGTAATCCTTTATTATTGCACATTAACTTATTCCTTCTTGATAATCAGTCAGGAATTTGAGTTTAATGAAGTTGTAAGACTGTATATTGCATGCAGACGTGCCAACTCCCCCGATTTAAGCGGGATACTCCTTATTTTTTGTCCTTCTTCCCCCTCTCCTGTTCGCAGAGACTTATCTCCTGATTTTGTGAGAAGATTTAGTATTTCTGTATTTTTTGAAAATCCAAGTTTTTTTTCATTCTTTAAGTAGCTGGAGAGAACTGATGTTCAGTGGGCACCGAAAAGACAGATGCATTCAGTTGATGGTGTTCTTAAATATGATAGAATCTCTAACGTAATGCTTTTTATTCTGTCTTTTCCACACAGCAATGCCTACTGTGAGGCTACTTTTTAGCATATTTACAAGGAAACAAACTTAGATCAAAACTTCCAGAAAAAGAATTCTGGAAAAAAGTTAACCTTAAAACCTGTTGACGAGGTGAGTAGATCCTATAAATAGGTTTCCTCTGAATATCCTCAGGGTTTTTGTCCACATGAGAGGTAAATCATGCCTTGGTAATAACTTACATAAATCTTCATTGTAGAGTGTTATGCCTTTCAGCATTCAGTCCGCAAGGTTCTTTGAATTAAGTTTGTACTGTGCCATTGCACTATTCCAAAAGTGAAGTTTCAATAGAGTTGGAGTAAACGCAAATACTCACAGCAAATTAAGCAGAATGAATAACATTGTAAAATGTCATGGAAATTTAGAATGGTGCAATATCAAAAGTTATAATCAATATTATAGTGAGAAAGACAAAAACCTGGGACTCTGATTGTTAAACTCAACACTGTAGAAAGGGTAAGAAAATTATTATCTTTGCGAGAAGACACGGCGCGAATAAGTTGTAAGCTGATCCAAACAAAAAGTATTGAGAAGAAGAAAATTGAGGAAAGAACATAGTAACCAAAACGTCGAAATAACGCTGAATATATCGGTATATATTCATAGAACGCTTTATATCCAATTAACACATTCAACAAGTTTTGGAAGTTCGTCAGTCTAAGACACCAAGAGCATATCAACCAAAGAAGCAATAGTTCAGGACAACACAATATTGCTACAAGAAAGTTCATAACGCAAATCCCATACAGCATATATATTGAATTTACAGCAGACATTTTGAAAGTCTGAGATAAAATTAGGGACCAGGTAAAGAAGTTTTACAGAGCTCAGTAGCTGCAGTCACTTAAGTGCGGCCAGTATCCAGTATTCGGGAGATAGTGGGTTCGAACCCCACTGTTGGCAGCCTTGAAGATGGTTTTCCGTGGTTTCCCATTTTCACACCAGGCAAATGCTGGGGCTGTACCTTAATTAAGGCCTCGGCCGCTTCCTTCCCACTCCTAGCCCTTTCCTGTCCCATCGTCGCAATAAGACCTATCTGTGTCGGTGCAGCGTAAAATAACTAGCAAAAAAGTAAAGAATTTTTAAAATAATTATAATTGTTTCAATAGAAGGCTTTGATTGTAATCACATGCAACAGCTGATCTCACATATGTTTTTCTGCATTTCTGTAATTGAGCAAGACAAGACGACGAGTCTATAAGAAGGGTGGACTACCTGGAGTGAACTGAGCTGAACCGTGATGGGCCAACATCTGCACAACAAGCCACGCAGTACGATGATTGCTCCTGACAACGCAGAATGAACGAGACATAAATCGTCCCAGAAGCAAAGAAAAGAGAGAACTTTCTTAAATTTAATAAATAACTAAAAACATGTAGTTTACTAGATGTTATTTAGAGTGGTTCATGTGTAATCAAAGTCTCGTTATTGTGTCGTTTTAAGCTTCAAAATAAGCTTAAATATGTTAGATTCTGGCGAGTGATTTCTCAGTAGATTTATATAGAGGGAGTAGATAGTGTGCTAAAGCAATTTAACCAAACTCCAATTCTCAAGAAAAATGGGATATTCTCTCCAGGTAATGTTATGCATAGGAGATGAGAAGTTTTGACAAGAGTATTTTATGACACTATAGTTTCCAAGTGTCAGACTAGTATGAATGTAGGTGATATAGTTTGATAAGGCATTTAGGAAGGAAATACATGGCTATTTTAAGATAGGCTGTCACAAGTTATGCAAGTGTGAAGAGACAGAAGGGTTATTGTTACGATTTGAGAAGGCATTGATCCGATGATGAGAATATACAAGAAGAAAACTACATATGTTCCAAGAGAGGTTAAGTGTAAAGAGTTGATAATAAGAGATATAAATTGAACTGAATATTGAAGATGTAGAATTGTCGTATGAAAGAAAGAAGAGATAAATAGGAATATGTGCTTGTTATTTCGTGATTATTTGAAATATGTAATGAATCAATTGATGCAAGCTAGGATCATGTGTGTTCATAATAGAACAATATTGTATTTTGTCTAGAATCCAGGTGTTACATTGATCGTGACAGATTTTAACCTTCATGAAATATTATACTAGGGTCATGCCATCAAAAGATATCCCCATTAGAACGAATATTCATGCACTTATTCATCGTAGCATAGGATTTCTTCTGAAAAATAACATTATTTTCAACTGATTATGTCGTACTTAGATTGATATGAAAGGCGATTGCTACTGTATATAAGGAAGTAGATGAGGTGATACTGTACAGTATCTTCCAGAATTATGTTTCCGTAAATGCTTCAATTTTACGTGAGATCACATAGGCCTAAATAATGATCATTTATGGCTCATTTACAATTCAGTATACCTTGCTACGCCTAATGATTACCCTAGTGTATATATGAAGATTAATTTAAGATATGCTTTTGAGTGTTATGGTAATTTAATTCATTTTTAAAGCCAAGTTGTGCTGAAGCCTACGAGAAACTTACCAATTTTCCTGATGCTTATGTTGAGATATAATAAATATCATGAGATAATCCAACCTAAAACTTGATGAATATCATTTTAACGAAATGTCATAAGAAGAAGTAAGAATTTTGCAATTGACGGATATCGTGTCATTGGCAGAAAGTACGATATTGATGAATCGTGTATTCATGATTGGCGGAAGAGGAAGGAAAAACTTCTAAAAAGTAACGGGGATCGCAGAGCGTTCCGCGGGCGGAGTGCAGTGTTTCTGGAAATTGAAGAATGACTCCACAAATTTGTGATAGAAAAAAGTGAGTTAGGATATGGTGTTTCTAGTGAAATGTGTCAATTGAAAGCACCTGACATCTCAAAAGAACTTAAAACACAGCGTTTTACTGCAAGCCGCAGTTGGATCCGAAACTTTTATCGGAGAAAGTTATTGTGCATTCGGAGACGTACGTCTATTTCACAACGTCTCCCTGGGGCGTATGAAGAAAAATCTACGGCCTTTCAGCGTCGCATTATTCATTTGAGGAAGCAAAATTCTTATTTGCTGTCGCAAATTGTGAATGCTGACCAGACCCCTGTCCATTTTGAAATGCTGTTGGAAAATACAGTGGATACGAAGGGTTCTAAAAGTGTAACCATCAGAACAGGTGGTAATGAAAAGCAACAACGCGCGGTAATGTTGTGCGTATTAGCGGATGGTCCATATGCGGTTCTGAAAAGGAAAATGCTTCCGAAAGGAAACTTGCTGTCCGGTGTTATTGTTAGAACACACGAGTCCGGCTGGATGAACAGTGTGTTAGTTGAGGACTGCGTGAAGTGGGTTTGGCAACATCGCCCGGGAGCTTTGTTACAAAAACTGAACATGCTTGTGTTGGACAGTTACCGAGGACATACAACTGACGCCGTAAAAGATACGATGAGGAAAGGAAAAACCGATCTTGCGATAATTCCTGGAGGACTCTCCTCTATTCTAGAGCTGTTGGATGTGTGCGTGAACCAGCCTTTCAAAACTGCAATGAAACAGTTGTACACCGAATGGATGTCTGATGATCACGTGTTAACACCAACTGGACGAGTGAAAGAGGCCTGAAGTGGGACTAATATGCAGCTGGATCAAGACCGCATGGGCCCTCATTCCCAACGATCTAGTGTCCAAAAGCTTTAAGAAATGTGGAATTTCAAATTCAGTGGACGGTTGTGAGGACAATTATTTGTGGAAAGATGCCAGCGACGAAAGTTCCTATGGTGAAACTTCAAGTGACTGTGAATTGTGAATGATCTTATTATTGGACTGATTTTATTTACAATTTTTGTGACAATTTTATTAATTGTATGCTGTTTGAATTTACTATGTTTGTGATATATTTGAAGAAAATTAAATAGGTATGCAAGTTCTTCTATTTTTTTTTTTAATTTTTCCCTCTCAAATTTAGGGTGCATGTCTTATTCGGTGGCAGGTGGTATTCAGGATTATACGGTATTTCAATATTTTAACTTCCGGTGTTCTTCTGCTCGTTCGTAAACATGTAGCGCTGGGGCTTACCACTCATTTGCTGTGGATTGCCATGCAGGTTTGTGACATTGTGCGGAATAGAGAGTTTGCATGCAATTTATTGCTAATCCGGGAAACTGCTCGTTGTAACGGTTCAAATCCCGTTACAAGATGATATCTGTATTTTTATTATTGTATGATTTTATCTGTATTTTATTATTATTATTATTATTATTATTATTATTATGTCAGTATTATTATGTTATCTGTGATATTGTACTATTATTGTAATTATCCGTTTTATTCAATTTTGCAATTGCCTGTTGCTTGCAAGATTGCACTTAGATGTATACATATATACGTATGTGTAGAATCACACTCAATACCTGTACAGTGAGAATTGTTGTATATATCAGAGATTGGAAGTGACGTTGTTATATTGCAATATTGTTGGCAATTCTGCCAAGTCATCGCCACTCCATGGCTACGTCATTGTATTTATTTAGAATATGCGCGCATCGACTCATCGCCGCGGGGCTATTTCACCACTGTGTGTAATATCTGTCGCGTAGGTGGGAGTATGTCATTGCTATTTCTGGAGATTACGTAGCTGTGTCAACCAACGTCTATAAAAGGTGGATGCACATTGTGGCGTCAGTCATTAGTTATACGGATGCAGTACAGTGAACAAGTCTACTAGATCAAGAGGCCTTAGTTGGCCAGTGAACGAGAGATGGTGAAGACTCAGTGAGCCATTATTGGTCATTGAGAGAGTGAGACCAAATGGTTGGTCCATCACTTAGTGGAAGACGCGGACGCAAGGCTTACCAAGGAGTCAGAGAGGGCAACCCTGGACCTACCAAGAGGTCATACCATATTGACTTACAAAGAAGTCAGATGATATGGAGAAGAAGCAGTCTCAAGGATGTATCACCACGTTAGGCGTGACACATCTACAGTAAACACCAGAGCAATGGATTACGTCGTAATTACACTAAAAGTGTTGAAGGTACAGTCGAGTGAATCAGTGAGGGAAATATTTCGTATAAATTGTTAAATGTCCGGTCAAGAAGAATTCAAATTCATGCCTAGTTTCTTTCTGTTGCAATGTCATAATTTCATATTTTCATCTATTTTATCGCAACAAGACTCACTATTTTTTGATATATTATTTAAAGAATATATATTGTTCTATCAAACGAATTCATAGTTTCATTTCTTTGACAGTAAAATATCTTAACCTCAAAATTAATGGGGAAACCGAACGCCAATCTCCTTTTCCCAGAACTTATATGGTATCTTGTCAAAAGTAAGCTTATTACCCCACACCCTGTTAGTTTTTAGTAATAAATATGCTTCATCGTGTACATTACGTGATAGTCAAGCTAAACATTTAAACTGTTGTAATTAATGCAATTATGCTGACAATAATTAACAATTAACAGTTTTACTGTATTATTCTAATTAGGAAAATCCAATGACTCTAATATGCATTAGTATTATGTAACTAACACAAATCTATGTTATATTGACTGGGCGGTCTGTAAAACGGCAGGGCAGTGCACCCATTAAAAAGGTCTTAGGGAGACCACAGTGTAGCAGCTGTTCTTCTCAAAATCTGACCTGCAATTTGCATTGTTATTTTTATATCCTAATACTCCAACATTATATTACAGTGTAATGGATATACTGGAACATAATACTGGAAAGTAACGGTTTGTTCCATCCCTAGTATATAACACATTCCCTTGTCTTATTGTCAATGTATTTTAATAAATTTTCATGTTAATTTTGGATGGGTAACAATAGAAACTAAGTAATAATGTGCATTACATAAAAAAAATTTAGAATTTTTTAGAATCTATAACATTCTTTCGCCACGTTCCTTGCAGTACGTACCTTACATCTGCTCCTATTATTTGTTATTGTATGTATAATTTTCTTTGAATATTCTGTTAGTAGAAAATGGGGTGGGGGGAGCATAATTAGCTGCTGGCTTTCCTACCAGGAGAATGAGGTTCAAATCTCAATCAATCCTGCGTTGATATTTTCTTCTCAAATATCATGTGACATCAGGAAGGGCATCCAGCATTAACCCCCTCCGGCAAAAACCAGAATGAGGGTGGATGGCTCAACCGATGGCAGAAATAACTGGTATAATTTGAAGAAAGTTTATTCTTTCTGGAGAATCTCTTACAATGATGTGCGTTTCCTGTTGCAGGTCTTGAAGTGGAACTTCACTACACCCCGAGAAGAATTTGTTGATCTGTTACGAGATCAAATGGCAACTGCTAATGTGAACAAAAGTTTAATGGCAAATATGTTTCACTCAGATTTCAAGTACCATTTAAAAGCAATTGAACAGCTTAATGAGGTGAGTAAATATATGAGAGTTTTGTAAGTATTCAGTTGCCACTGAACAG
Organism: Anabrus simplex; assembly: GCF_040414725.1. NCBI lineage: Eukaryota > Metazoa > Arthropoda > Insecta > Orthoptera > Tettigoniidae > Anabrus > Anabrus simplex. Next base: position 385,233,688 of record NC_090267.1, on the reverse strand, counting down.
ACATCTTGAAGTTTTCCCACTATTTGGAAAAATTGTAGGATATCATGGTAAAGCATTTGGTAGATCTTTTTTTTTGAAACTGTTACCTCTACTACAGCGGTAACAACAAACAAGGCACAAACAGAATTAAAAGGGGAAGGTAAGAGCAAACTACACAATATAAGAAATCACTACACACTCGGAACAGTAGCTGGCATTACGCTTATTTCCAACAAAACATGTATGTAAACATCAGTAGGGCCAACTAGTGAACAACAAACCGGGAAGATGAAAAGGGCTGGGAACCTACCAAAGGCATGGACATGGCTTAGATAGCGGATTCCGAAATAAATGGCCGTGATCCTTAGATTCGAAGAATATTATTTACCAAATAATTTTACAAATACATTTCACATACAATTCCGAGTTGCGAGCTATAAGTTCAGTGATGTACATAGCTTATTTCGTAGCAGTGCAAATTCAAATCTCAAATCAACTATACATCTATTTACCAATGTAGTTGTACAATGCAATATACAGTGATGTGAAAAAGGTTATCCAAAACTAAGCGTACCTAACGTGATACAGAACTACCGGAGGCAAACCCCAAGGGAAATAATATTAAATTACACTACATATTTTAGTGAAACAAGAAATGGGAATGCCTCGGAAACGAACAGGTAAGCCTAGCTGAAAAACTAAAGCGTCATAAGTAACTAATTTGGTGAATCTAGGCGAGGTTAGGGCAGACTCCTGTATGAAGAGCAAATCGGAACATTACCGAAATTTTAGCAGGAACGGAATTCAAGAGTGCTTACCCAAGGAGAGTGCCATCTCGGAAGCTGGGGGACATCAACCAGATAGGCTTCTCGCAGACAGATAAACTGAGACCGACAGAATTCAGGATACAGAATTCATTCGAACACTGCCTCGCTCACTATATATAGAAAATTCGCGCCTTGGAGGCAGCCAATCAGCGTGCACGAGTTCCCTATCGCCACCTAGACTCACCAATCTCAACCTTACTTTTGATCGCGAACTTTGACTAACATTCTAGAATACACCTGATCGCGAATGTCGTATTTCCAGAACAGTCAGAAATATTTTCTAGAATACATTACAAACAAGGTAACACACCCTGTACAAAAGTTATGTAACTTTCTGGATCTTTCCAGGAACTATAGAACAGAATTCTACTATTTACAAATGCCTATGTTACCATATTATACAGTACAGGTTAGGTCATTAAAAATAAACGTTATACAGTACTTCACCAATAAGGTCTTTAAAAACACTTTCTACTTGTACTACATATTTCGCTTGTAACAGAAACCAATGATCTTCTATGTATTAAACAGTTTGGATTTCAATTGGGTAAACCAACTAGTGGAGCAGTTGACTCTGTGCTTGAACACATTTTTCTTTGCTTTAGATAATAGGACGCTTGCCCAAATTACATTATGTGATCTTGGCAAGGCTTTTGACTGTTTCTCATACAATCTCGATTGTAAAATCACATTACTATGGAGGTAAAGATAAGCAGCTTGATATCTTGAGATCCTACCTAGGTCATCATAAACAAGCAGTAAACCGGGCGAGTTGGCCGTGCGGTCAGGGGCGCGCAGCTGTGAGATCGCATCCAGGAGATAGTGGGTTCGAACCCCACTGTCGGCAGCCCTGAAGTTGGTTTTCCGTGGTTTCCCATTTTCACACCAGGCAAATGCTGAGGCTGTCCCTTAATTAAGGCCATGGCCGCTTCCTTCCCATTCCTAGGCCTTTCCTGTCCCATCGTCGCCATAAGACCTATCTGTGTCGGTGCGATGTAAAGAAAAGGACATCTAATCTTTACATTGAATGTAGTGTCCCTCAGGGCTCTGTGTATGGACTTAAAAATCATATATACACTATGTGATCAAAAGTATCGGGACACCTGACTGAACATGACGTACAAGTTCAGTTCGTGGCGCCCTCCATCAGTAATGTTGGAATTCAATATGGTGTTGGCCCACCTTTAGCGTTGATGATAGCTTCCACTCTCGTTCAGTCAGGTGCTGCAAGGTTGCTTGGGGAATGGCAGCCCATTCTTCACGGTGCGCTGCACTGAGGGGAGGTCGGCGTTCCAAAACATCCCAAAGGTGTTATGTAGGATTCAGGTCGTGACTCAGTGCAGGCCAGTCCATGACAGGGATGTTATTGTCATGTAATCACTCCACCACATGCCGTGCATTATGAACAGGTGCTCGATCGTGTTTAAAGATGCAGTCGCCATCCCCGAAGTGCCCTTGAACAGTGGGAAGCAAGAAGGTGGTTAAAACATCAATGTAGGCCTGTGCTGTGATAGTGACACGCAAAACAAAGAGTGCAATCCCCCTCCATGAAAAGCACGACCACACCATAACACCACCATCTCCAAATTTTACTGTTGGCACTACACACGCTAGCAGATGACATTCGCCATACCCACACCCTGCCATCAGATCGCCACATTGTGTACCGTGATTCATCACTCCGCACAACGTATTTCCACGGTTCAATCGTACAATGTTTACACTCCTTACACCAAGCGAGGCGTCGTTTGGCATTGATCTGCGTGATGTGTGACTTATGGGCAGCCGCTCAACCATGAAATCCAAGTTTTCTCACCTCCCACCGAACTGTCATAGTACTTGGAGTGGATCCTGATGCAGTTTGGAATTCCTGCGTGATGGCACGGATAGATGCCCGCTTATTACACTTTGCGACCCTCTTCAACTGTCGGCGGTCTCTGTTAGTCAACAGACGAGGTCTGCCTGTACGCTTTCGTGCTGTACGTGTCCCTTCACGTTTCCGCTTCACTATCACATAAGGAACAGTGGACTTAGTGATGTTTAGGAGTGTAGAAATCTCGCGTACAGACTTCTGACACAAGTGACTCCCAATCACCTAACCACGTTCGAAGTCCGTGAGTTCTGCAGAGCACCCCATTCAGCATTCTCACGATGTCTAATGACTACTGAGGTCGCTGCTATGGAGTACCTGGCAGTAGGTGGCAGCACAATGCACCTAAGATAAAAAACGTATGTTTTTGGGGTGTCCGGATACTTTTGATCACATAGTGTATTTGCTAATAAATGTTACTTAATTTACAGTGTGAATTCGGCAGCCAGTTCAGACAGGAGGATGATACAACTTTAATAATAAACGCTGATATTGTAGACCAAATTACCATATTTACTCACGTATTAGACCCCTTTTTTCCCCCCACTTTCACAGCCAAAAATAGTAAAGGCGGGTCCAGTATGCGTTAACCTCAAAATTTTGTGCAGGGAACATGACTTCTAGGCTATAGAGAGCTATAAATTGTACGTGTAAACATTTTGTACTATTATTTAACAAACTTAGAATGTATTTAAGTTATACTTGCTATTTTCATCGGAAGACAATAAATGGTGAACACGACTTTTGGACCTACGGTACATATAAAAATCCGTTTTAGGTACTCGCATCACGTCATTCGTTACATCTCATTAATTCCTCTGGTGAGGTTGACGTCAGGAAGAGCATACGGCCGTAGAAACTCTCTACAAAGATTCGTCTCACTTCATACTCAACCGCGTAGAACAAAGGGATAAGGGTATTGTATTGTCATATAATTAAATATTGATACAAAATAACTTAATGTCCAGTCATGTGTTTCTGTTAGTTCACCAGTAGGCCTACCACACAGTAAACCTTATCACTGCTTTCATTTGAAATCACGCCTTGCGCCGCCAACTTCCCTGCCCTGCTACCGGCGTGTATGAATTCCAAGCGACGTCATCTTCACTGCCATCTCGTCGGCCATGCACTGCAATCGAGAGGATATGAGGTCCTGTCTTTTTGAACCTTTTAAAAATCATTTCGTTCCTGACTATAGAGTCTAAACAGTGTGAATCTATTCCCAAATGGTTTCTGGAGATGGTCTCTTATATTCCCAGTTGGTGTATATGAAGCAGAAGCTACTCCTTCCGAATAGAGCCGTCTGTAGAAGGCGTGCCAAACCGGTGTTATGTGTGCCAAACCATCAGCTGATAACTAGCGTATGTTACGAGTTGTATTTCCGAATGTAATACATAGTAATTGGAAACATTCATTTGATAACTGCGGCTGTTGAAACGCAGACCCCTATTTTTAAGTACATTTCATGCTTGTTCTCTACATTTATCACATCAGGATTTTATAAACAGCTGTCCATGAGATAAGACAGACAACATTGTTTAGGTTAGGTATATTATCGCCCTGATGGTGCCAAAAGTTCCTCGACGGAAAGAATAAAAATAAATAACAGGAAAATATACCGCGTTTATGGATTTCTACAGGTGTGGCGGTAATGCGTTTTATCATCATAATGTTTAATGTTTAATTTTATATGTTCGTTGTCTCTTCTTTTTATTAACGCATACCCTAGTACGTTTTGTTTGGTGTCTCTGAAAATCGTTAAAAGTACGTAGGGACATAAAATTATTATTATTATTATTGTTATTATTGTTATTATTATTATTATTATTATTATTATTATTATTATTATTATTATTTGTCAGGTGCGTTGGCGAGTAAAACAATTGTTTTAATTGGATAGCTTTTATCACGTTTTAAACTTCCTTCTCTCCAAATATATACTTATATTAACCCGAGTTACGAGATATTAAACGATCACTTTGTTGATGATCTCGCCTGCTGTATAAATAGCAATAACCACGAATGCGTGAATATTTCTCAACTAAAGTAAACTCGTTTTCTCATCCCGAGGTGGTACAGCTCTTTTTAGACACATCCCCAGTGGAGGGGAGTTACATGTACCGCTTTTACCACATATCAACCTTCCTGCCATTCGTAAATCTCTGGCAGTATGGTAGTGGGACACAGCAATAGTCAGGCATCACAATTTTCTTGTCGTCTTTGTTGTCGTAACGATGTATTAAATCTTTTAACTTCAGCATTTAACTAGGTACCTTCTATTAAAAACACATAAAAACAAATGACGATCGACAAGCGCATACCGGGTACTACACGTGAGACATCTATCGGTAGTGTTTCAGTACATCCCTATTAGCTGGTCGGAGAGATTTATTCTCTTTGTTTTGAAGCCTACCCGATTGATGTCAGATAATACCTGAAGCTATTTTCTCTGTGTAAATAGTAACTCTGAGCAGAAATACGGAAAATAAAAAAGCACCTCATTTTGCCGCCCGTTGTAAACAATCATGGCGGCATCCAAGTGCGGCATGGATGAGTTTATTGCCGTAACTGGTTTGAAAGTAGTGATGTTGAAAGTGGAAATGATTCTCTGGAGAGTGAAAATACTTCTTCTTCAACTGACAGTGATGAAAGTGATTCCAATTTTAGTTCTGAGATGATAGTGCCAATTGAAACTACGTGACAAAACCAGAATGTAACAAGAACGAGTGAGAAGTTTAGATTTTTTTTGCTAGTTGCTTTACATCGCACCGACACAGATAGGTCTTACGACGATGATGGGACAGGAAAGGCCTAGGAATAGGAAGGAAGTGGCCGTGGCCTTAATGAAGGTACAGTCCCAGCACTTGCCTAGTGTGAAAATGGGAAACCGCGGAAAACCATCTTCAGGGCTATCGACAGTGGGGTTCGAACCCACTATCTCCCGGATGCGAGCTCACAGCTGCGCGCTCCTAACCGCACGGCCAACTCGGCCGGTGAGAAGTATAGTAAAATGATACTTAGAATTATGATCTTGTTGACAATTATCGCGTACTTTCAAGGAGGTATATCACGATAGTATTTGCACGACCATGGGTAGTATAAACACGAAAAAACCCAATAGAATGTCGTAGCAACACGTGGAAGATATTAGGGCCCACCAAGGTCAGGTGGATAAAGAAAAAATAATTTACTACTAAGTAAAAGAAGTTAATACTGACTAAAATAAAACAACAGACTTAAATTAACCAGGAACTTTAATAATATGAAAGAAAGGTTGACACAAATCAACTAATAAGTCCTGCATATAAGACACAGGGAAGATTAAATTAAATTAGGAAGCCTTGGACATCAAGTTAGATTCAAATTAAAATCAAAAGAAACTGCTTTCACTATTCAAATCGTAAGATAAATCTGGAATATTTTTCAGGGTAAATTAGGAAACGTAGTACTTAAGAAAAGTTCCAACCCTAAGATCTTGGTTTGATTACACTATGGTAGTAGAGTAGAAAAATGCTTTTGTATGACTACTTCAGAAGTTTATCAACATAGATCAGAAAAGCCAAGTTACAGATCCCCAAAAAGCACCAAGAGCAGAACAGGCGCACGTAATTAAAATAAAACATAGAGGAGAAATTAGAAATAAAAGCCACCAAGTAAACTGATTATCTAGTTTAAAATGCTAATACTTTAGAACACCAAGAACCGCAGAAATACGAAGCACGAACTCCGATTCACATACCCAACCAGAACAAAAAAACACTCAACTCACGTCATATGTCCACCAGCAACAGTCGTATCAGACGTCAAATGTCAAAATATAATAATTACATTCACCAACCAAGGGTTGTGAATGTAACCAAGGTAACCGGTCACATGACCAAGAAAATGGCTACCCTTACAAGATAATGAACCAAAGCTAGAACCAGTCATTTGAAAACAATTTTTCTACTCGTACATTCTCCATTTTCTCACAATGCTTCGTATAGTAAGATATTAAAGATTTTCCAGACAGGATTAATGCATAATACCCCCTTTTAAAATTAAGACGTACTCTCGAAGGTATAGTAGAAGTATGGAGATGAACTTGTCACAAAATCTTTGAATACATTAATTTTCGTATTAAAAGAACATCTCTAGAGTGGTTAACAACCTAAAATCATTCTATGAATAATTACATAAAAGCCCCACGAAGGTTTATAACCTATTCACAATAAAGATAACCAGCAATTCAGTCTCTTTGGTTAATCGAATTTTTCACTAACAGTGATAATTGAATTTTACTTAGCACAATTTAGGTGTAGATATACCCAACGACACGGAACAGTTCGCTGATAATTACTTTATCACATCCATATTCTCCCAGGATCAAACGAAGATTGTAGTTACTTACAGTTTCCCAAGTTGACAAATAAAATACATCAAAACCGACTGGTGACTATCACCACACGGCGATAGAATTACCCCGGATCAAAAGGGTACATTTTCCACCTTTTTCCTCTGCTAATATATAATTTAAAGATCCAACAGCAAGAGCAAGATTTTTCTTCTACTATCCTCCATTCAGAAAAAAACAGATGACGACCGAAAATATTGTCGTTGTGTAGAGGAACAATACAGTACAAGTTGGGTTGGGTACATGCTACAAGAGGGCAGCACAATACATGTCTTGAAGTTCACTGGAGGCTACTGCCTGCGGGAGGCACCAGTCCTACTAGCACTTTGCAGAATGATAATGTGGCTTATTTTAAATGCCCTTAAACTGTCCAATTTCCGTCAGACAATAAGCCTCTTTCTGTAACATGTAAACCAGTTTTTGAAATTCACTCTGTAGTTGGGTAATAATACGAAAAAATTGACGTAGGGAACGAATTTCTAACCCCACAGTTCTGGGATCACGTTACTAAGCAAACCAATGCCTATGCCTCTACATTTCTTGCTAATTTATCTGCTTCCCTTGAAACCAGTAATACTTACGAACAAAAACATTTGTTTCCTGTTACTATAGACGAGCTAAAAGCTCGCTTTGCTTTGTGTATTCTTATGTGATTAATCAAATTTATGTTAAAGTGACGAAAAAATAAATGGTATGTAAGGGAATATTTCCTTTCACAAGTAATGGTAGGCCAAAGAGTTAAATAATTCAATGTGCGGAATTTCTTTCACTGGGTAAAGTGCACTGCAAGGAACAATCAATCAAACAGCAAATACACTTTCAAGCACCACATTTATTCTCTTTGTGTGTTGACCGTTGATCATAGTCGGTTATTCTTGACATTGGTGTTGAGCAGTAGTTCCATTTAAAGGTACGGTAGCGATTTATTTTATTGTCTGGTAGCCATGGGTAGAAGCGAAGTGACGATCAAACAGCATGCCAAAAGTCACAAATCGGGACATTTTTATGTAAGCGATACAGATGGCCTATATTGATGTGCCGACTCTGCACTCAAAGACATGAAGGAAAAAAAATGTTTTGCAGTCCTTCCTTTGCCTTGGCAGCACTTCTGTCCATTTGGGCCTCTACGAACAGTGTCGATGTAGAGTTGTTTTTAGCAACTACAACATAATTGTAACTGATGAGCGGTCTCAAATTAAGGAGGACACCTTTTAAGCAATTGGCATGTTGTACTTTAATCATCATTGGAATTCCTCTTCCTCTTAGGTGTGTTGTACTGTGATAAATAAATACGTTCAGAATAATATTTTTCACTTTGAAATTGTGTTTGTGAAGCATATTCCTGTGTGTGAGTTAATACTTGCAATCTTATGTTGATGTTTGTCTTATTTTCCATAGTGAATTCAAAACTGCAAGACGAGCAATGTGTGATTAAACAGTATGATTTTACTCCCAACTGTTGTGTGTGCACTTTAGCAAATTATGCCTATTTTTAACCAATTTGCTACAAAACGCTAAATTTGAGAAATTTAGATGCTACAAAATGCTAAATTTGAAAATCAAAACGCTAAATCTCTGATTTTTAAATGCTATAAACCACGAACTCTAATAATGACCCTTTCGAGCTGTTAGGATTGTATTTGTATGCCAGACTGACTTGGGATGCACTTATAGATTCTATCATACAGAATATTTCAAAGGTACTGTATTTATTAATGGCACTTATATTTCCCAAGAAAATTCCTGTTAAACACATACTTTGCATTTTTTCATTGCATTCTGCAATAGGTAATTTTACTGTGGGGAAATTGCAGTAGAATTTCAGATGTTCCTGTAATCCAAAAGAAAGCTCTACATCTCATATCAAAGTTTCCACCAGGTGCACACTGTAAACCGTGGCTTATTGATGTTTGTATTATGACCATAGCTAATTTGTTCATTTTAAATGCATTATATAAAGTAACATTTATCACTGATATTAAATACTGAAGTTACTTTCACAATCACAACACAAGGAGTAGATTAAAGAAAACAAAAGGCAGGTAATTAGTTTATTCACAGAGCTCTTCAACAGATTACCAACTAGGGTATAGGTTCTTCAAATAATATGTTGTAAACTAGAGTGAAGCATCGGCTGTTACAACATCCATTTTATTCAATGAAGGAGTTCTTGGAAATGGGTGTAATCTGTCTTTATGTGCAGAATGTGGTTAATATACAACAAAATAGTAATATATATTTTTATCCGAATGCAACATGTATGTGTTGATTGTCCATTACATACTTTATTCTGAAGGATTGATTGATTGATTGATTGATTGATTGATTGATTGATTGATTGATTGATTGATTGATTGATTGATTGATTTAGTCAGGCACATATATTTTTCAACAAATCTTGTAGTGTTCTAATTAGAATTGAAATTTTCTGCTTTCTTAAAAGTACATATTGGAGCTATTTTCTGATGTATTCCTGATGCAGAACAATATAATTATTTTCAATAGGCTTTGTTTATAACATTGCCTCAGTAGGGAAAACGTGTTTTTTTTAATGCCCTCATTGGAGAACTTTAATCAGTCAGATGTATTAAAGTCTAATAGTATTAAATAGTCAACTTTTCAGCTTCTTCTTCTTCTTCCACTCCCAAAACTTCTTCATCCTGTCAGACGTTGCTGCCCTTTGTATGACAGTAATGGTGTACTTCCTTCCTTCAAATGTTATGAGTTTGAATCGTAAGTGTTTATTATTAATCAATAAAACTTAGTAGTAGTGTTGAGAGATTCACTGATCAAACATCCTCCAAAACACAAAATTTTTCACAAGAAAGGAAACCACCACTTTTTCAGAGTTTTCCTTCCATGTACTTCTTGTCTAAGAAGTGAAGAAAGCCATGAGTTGACTATTTCTCAATAACTTTGACCAGGAGAAGAGAAATTGGTTGAATATATTTTGAGACACCTAGTTCTTTTGCTTTTGGAGGAATGATTATGGGGCTAGGAAGGGGCAGCCAAGACATGAATGTGGCAAACACATTACTGGATAGGGAGACGTGGAGAGCTGTGTTAAGCCATATTGTGATCCAATAGTTCATCTGTAGTTCATTATAATTCTTTCATTTGGGGGAAGTTAAACTTTTTAGTATGAATGTTACGTACAGTAAACTATGTATGGTTTCTCAATTGGGTGATATTTCTCTGTATTTTATTTCTTTTTTTTTTTTTTCTTTGCAGGATTTACCTCTGAATGGAAGTGCAACTGTAGCAAATTTGGATCTCATTTTGAAATGGATGACCTTGCGGTTTTTTGATACAAATCCTTCGGTCCTTCTGAAAGGTTTAGAGTACTTGCAGACAGTATTTACTATGTTAATCGACGAGGATTATAACATGTACGAGAGTGAAGCTACATCGTTCGTTCCTTATCTCATATTAAAGGTACAAAATTATAATTGCTTCTAAATATGGCATGTGTCTGTCTTAAAAGATGGTCCTGTTGAAGTTTTTATCAAAAAGGGGAAGAAAACAGTGTGACTCTGATACCAATAAACACTCCCAACATGGTATTCTTTTTTTAAATGTGGACATTTTTAAAAATATTGTGAAAACATTTAAATTACACCTGCATGTCCTTTCAAGTGTGCGCTTCAGCTTATGTCCTGAGCCATTTAGATGCTTCATAAAGGCTATTTTTTACAGTGGGCTTGCACCACCCTAAGGCATTTTATACCCAACTGCCAGGTCTGGGTAATGGCACACCCATATTTTATTTATACGATTCTCCATCGGCCCATGAGCTGAGTAGACATTCAACCCCCATTCCCATACCACTGAGGTATGATTCTTTTGTTTTCTACATAGTAATGTATATTTTCTTCATTTTCAGGCCCATTTATGCAAAAATTACAGCTGTCATTGTTACAAAGAATATTATCTATTCAGAGTTTCAATTTCTGAATTGATTATACATAAGGCAACGACAGTATGATATACTTATGAAACAAATATTTCAATGAATAGAGCCAGTTTTCATTTCACAAGATTTTACTCTCGTATTTTACTGCATTACGTTTTAATGCATACTGCATATTAAATTATTTCTAACAGACTTTATAGATTAATAACGTACACTCAAATAAAGAAGGCACTGGACAAGGAAAAACAAAAACAGGGACAAGAACGAAATGAACAAGAAATACAAAGACTTCAAGGAGTATACAGGAACAAGAAACTTGCTGTAAAGAACATTGTAAGGGAAGAAAAAGAGAAGAAATGGAATGAGTTTGCAGACAAACTGGAAGAGGACAGTAGAGGAAATATGAAATTGCTACACAGAGTAGTGAAAAACAAGCGAAGGGATCAAGAGACCATAAAAGCAATAGAACGTGATGATGGAACTCTGGCACAAGAAGAGGGAGAAATTAAACAAGAACTCAAGATCTATTTCGAAAAGCTGCTGAATGGAGATACAGAAAACATAACAACGGATAGAGGAGAGCCAAGTCGAAGAACCACAACTGAACCACCAATTACATGGCTTGAGGTTGAAAATGCGCTCAAGAGCATGAAAAAGGAAAGGCAGTGGGCATAGATGAACTAAGTGCAGATATGCTGAAAGCAGCGGGAGTTCCAGGAATCCAATGGCTCTATAGACTGCTCAACAAGGTATGGGAGGAAAATACTGTTCCTGAGGACTGGAAGATGGGCATCATTGTACCTCTGTTCAAGAAAGGAAGCCGACGAAAATGTACTAATTACCGTGGTATCACACTACTGTCTCATGTCCTGAAAATATTGGAAAAAATAATAGAGACCAGAATCAGAAATATTGTTGAACCAATTTTGGAAGAAGAGCAGTATGGTTTCAGACCAGGAAGGTCAACTACAGACCTTGTATTTGCAATTAGGATGCTAATGGAAAAATACTGGGAGAAGAACAAGCCTTTATTCCTAATATTTTTGGACATTGAGAAAGCATACGATAGTGTACCAAGGGAAAGAATTTGGCAATGCATGAAAGAACTTCAAGTGCGAGATAGCCTCATAGACAAAGTGAAAATGTTGTATAGTGGGAACAGAAGCTGTATTCAAGTAGGATGTGGTTTGTCGGACTGGTTTGAAACAAAGAGAGGAGTGCAGCAGGGCAGCTCATTGTCACCACTTCTATTTATTATTGTAATTGATGTAGTAATGAAATCTATTAAAAGGAAAGAACATGGAGATATCAAAGCCTTCACATTTGCAGATGATGTTGCGATCTGGAGTGACTCAGAAGATGAATTGGGAGAGAGAATACAAAGCTGGAATGAGAAGTTTAAGAAATATGGTTTAAACATCAGCAAGACCAAGACGGTGGTGATGAAAGTGTATGGGGAAGGAGCAGAACCAATAGTCATGTTAAATGAAGCTCAACTGGACAGCGTTCCAGTTTTCAAATACTTGGGTAGCGTTATATCAAATGACAACCTAGCAAAACATGAGGTGAACAATCGAATCAATAAGGCAACACAATTCTACCACCAGGTAAGACACCTGCTGTGGGATGAGCAAATACCCATGAAAACAAAAATGACATTGTACAAGTCCTATTATGCACCAATTCTTACATACAGTCTCGAAACCACAACACTGACCAATAGAGATAATTCCAAACTTCAGGCAGCTGAAATGAAATTCCTACGCACCATGATCCAGAAAACCAGGAAAGACAAGATTAGAAATGAGAAAATAAGAGAAGTAGGAATAGACAATTCTCTCCTAAATAAGATTCAGATATCAAGACTGAAGTGGTTTGGTCACATGAAGAGGATGCCAGTAAACAGAACTGCAAGGAAGGAATTTGACAGAAAGGTAGAAGGAAGACGACCCATGGGAAGGCCACGAAGGAAATGGATAGATTTAGTTAAGAGCGATGTAATGCTGAGAGGTCATGATTGGGACAAGTTGGTGGAGGAAGAATGGTACAAGGACAGGATGAGATGGAGGAGGCTCATATACCACACCCGGGAAACTGGAGATGGTTTAGGATGATGATGATGACTCATTTGTATGTCCTTCCTTATGCTGATGATAGCTCAATGAGCCAAAACATGTTCATTTTAAAAAGAATAGTAATTAAATAGTGTAAAAGATTACATTATATAGTATTGAGTAGGTTGAAATTATAAACCATGAAACCTCATTGGTGTATTCCTCATTATTCATTAACATGTTTTCCTGCTTAGCACATCGTAAATTCAAAGTCCTGATTCCCATTGTATTAAATCTATATAAAAATACGTCGCTATCACATTACGAATTTTCGCTATTACTGCTTAGTACGATCTTATTTTTCCTGGCCTTGAAAATGTTGTTTGTGATCCTTCATGGAAGAAACAGGATTTCCAACTTGTTTGATTACGAGGAAAGGTCTTGAATTCCTGAACTTCACAGGATAAGTTGCACCTTCGGGGAGCAAGCTGCTAGGCTCAGGGTTGTTCATTTTTGTTTGCCAGTTAGCAGCAAAATTGCTGAATAACACAGTGAGGCTTTTTGTTCTTGTATTTCACATTCTCTTCAGAAGTTAGGAATTTATTTTGTGTTGAGTGATACAGTGAAGTGTAGCAAATATTTGTAATGTGATAGTCTATGTCTGGATTAGGAACATTATTGTGTGAAGTTGACAAGCGTAGTGCGTAATTTTTTTGCGATAGCCTAGGTATGGATATGGAAAAAGTCAAAATTAAAATCTGTCACAGTGGACCGGCATCTGCATCTTCAAGCACACAGAGGTCGCGACTGTTGAAGCTTGCACCTTTAGTTTGACTCCATCACTCGAGTTGGTAGAAGTTTTGTCAGATTCAAAATGGCGGTCAAAGTTATTCCTTGCAGTTGCACATGGCCAATTGTAACCTTCAATTCATTCTTTATGAGTGTAAGCAGAAAATAATGTTTAATAACCCACTGGTCTGATACATAGAAGATTGCCAACATCTGTTTTATTGGCCTGTGTGCAGATATTCTCATATTTGTTCTGTCATGTTTTTCACATCTCCTAGTACTGTCCTTTCTCATCTTTAGAAATGGTAGATGTAGTTTCCACTGTATTGCGGATACATGGCATAAAATGCCCTGAGTTGGAAGAAATCTTATCTAATGTTTCCATATTCCTGTTGGATAGTTTCTATTGTGAATTCAGACCCATCTTTTCTCGCACAATTCGTTCTTTATCCTTGTACCCTGCAGAAACATCTTAACGAGGTTTTATTACCGTATATAAATATTACAGTCAATATGGCCCTTGAAATATGAATTTAATTTCTTGTAAAATGTATGACGCCTGAATTAGTGAGTGGACAGTGAGATTGTAATTCAGAAAGGCAGCTCTAATACCAGGATCTTTCACTGGCCCACGATTTCACATGTCAGCATCAGGTGGCCTCTCTGGTATGTACTCAGGAATAACCAGAACTGAATGCAGGAGCCAATGAATCGAGGTCATGGGATGTGTGGAAGTACTGGGGACCATTATGCTGCCTGTATCTTCTCAGCAAGAACAGCATATCGAGGAGGTTCTGTGATAGTATGAGAAGGTATTAGTTCTCATGGCTGGACTGAGGTGGTATTCATTGAAAATGGAGCACTAAATGCAAGTCGGTAAATCGAGAAGGATCTTCACAAACATTTCATCCCTTTTGCCCCTCAAGGAAGGAAACTTTGTTTTGATTAATATAATGAACATGCTCATGCTGTTTTGTTAAGAAGAATTTTGTCAGTGTTCCTTCAGGACTCCAAAATAGTCACTTATGATTGACCAGCTTGCAGCAATCACCTCAATCCCATAGAGCATGCATGGGACAAACTTCGGCAAGATTTTCATCAATATTTTCAAAAACCCTGCATAGACTTAGGGCATCTTTTCAGGCTGAATGGAATGCTATCACACAAAGTGACTTCACCTTAATTGCCAGCATGCTGAAAAGTTTGCGACACCCTTCTAGTGTGTTCTGGGTCTTGACAAGGTGGTTCCATCATAGTGGCTTATAGGGGAGCCATTTGAACAGTGAAATAGACTGTGCCTAAGGATCAATGTGTATGACTTCTATTTATTCTATTTTTGGCTTTGTGTTTGTTGTTAAAATTGTGTTTCATGATTGCTGAAGGATATAATGAGGAGTATTTAAAAGATCATGACATGATATTGCACTTGCAATGCAATTTTGGTTCATCAAATTTACACTTCTAAAAATAATTAAGTGTTATGCATTTTTTGTTTCGTTTCTGCTTGGCGGTGTAATTGCTCACTTTAAACACTCTCTTTTTTCTTTCTCTTGTTAACACTATATTAACAGTTCCACCAATTTGATGCAAGTCACTCTTATTAACCAGGGTGCAAAATTCAGTAGCCTCCCTACTTTGAAACTTCTTTTTGCAGTAATTTGAATTGTTTGTTAATTCTATAACTGATCCTGACATATTTAAAACATGCTGAACATTTATTGAAATAACATTTGTAATTATTGGTCTTCTCAGATTGGTGACCCAAAGGATGCTGTAAGAAACAGTGTTAAAGCATTATTTAAGCAAATGGAAACCATTTATCCAGTTGGCAAACTTTTTGGACATGTCATGGAGGGTTTGAAATCTAAGAATGCTAGGCAACGTACAGGTGAGGTTAATATAAACCCAATTTCTTTTGATAAAGTTCTTTGTTTCAAACTTCCTGAGTGTGTGTGTGTGTGTGTTTTTTAAAAATTTTTATTATTTGGCTGTGGTTAAATGTCTGATCCATTTTATTGTCTAGGTGTTCTGGACTGTCAGTGATTGAGTTGCTCCTTTGTTCTTTGACTTAACATGCTACAGTATGCTTCAGTATGAAACTGCTGATGGTTTAGTATTTGAGTTATGGAGTAGGAAGTTATGATCCATTGTATTTTGAAAGATTGATAACTTTATTGTAAACAAATCTTTGTAACCAAACACTATAGAGTTGTGTAAAGATTTTGCCCTGGCTGTGCAGGGGCTAGTATGGATAAGTAGAAGGCTTGTTCCTAGTGTTTTATTGGACTGTTATACGAGACTCTAAGACTCTTAGGTTATGGTTTATGCTCCATTTGATCACTATATAGGGTATACTACAATGTCATAGGTGAGGCACGGAAAGTTCTTCGTATTATGAACTGACACGAAGTTGACTGCCCAGTTGATGATTGAAATTATTTGTTCTCTTATACTCTATTAATATTGAATTATTTATTGCATAAGCTCTTCAAAATGCTGAAAAGCAAAGTTCCTAGCTGTGAATGCAGATACACTAGGTGATGAACTTGTTCTTAAATATCAACGTACTGTACATTGTCTGTTCTTACTTGCTTCATAAAATGTTCGTACTACTCATCCTCCAAGAGATTTAGAAAGAAGGTAGCGCAGACCATAGGGAGAGAAGAATGAAAGCAGTGTTGTTTGCAGATCTGCTAATATGATGAAACAGTGAGAGTGATGTGCAGAAAAGCTAAATGTATGGGAGGAAGTTGTCATCTTATGGAATGAAGTTCTCAACCCAAAAGAGTGAAGTGCTGGTAATGACACAAAACAAGAACCTAACATACAATGACTTGATATTAGGAGGGGAGCAATTTAAATACCTGGAAAGTGCAATTGAAGAAAATGGAGGAAGCTGATGTAAATGAATGAAAGAGAAAGATGTGCAAGTGGAATCTTTAAGAGTGTGGGAGGATTGGTATGGAACAGAGATGTACCACAGATGTGAAGGAATTATCTACAAGACTTATTTTGTGCCAATTTTGACATATGGATCAGAAGCATGTGTGATGGAGAGAGATAAAAGTAGAATACATACAGTGGAAATGAAGTTTCAAAGGTGTCGAGTAGGTTTAACAAGAATGGACAGAGTAAGAAATGAGAAAATTTGGGAAATGGTAAATGAGGTACCTGTGCATGAAAATATTAGAAAATAGGGGTTGCAGGGGTATGAACATGTTAAAAGAATGGGAGAAAACAGGAATCCAAGAAAGACGCTTGAACTGGAATATAAGGGAAGGAGTCCTGGAGGAAAAGATGGCTGAAAGATGTAAACAAGAGCATCGAGGCAAGAGGAGGGATCTGGACAATAGTGACAGAACGTATGTGGTGGATGGGCAGAAAATAATGGAGAGGCTTTTATTCAGAGCAGATCCAGCCTGTGGTTGGAAACTGCTCCAGATGATGATGATGATGATGATGATGATGATGATGATGATGACTAGAATTTTATTGTACAAAGTTTCTATGGATATAGAACAGTATTTTAAGTTGCTAACTATTGCATCACCACCACCACAACCACCAACATCAATTCCCATTTTCCACCTGACACCAGATGGGGGCAAATATGATTCCTCTCCACTTCAGCCTGTCTCTCCACCATTCGTCATCCTAAACTGTGTTCCACTGGGCGAGATGGCTGTGCAGTTCGGAACTGGTGTGCTATGCTGTCAAGGGACTTAAACAGAGATGAAAGTATGCATGCAGATCAATAATCTGTTATAAGTAATACCAATGTAGTTAGTCCGTTGTTGGACATTATAAGTTAATGTGAGGGAGTTTTAGGAACAGGTTTTATAATGGCATTTTTCCACAATTTAGAAAAGAGGTGACTTGTGAGGCAGGTGTTGTATCTTGAACCATGACCTTTAAGTCATAAGGATTCAGAATCCTAAATTCATTACATGAGGTCCCATATAAATTACAAGTCATGAGCTCTAGCTGCATTTTTATCCCTGACCAGAGACAGCACGTAGATAATGGGTGGTGATTCTCATTCTCACGCTAGAGAAATTACGTCACCTGCACGTGTGAAATGTGCAGGGATATGGAGGAACTATTTTTCTAATAAAGGTACATTTTTAAGAAGAAATGGCAACGGAACTCTCGTAGTTAATGTCAGGAAATCGTAAGGGAAACAATTTGGTTAATGTTTATCATACACTGTTACTACATTAAGCAGTTATGTGTTATGTCGCGATCAGCCATGACCACATGCTACTCAGACATACATTAAAAATCAGTTGTACAGAATAAGTCCCCACAAGGGAGAGCAGTTTGGCCAAAGGTGGTTATTTTATGTCTCCGAGTAGAGAGAGATTGTCAGTCAAATTAATGGTATTCCCATGTGGAACCGTCCTGTAAATTCACGTCCAAGCAACAGATGGTCATTATAATGGTGAAGTCCTGTAGTTAAATTAGCTGGTATCATTTATTTAACTTTATTGTGTGTGCAGATCGGTGATTTGACGAACGTGTTCGGTTCATGAGGAAGAGAACGTGTGTAGGGCATTTTGTTTGTTTGTTTGTTTGTTTGTTTGTTTGTTTGTTTGTTTGTCATTGTTTTCAGGTGAATGATGTTAAAAATAAACAAAAGGGAAGAATAAGTTTGTAAAGCCACTATCTGTTGAGATGTCTAGATAAAGAATGAGAGAGGCTGGTGGGCCTGTTAAGGTGTGAGGTGACGCACTACGTAGACTACCTTTATTATAAAGTGTATTTATTTATTTCATGATGTCACCATTTTATTTGTGTATCTGTGACGTATTTGGGTCACCCTTTTATTTCGTGAAAATGTCAGAGGAATATGACGAGGTCATTTTTCAAAATGTTTCTGGGATAACCAGGAAAGTTGCGAAACTAGTGTGTGAAATGTTGTATAGTAGTAAACTTGATGGTTGCAAAACTGACAATGTCTAGAGCAAATCATTTCCATGCATTTATTTTCTATATTTGTTGTTTGGCAAAGTTAAGACATTAATTTATCATAAAATTCTGTTCAGTGTAAAGATGAAATTCCTGCAAGTTCCGTGGTTTACCATTTAGAGCGAGTGCGCCGTTAATGGTGGTATGTCGGGTGGTGTAGAAGGCACACCGTCGTGTGTTTGGCGCTGTAAAAGAATTGTCAAGGGAAGTTATGAGTTTGTTAAATTGACGAGATAAAAAATAATGGTCGATAGCTGCAGTCGCTTAAGTGCGTCCAGTATCCAGTATTCGGGAGATAGTAGGTTCGAACCCCACTGTCGGCAGCCCTGAAAATGGTTTTCCGTGGTTTCCCATTTTCACACCAGGCAAATGCTGGGGCTGTACCTTAATTAAGGCCACGGCCGCTTCCTTCCCACTCCCAGCTCTTCCCTGTCCCATCGTCGCCATAAGACCTATCTGTGTCGGCGCGACATAAAGCAACTAGCAAAAAAATATATATATATAATGGTAAAATTTTTGTAAGTCAAGTTATGAGTTTTGTTTTGGAAATATTGTCTTCAATCTCAGATATGCGGGGAGAGATGGTTGGTTTGTCACAGGGTGTTTTATGTAACAACATGGTGCGTTGCCGAAGAGAGATACTCCATATTATTGTCCTGTAGAGAATTTGAAGTAGCATGTATTCTAAGGTGGGAAGGAATATGGATGAGGTTGTTGAAATCCTGTAACGTTGAAGAGACTTTATGCCAGGATTTTCATTGTAGGGAACCCGTGGTTTTATTTTTGTGTAATTTAATGATATGGGAATAGGGCCGTTCGTTAGTTAGGATTCCACGTGAAACCGTAGGACCGTGATAGATAATATTTCAAGTGGCGTTTTAAATTTCTTCCTGTAATCGGGTCAAGAATTGTATTGCATGTGAATTATCAGCGAGGCGAGGTTTTCATTTGATACAGGTCAAGATAACGTGTGTGTGTTCGTTTTTTTTTTTTTAAGCGAAGAAGGGTCATGGTCCTGTTATCAAGCCAGCTGTTGGGCACTTGAGCCAGTTTATTGTTAGAAAGAGACTGTAATTGAGATTTTGTAATTTGTAGTAAATGTCTGGAATTAGATTTCATTATTTTAGAAGAGAATCATTTTAGTGGAGCCTTGAATTCATTATCGAAGTGACAGAAATGACACGATGGTATGTTATGCTTGGAAATAACCATTTTCAGGGATGTCAAAATTTGACAACTGGTAGTTATGTTGTTTAGGGTTGTACAAAGTTATTTTATTTTAATATCATGATAGCTTGTCAATCCATATAGTTCGCGATGGATGATTGTGTTGTGTTGTTGGTTTCCAAGGCACAAATCTAGGTTCTTGTGATACGAGTCATGCTTGTAGAGCACATGCGGTGCAGTAGTCCATCCACTCTAGAGATGGGTGAGATGCCTTACGACACTTGAGTCTTATCAACCTGAAATCATATCAAAGGAAATGCTGGAATTTGTCCAAGGGATAACCACAGTCATTATGAGAGATTTGACATGGGTTGTTTTATTTGGCGTGTTTGTGTAAATTTGTGCATATTATAGGATGTAAGATTAGGATTATCCAAGCTAGTTTCTTAATGATTATCAATGTTATAATGTAAACTTGTTGAGTGACGTCATGAAATAAATAAATAGTACTGGTAATTATGACAATGTATTCCGCTCTTTAGCTGCGGTGAAGAAAACTTGGAGCATAAGTAATATTAGTTCAATATTTTCGTCAACGGAATGTTTCTGATAAACAGATCCGAGTGATAACAAAAATGTAATTCCTTTGGGAGTTTAAAGGAACCATTCATCCGGTATAGATACAAATTTGTTGTTAATTACGATTATGAGATTATTTCATTTATTAATTTATTAACCTGTAGAGAGCCAGACAACTATATATCGTTCCATATATGCACGCAAAGTGCCAACCACGCTATATCGTTACTTGGTTAGCGCGTTTTTCTGTACGAGTTAGTACAGCTTCGGCCGTCAGATGGCAAAATCTTGTGTCGAGTCCATAGAGAAATGTCAGTAGTTTTTAACTACGCCAGTAGATAGTGCGTAAATTCATTCTGTTGATGACGAACTGGCTGTATATCTTAATAATTTAAGTGATGTTGATGATGATGATGATGATGATGATGATGATGATGAAGACGACTCGGATGAGGAATTCATTCCTCCAACAAGTGAGGAAGAGGAAAGTGTTATTGGGAGTGATAACGGCAATTTTTCTGCAAACACCCGACCACGTGTTCGTAGTCAGAGTGTAAAGTGGAAGTGCAAGTGGTAATGACTGTTTGGATGACAGTACTGATTGTGGTGATGATGATGATGATGATGATGGCTGTAACAACATCGAACAGAAACAATTTCCTGTTTTTCGTGAAATTCAGGTAGATTCACAATTAAGTATTTATTTATTTTCCACCTAGTCGATACAATGATTGCTTAAGGCAATTTTTAATGGTCAAAAGTGGTACATGTTTCGTATATTATCAACATCTTCAGCCACATACCACTGTTTAGATGAAAAATATATAAAATTGACAAAGTAATGCTTTAGAGGAAGTGTCCTTAAAATTAACATAAGATTGACAAGATTAAAACAAACAAATAACTCAAGAGAAAATATATAAATTATGTCTACAATAGAAAGCAGTCATCAAGGAAACACTTGTACAATATTCCATAGAGAAATTGTCCTAATAAATATTCTTTTCTTAATAATTCATGAAAAAAGATCAATTTATAAATTAAAAATTATACAATTTATAAGTAATTATCGAAATGAAGAAATCCTGATATCACAGTGCGGCTCTTATTATTAATGTAGATGAAAATATAACTAATTCCTAGTTGTCAAATCTTATTAAGCCTGCTTTCCTTTGGAACAGTAACTCCTGTCATTCTTTCACAGTTTTGCGCCGGGTGTAATATTGATGATGCGTTCTTCCTCGCTCTTGCACCTGAGGAGGTGGAGGCGCGGGGGATATAGGTGTGTCAAGAACTTCCTTGCTGTCACCTATAGCTTCAACTGAGGAGGAATAAGTTGTAGGGCTATCTGTAGGTGGAGAAATTCCAGTTCTTTTTTCTTGATCCTTCTCAAGCATTTTCAAATATACTAGAATTTGATAATATAATGGATTCTTATATTCTACAGCCTCATTAAGGTTATCATTTTTCTTTACAAGTTGGTCTAGATGAATGTCCTCCTCAGTTGAAGCTATAGGTGACAGCAAGGAAGTTCTTGACACACCTATATCCCCCGCGCCTCCACCTCCTCAGGTGCAAGAGCGAGGAAGAACGCATCATCAATATTACACCCGGCGCAAAACTGTGAAAGAATGACAGGAGTTACTGTTCCAAAGGAAAGCAGGCTTAATAAGATTTGACAACTAGGAATTAGTTATATTTTCATCTACATTAATAATAAGAGCCGCACTGTGATATCAGGATTTCTTCATTTCGATAATTACTTATAAATTGTATAATTTTTAATTTATAAATTGATCTTTTTTCATGAATTATTAAGAAAAGAATATTTATTAGGACAATTTCTCTATGGAATATTGTACAAGTGTTTTCTTGACGACTGCTTTCTATTGTGGAAATAATTTATATATTTTCTCTTGAGTTATTTGTTTGTTTTAATCTTGTCAATCTTATGTTAATTTTAAGGACACTTCCTCTAAAGCATTACTTTGTCAATTTTATATATTTTTCATCTAAACAGTGTTATGTGGCTGAAGATGTTGATAATATACGAAACATGTACCACTTTTGACCATTAAAAATTGCCTTAAGCAATCATTGTATCGACTAGGTGGAAAATAAATAAATACTTAATTGTGAATCTATTGAAGTGCGATACGGACCATGAAGCTGATTTTATGTAAATTCAGGTAGGTCGAGATGTTAAGACACCAACCCTCACCTGGCCCGTGACACGGCCCTTCTTCAGGTGTAAAACCTATGGCGTAGTTTCATTTTTTACGGCTCAATTATGGAACATCATAAATACAGAGACAAACAGATGTGCTAATCAGTTTTTGAGAAGTCATGTTCTCCACATGCCAGAGCACAGCACTGGCACCCGGTTACATTGACAGAAATGAAGGCTTTCACTGCTGTTTTGTTGGAAATGCTTATAACTAGAAGTCCGAGCATATTTTCTTATTGGGTCAAAAATCTCTCGTTATATTCCATATGTTCTCAACAAACAGATTCCAATTGATCTTGAGGTTTTTTCATCTTGTAAACAATGAAAATCTTTCACCACGTGGTCACCCTGACTACAACCCATGTGTCAGGTTCAATCTCATTGTTGAACATGCCAGTCGTGTATTCCTATACCATTACACTCCACACCAACAACTTAGTGTAAATGAATCTTTGATTGATACCAAAAGTCACTCAGCCCTAACTCAGTATTTGCCTAATAAAAAAAACCACCTTAAATGGGGAACCAAGTTTTGGATGCTGTGTGATTCAGTAATCCATTAGTTTTTACTGTTACCGAGGAGCTACTGTAAAAGTAGGGAAGACAAGGGTGACATAAAGAAATATGGGCTTGCACATGCTGTTGTAACAAAATCACTAACTTTTGGCAACTATGTGATGAAAGGATACCATGTCTTTACAGACAACTTCTTTACAATATACCCCTGGCGCGTTATCTTTTCGAAAAGTAGACATACATAACAGGAACACCTTGTAAGAACAGAAAAGGCATTTCAAGTGCTTTAGTTTGAAAGTACAATGTTGGAGAGGGAAAATACTACAGGAGCAACAAGGTTTTGATTAGTGGGTTCCAGAAAAGCAATATAAAAAAACCAGTTTTATTGTTGTCAACTGATGCCATCGATGCAAATAAAACAAAATGGATCATAAGACACCGAAAAGAGAAGGAAAAAGTAAAACCATTTATTGTCCATAACTACAATGCCTCTATGGGGGGTGCACACGTATCCGATATGATGATTTATACATACCTTGATGAGAGATGAACACTCAAATACTGGGGAAGGTAACGTTTTTCTATATTTGCATGGGTGGTCATGAATGCATATTTGTTATTTAGGGAAAACACTATCGGTAACCAGATGACTTGTTTCAAGCTCCCATCTCCCCTTGTGGGTGGGGGACGCAGGCAAAGAATGCACCCATGGTATTCCCTGCCTGTCATAAAAGGCCACTAAAAGGGGCGACCTAGGGATACTGTATTAGAACTATGAAACTACTTGTGATTATTACCACCACACTGGGAACATCATGGGTCGCTTTTACTTACGTGTAGTACCACTGTGTTAGGTACAAAATAGGTTTGTGATAGTTGCAACAGAGTGTGTTGCCAGCTTTTACAGTACCTGTGATTAGTACCACTTTAGGAGTGACAGCATGGCTCTGGCTTTTCTATGATTAGTACCCAGTATATGAGGAACACCACGGGGAAGTGCGGGTCCCTCTGGTTAGTACATGATTGTGATGAACACCCTAGTTTTGCATTGCCTGTAAATGGCGCCGCAATGTGCGAAACACCATAGGACTGTTACATGTGCAAATTTCATTTCCTGTGAGTAGTACCATCATGTATGGAATACCGCGAGTCTGCGCTACTTTTAATTAGTACCGCACTATGACAAATACCATGGTTCTACTTTACTAGCGATAAGTACCATTATGAGGGGCCGATGACTTGGATTTTGGACCCCTTTAGACTCCAAGCATCATCGATTCAGTATTGTGTTTTAGAAGCAGTCCCTCGGTCAGTAATAATGTTGTTTTACATCATTTTCTGTGAATGTGAGGCATTGCGGGTCGGATCAACTGATTGTTTTAAATTCATGTCCATTCATTCATTATCCTCACGTTTTGAATTCTGGTCAGTGGAGGCTTTTGGACTTCAGTTTGTCATCAAGGGTTATGAATTTCATGTTGTTGGTCCGTATTGAACTGAGAATAACATATGAATAGTAACACAGTAAAGGTTTCCACCTATTCAATACTAATATGTATTTACAATATTATAAATTACATGGAACTAGTTTCGACCCACCTAGGGGTCATCATCAGCCATATTAAAGCATACATAAGTTTTTTGTCGAATCCTAAAACATGTTATTTTTAACTGTAATTATTATTACAAGGATTCGACAAAAAACTTATGTATGCTTTAATATGGCTGATGATGACCCCTAGGTGGGTCGAAACTAGTTCCATGTACTTTATAATATTGTAAATACATATTAGTATTGAATAGGTGGAAACCTTTACTGTGTTACTATTCATATGTTATTCAGTTTGTCATTACGTTTCGTCTCATTTTGTACTATTAGGGGCCGCTGACCTAGATGTTGGGCCCCTTTAAACAACAATCATCATCATCATCATCAAGTTCACATCCTCTATAATAGAAGATATTGAGAAAGAGTGATTGATGGAGAAAAATGGAAATTCCTGTCTAGCCGCACGACCAGTATCTGTGTTGTAATGATGTGCCCATTCCGGAGCTTCCAGGGAGGATACCACGAACTTCATGCGGCAGAAGAAGGGGCAGTGAATTAGCTAAATTCTCTGGACATTAAATTATAAGTTAATTACTATCGATTGATCCTTTGTCCGATTGTTGTTTTTATCTGCTTTATGTGTGTATTTTATATACATACATACATATATATATATATATATATAGTTTATCTGTACCCTCTATGCGCCATATGAGAGAAATAAATAAATCAGTATCTGTGCCTTCTACTGAGAAAGGAATCCGAAAACTCCCTGGATGAAAGGAAAAAGTTTGTGTGGTTTGCAGTAGAAAAGATGGGGCCCTGTGCGAAGATCCCATACAGCATGTCAAAACTGTGGTAAAGGACTCCATGGGTTGTGCATCGCAAACCATAACTGTTAGTTTCAGAGAACATGCAAACGAGGAAGTGTGTAATTTTGTATTTAAAAAAAATTCTCTCTCTCGTGTGTACCTATATTGTAAATAACTCTTATGCACTAATCAAGACAAGAATATGAAACTTAACATGTTCAGTCATCTGAAATAGGAGATTTCAAGTCATCAATATTTATCGGTGAGTTGAATTTTCTGTTATTTTTTTATTTTTTTCTGATTTTAAATTTTTGGAGTTGTAAAATTGTTCAGAAAAAAAAAATTCAAAAATGTTACAATTTAGTTCAGCAGTAAGCGTGTCTCCTTGTTAATATTTATCAAAAATTTCAATTCATAGTGATAATATTTGTGAACTATATGGCCCAGAGAGTGAGAACCTGCAAAATCCTCTAAATCGGTCTGGCACTCTAGGCATATTGTGAGCACCAGGGCCTGGCACTAAGAAGGTTAAATTCAATTGAATTGTATATTAAGACTTAGCTTAAAACCAAGTGACTAACTTGAGAATGTATTCTGGAAATATTAGTTTTATTTGATGGGAAATTTCAACTTATTAACATTATGATTAAGGGGACATGTCCGATGGAAAGGGACTTAACTGCCCCAAGTGTTGCGAGTTTTTTTTGTTGTTGTTGTTGTTTTGATTTTGATTTGTTGAGCATCAGATGTGCTGGGGATTTATGATTGTGGAAACCTTGGTCATCAACTACTGTAACTTAATTGTGTTCAGCCTTCAGCTTAGAATTTGGATGGTCATGGGGTCATCAACCACAGTGACTTAGATTAGGCCATCTGCCATTATAGCATCATCATCCACAATGACTTTAACATAAATCATTAAGTTAGGTGTCGGTCCATGACATAGTCGCAGGTTACATCGATTCAATTCAGGGTCCATGCTGTACAACCACTGTGTGGCACATACCGATTGCACTGCCTTAATTATACCAAGAGTCCAGAGCACGTGTTACAGGGGTTAGATCATCACGAATCATTATGGTGGTTCATGCAGTCTCACATGAAAAACGATCTTCGGGATCTCCAGACTATCTTATAGTAAGGATGCCCCCTAGGTAGTTGAATTAAGGTCTCGAAAGCCAGCATCTCCCACCATCTTTTCTTTTTTTTAAAACGGACAAGACTGAGTTCCTTGTTTAAGCTGGTAAAATGCCACAAGTTTGACTTTATCACTAATGATAAAGAAAATATCCATTTCTTTTAACTGGAGTCCTCTCATTGTAGACAATAGTTTAAGTTACTGAAACCTGCCTCTTACGTAAGCAAGTGATGAAGAACCTATAGGCGACCCAAGAGAAAGATCTCGTGCCGATTTTCTGATAGGTAAAGAAGGTAGTCATCCTATGTAGGACCTTCAATGGTTCAATATATGAGTAATGACAGGAAGAATGTCAGTGATGTGTTTTATTATGAATAAAGGTATTTCATCTGGTTCTATAGCAGACGATGTGAATGATGATAATTCGCGTTTCACGTCAGTCTGTGACTGCATAAAATTCAAAGAATGGCCTACTTGTTGGTGGCTGGTTCAGAAGAGAATAGTCTGTAATATTGTTTGCGTTTCTGGTTTAATTTTATTTTAGAAAATTAAGCATTTAATCTCTTCAGAGAGATATCTTCGTTATATGAGTGGGGCAAAGCTTTCCCAATTACAATGGAACAAATTTCTTTCCAAGTATTTGCCACATTTAAATTTCCAGCCAGGTGTCTGTAAAAAAATTGTTATTTTGACTTTAATTCTATTCCGAAGTGTCTACTGTTCAAGCGCAGTGGGAGAGAGAGTGCGTCTGTAGAGCAAGTGTAACGCATCGCGGTGAGACATCATTTGTTTCATATCCTTAGTCAGCCAAGGAGAAAGAGGTCGGGAGACTTTGACCACGCCTTTAGGTGCATGTTTGCCAAGGAGACCAAGTATAAGTGAATCAAAAGTTTCAACTTTGTTATCAATATCGTTTATATTTTTTACGTCATCCCAAGGACTGTCCAAGGCATCAGCTCTCAGGTGATTTGTATGTTTAATGTCCCTGAATGTGGTGAATCTCGTTTTGTACTTGGGTACTTTGAGCGAGTAAGACAAATATATTAAGTCGTATTGATATGCTGGGAGTAGGGATCTGACCATGTGATTCTATTTTCTGTGGATTGTTAGTCATTAAGTCAATTAGTGTGTGTGAAGATGAGGTATGATTCGTCGGTTTAGTGGAAGTATTGTCATGTCGTGTGGAAAATACTTAAGTTGTTTTGTATCTCCAGCCTGTTCCAGTAAATAAGTATTGAAGTCTCCAAATATTAAAATATGTTCGTAGGCAGGTGATAGTCTCTGTGAAATGTCTTCAATGTCTAAAACATGACCTACCCGTGGTGGCTGATAAACTACTCCTTTTAGGACTTGTCACAGTGGTCTCAGCAAAAATGAACTCAGGTCTCAGGTCAGCACAGTGGGCAGAAGTGCATACAATTTTACATTTAACACATTGGAGACCAAGCCCGAGTGCGTATCTGAGTGGGGTAACAGTGCAGACTGACTGCGCCCGAGGCTAACTCGGGCCCGTGTATTTATTACATTGTGAACACAACCAGAATGAGAATCGGGCAGAAACTGTGTATACCACTTTATGAAACTTCTATAACAGTTATACCATGTGCTTGTGTCTTCTGTCGTTTTCTCAAACTTATAGCAGCTCTTTTTTTTTTTTTGCACGTGTTGCTTCTACATTCCATGCTTCCAGCTGCTAAATGCGGGTGTTTTCAGAGTTTTTACATCGCGCGAAGTGTTTAGACTGTGATTTTTTTTTTCTGATATCATGAGTGGATCATTGAATGAAAGTGGAATCGTAGAAATGTTAGAACTGATGTTAAAGGGCAGTTTTTCAGAAAAATAGATGATTCAAATCTAGACCCTGATTTTGATCTTCATGTTAGTGATGAAGGTATTTATAACCTATTCTGTCATATTCTACCCAGTTTTGATTTTCCACTTTGTAGTCTATTTAGCTAATATTTCATGATCTTCATATGACTGGAGATTTATTCAGAAATAAATTAGTTATGTAGTTTTCTGTATTTTATAACGAAGTGATGCAAGGGATGATAATTCAAAGGCAGGTAATGATTCACATTTGCCAGGTACTTCTGGTGATTTTGATGCATCTCCTGACATCGTGCCAGCTCCAAAAAGGTGTAAATGTAGTGCTTATGATATTAACACTTGCAGGATGCCTACAGATACTGAATTAGTTTGGACTTTCACTGATTCTCCGCCTCAAGAGCTTACTTTTCATGAACAATTGGGTGTGTCCTCTCCACTCGATGCAATATCGACTGTGCTAGATTGTTTTTCAATTTTTGTTCCTGAAACAATAGTGAAACTCTTCAAGTCCGAGACTTAACAGGTATGCTGCTTCAGTCATTGAAAAACTAAGACAAACAATGAAATTGAAACCGAAAAGTTTGAGGAACTTATGGCGACCAGTCAAGTTATGTGAGATGTATGCATTTCTTGCAGTTTACATTCATATGTGCCTGGTAAAGAAACTAAAACTCAGTGTCTATTGCTCAAAAAGTGAATTTCTTTTGACTCCGTTTCCATCATCTGGTGGTATCCAGTGTGTTCTATAGCACTTAGCATACCTGAAATACTGATCAGCTCTGTTGTGACCCCATCATGAATTTATTATATTCTGTAATGGATTATGGCTTCTGTATCTTTTTCCCAAATCTGTTTACAACCTCTTTTCTGTCATTATGGAGTGTACTTACCATTCAAACTTTCGTCTTGTCCTTCCACACATGGAGACCAAACACATTTTCATCTCACTTAAATATTTTTGATGAAGATTTCAATACTTCAGTATCTACATTATCGTAATAGTTATTCGGGTAAAAATGGTGCCATAAGTCAAGGTAATGTTCCAAAACCAAAAATATTGTTTCCTCCAGTCTCTTACCTTCTCCAGTATAAATCTGAATGTTGCAGATAAATCCCATAGTGGCCTCGCATACCATCCTCACTAATATACCATTTCTAGTAAGTTTTCCAGGAGTGTGAGTCGTAAATCTAAGCCTACCACACCATGAGATCATGGATTTGTCAAGAGAAAGCTGCTGCATAGGTGGTTTTTTTGAGATTTAGTGCAAACTAGGCCTAATTCTGTCCAAATCATCACCAAATTATCATTGAAATGCAAAAAATTCCAGATCTATTAAAAACAATTTCGGCACATGACTTAAGTAAAACCAGGCGCTCTTGTCAATTTATTTGTTCTCCAATAGTTCTTGTTGTCTTTCCTAACTTGGCACATCAAAATTGTTAGAGCTAACAACTTCATTTCTGCGGAATTTACAGTTTTCCATTTCAGGGATTTGGGGGAGGTCTTATACCATCCGGAATTTTGTTCATAATAGAGATTTGTTTGTTCCACAAGAAGGTGAAACAAGTCATTACCAAGGGAACTACTACCTCCGGGATATTCACGGCCTTATTGGTCGTGTATGTGAGGCAAGTAAAACCAGTAAATGGTTCTAGGACTATGTTTTCATCCTTATTTGTCCATTTATCTACCTTAATGTCACTACTATAATTTTCATCTTCACTCGTACTTTTATCGCCACCAACAGACTCGTTTGAACTTAATTTCACACTTTCAGTTCTGTTCTTATATTTTGTTGATGGACACACAACTTCACTAACACTGATACTCTCTCAATCACAGGGGACGTCACGTAAACTATCGGCATCCAATTCTCCCAATATTTCATCGTAAAGTTGTCTTTGCTATGATGCACCATGCTGACACCTGACGATACACACGGTCACACGGTACTGAGTGTTATTAAACCACACTTCATGGGCCGAAAGCATTGTCAAAGATAGAATGTACTTATGAAATTCCTATCAGCAAAAACTTTAGTTTGTAAACAACACATAATATTTAAATTAATGAACGGCAGAGAGGAGGATGCTAGTAAACAGAACTGCAAGGAAGGAATTTGACAGAAAAATAGAAGGAAGACGACCTGTGGGAAGGCAACGAAGGAAATAGATAGATTCAGTTAAGAGCGATGTACTGCTGAGAGGTGGTCATGATTGGGTCAAGTTGGTGGAGGAAGAATGGTACAAGGATAGGATGAGATGGAGGAGGCTCATATACCACACCCGGGAAACTGGAGATGGTTTAGGAGGATGATGATGATGATGATGATGGAGAGGAGAAAATTACACTAGAATGAAGCATTGCGAGAAAACATTAATTTCCTTAACCATTCGCCCACACATGAATACGAAACTACGTTAGTTAAAATAGCCTCTCATCAACGTGTTAAGTATGCAACCTTGCTACATCTCAGAAAAGCTTGCATGGAATTCAAACCTCCTAATCTTTGAGCACTGTTTACTGCTCTCCTGCCAAGTGGGCTGTTGCGAGACTTGGCCTGCAGAGGCAGTTCCCAGTGTCCTGGTCTGTGTGTGTACTTCCTGCTGTAAGGTACAGATGTTGGTGGCTAGCTGTGCACTTGGCATTGTGAGCACAATGGTGGAGAGGGGAGATAAGATGTCTGATACCATGGACGCACACAGCAGTAGGTCCCTGCGCACAGACTTGTGCCACCGATTAACTTGTCAAATGTTTTACAGTGAAGTAGTTTGCAGGAAGAGTAGGATGGTGAAGTGAACAGCTGGTTGCTGCTTACTGTACATGTTCTTTGTATATGTGCTAGTTTTATAGGTTCACTTGTGGTACTCATAATGAATTAATAATGGCACTCACAATTCCTGTTGTCTTCCATTCCATAGCTAACTTCTCGTTATATTTTCCTGGTGTAAGGAGAGGGAGCGATGTATATCAGAATTGTAGTAGACATGGTGGGTGGCATAAAACTAGATCACAAAGGGCGGTTGAACCACCTGATATATACACAAAAGGAAATAACGCGCACCAAAGAGGAAACAGACCATGAACCTACTACGCTGGCGTAGCAGGGGGAGAGGTGATACTCCCAAGTGGCTCATCCCAGTTGGCGGATAGGGGGTTCCTAACCGGCTTGCCGGCGGACTTGAGGGAAATAAAATACCTCTCGCGGACCAAACTCGCTACCCCCTGTGGGTGGGGGACGCAGATGAAGAATACACCGACGGTATCTCCTGCCTGTTGTAAGAGGCGACTAATAGGGGCCCAAGGGGCTCTCAACTTGGGAGTGTGGATTGGTGACCACGTGGCCCTTAGCAGAGTCTTGGCATTGCTTCCACTTACTTGTGCCAGGCTCCTCGCTTTCGTCTAACCTGTCCGACCTCCCTTGGTCAACTCTTGTTCTTTTCCGACCCTGACGGTATTAGAGCATTTGAGGCCTAGGGAGTCTTTCATTTTCACGCCCTTCGCGGTCCTTGCCTTTCTTCTTCCATTACTTCATCTTTTGAAATGACGGATCCCTTCTTTCTTCTTCTTTTCTCTCTCTTTACCCCCTGTGGGTGGAGGATGTAGGCGAATAATTCACCCACGGTATCCCCTGCCTGTTGTGAGAGGCGACTAAAAGGGGCGACCAAGGGATGATTGAATTAGAACCATGAAACTACTTTTTATTCATACCATCACGCGGGGAACACCATAGATTGCCTGTACTTGCGAGTAGTACCACTATATTAGATACGAAATAGGTTTGTGATTAGTAGCAGCCAAGAGCCTGGCCTGGGGTTTTCAGTACCCGTGCGTCGTACCCATGTGAGCAACACCGCGGATCTGGGCATTGCCTATGAGTTGTACAACTATATGAGCGACACCGTGGGTCTGCGTTGCCTGTGATTAGTACCCACTATATGAGGAACACCAAGGGATAGTGTGGTTAGTACACCTAGATGAGGAACCTCATCGGTTTGCGTTGGCTATGAGTGGCGCCATTGTGTGAGAAACACCATAGGTTTGCGTCACCTATACTAAGTACAATACTTGTGAGTAGTACCACACAACACCGTGAATCTTTGCTACTTTTTATTAGTACCCCAACATGACAAATGCCATGGTTCTACTTTACTCGCGACATGTACCATTCTGTGGGGCCTTAGACGTGGATTTTGCACCCTGTAGACATCAAGCATCATTGTGCTTTATAAGTGGTCCCTTGGTCAGTAATACTATTATTTACGATGGTTTTTTTTTTTTTTTTTGAGTCTGATCCACTGTTTTTTTGGGGGGGGGGGGTTCATGTCCATCCATTCATTCTTCATGACATTTTTTATTTTATTTTCATCAGTGGATGAATTTGAACTTTTTGTTATTTCATTTCGTACCATTAGGGGCCGATGACCTCGATGTCATGCCCCTTTAAATAACATGCACAAGCACGATCTGGATTTTGGACCCGTCTCGACTACAAGTATCATCGATTCAATATTGTGCTTTAGAAGCAGTCCCTTGCTCAGTAGTACTATTGTCTGGGAATGTAGGGCACTGCGGGTCTGATCCACTGATTGTTTTAACTTCATATCCATCCATTCATTCTTCGCCCTCATGTTTTCGAATTCTGGTCAGTGAAGGATTACGGTATGGACGTTTAAATTGTCGTAACATTTCGTCCCATTAATACCATTAGGGGCCGATGACCTAGATGTTAGGCCCCTTTAAATAACAAATCATCATCATCATCAGAAAACAGAAAGAAATGGAATACCAAAGCAGCGCACGGGAAGGTTTGTTTACACAATGGCGCTCAAATGGATGGACGAAAAACTGCATTCATTTCCGTGAAATTGCACCTAAGGAGGTAACTAGGAATGAAACGGAACTGATGACTGGTGTGGGCATCGAGAATGACATAAAAGCAGACTGTCATGACATCTGTTAACGAATTGAGGAAATTACATGAAGGAATACAAACACGTTGAATATTCATCAACGCCACTGCAGCAGTGACTATTATCCGCACATTTTATCTTGGTGCATTTGTGTATGGGGGTGAGGAGTAAGGAGGGAGCTGTCCTGGTATCGATAGTGCTGCCTGGTGCTGCCAACTGAATGAAAATGAAATCTGAATTGAATCGAGAATATGATCGATATGAAATTTCTAAACCGTTATAATCTTAAGCCAACAACTATGTCACATACACATTATATAACATTATAAAACATTTCTCGATGCGAATCTTGTTCCTAGCATGAATTCTGTACTTTGGCTTTGTTGTGTAAACAACAACAGTACTAGTACGTAAAGTGTACGCAAGATGTCGCCCAACGATGCTTAAGCTATTCATAGTTCGTGTTTCAAAGGTTGTCAGTACGAATCTCGAAGATCGCCGAGGTCGACCGATTCAGCACTAGGGTGTAAATGCTCCAAGATAAAGTGTGCGGATAATAAGTTGTTGAATATTCGACAGTTCTGAGTTCTAGGTTTAATACATTTTTGTGCATAGTGGCTTCTCAAGTTTGACCTCAAAACAAACCTGCAAACAGTGAAGGCAAAAACACCCAAACCTTCACTTATTTGCAGGTTTTGTTTTGTTATACTTCAAAAGCTGGTTTTGCACTGGGGAGGGCACTATTCTATAGCAAAAGTTAACAAGGCTATTTGAAATTAAAAATGAGCAGCTATCTTTTTGTTTATTAATAGGTACCAATTCTCGTATGGTTGCTGTACATTCAAAGATGCATTCTAATATGTCTTTGTTAGCTGTATTAACATGATCATGTACATTCAATGCCAGACTATTATTTCAGATTGTAGTAAGGAAATTAGTGTGTGGCTGAATCAGCCTGAGATCAGTAGGCTGGGAACCCAAGAAATTTAGTCCCTGATATGTGACCTTGGATTTGAACTGGAGGGGTGTTTGTAATACTTGGGTAGTATTCAGTATTTTTAAATGGTTGCAGTTAAATGAGATTAACTTAATCAGAGCACAGTGACCTTAATTGTTTAATCTACTGGATTGTGTTTGATCTGATAGGAGTAAAGGCTGGAGGGTATTCAGAATGTCAAAATCTAAGTAGGGATGAACTCATTGGCTCAAAACTATGTACATGTATTGAGATTACAGCCTGATGGTCAATTTGGAGTTTATAAAAGCAAATAGAGACCCACGACACAATGGCATGGATAGTTTTGACTTTTAAGTAGTAGGTGTAGAAACTGATAGGACGAAAATTTACTAGAAATGCAGTGTCCTATGATCTGTTATTTTATGTACAAGTGATTCTGAACCGATTGTTTTCTAAATTGTATTAGTGTTGCTGAGTGTGAGATTATCAACCAGTTAGATTTCCTTAAAAATTATGCTTACATTTGTGATAGAAGCGACAGTTATGATGTTAAATGATTTCGACTATCTTTTCCTTGCTCAGAATGCCTCGACTTACTTGGTTCTCTGATTGAGAATTATGGAGTGACAGTCTGCAGTCCATCTCCAGCAGCAGCATTGAAAGATATTGCCAAGCAGATATCAGACAGGGATAATTCGGTGCGTAATGCTGCTCTGAATTGTGTGGTTCAAGCATTTTTCCTGGAGGGGGAGAGAGTATACAAAATGATTGGACAGGTAATTGTGGTTCTCAATTTCAGCATCATATTTAATAAAAATAATTCAGATTTGATTAATTATTGGTGAGATATGAAATATATTTTGTTTTGCTCTTCTTGTTCTTCTTATGCCTGAGCTTTTGTTTAATTGTGTATTTAATGACAGTTCGTCACTGCTAGAAAATGACTGATCTACTTCCTTAATTTCTTAAATATTAGATTTGTTTTAACGTCTTGGATGTTATATTTTCCTGAAGTTAATTGCACCTGCTGTGGCATATGTTCCATGGATTTAAGATGTTACTGATAATTAGCTAATGGTTTATAAACTAATTTAAAGTGTACTTTGTTAATAAAATACCAGTATATGTTACCAACTCTTATTAATGAGATGGAGTACTTTCTTATGCAATGTTAAAACCAGGCCATGTGCAGAATGTCTCTCCAATTAATTACTACATTCTACCAGCTTTATTGAAGATAAAGTTATGTCAGCGCCTAAGGAAACTGATAATAAGAGGAATAGTTGTACCTACACCAGAACTGGATTTTAATTTTAAGGTCACTTCCTCTAAAGCATTACTTTGTCAATTTTATATATTTTTCATCTAAACAGTGTTATGTGGCTGAAGATGTTGATAATATACGAAACATATACCACTTTTGACCATTAAAAATTGCCTTAAGCAATCATTGTATCGACTAGGTGGAAAATAAATAAATACTTAATTGTGAATCTATTGAAGTGCGATACGGACCATGAAGCTGATTTTATGTAATCTGAGGTACGTCTCGGTCAGATTCTTTTTCTGACCACAATTCTGACGTGTTTTGTGGCCGTGTGTAGTACACCACTGGTTGTTGACACGTTGAACAATCCACTGCAAAACACCAACAAATCAAGCAACTTCATGCACCGTATGGCCTTGGGCACAGCCAGACACTATTGCCCCCTTTTGCCATTCTGTCTTATCCTTAACGTCTACGCATGTTGACGTACGCTATCCGTTTGAGACATCAATGTCTCAGCGATTGATACTGCTGTATACTCACGTAAAGGCAGTGCGGTTGAGAACAGGACTCGTTCGCTGTGCCGTCTGTGCAGGCTTAACAGACCATCTGTGCCTGTGCATGAGTGTGACTCATTTTTTGTCCGTTGAGCTTATTTGACCTAGGGAGGGTGTGTGTTTTTTATGGGTAAAGAACTGGGTTCGGTGACAAGGCTTTTTGCAGATGTTATACTGTATAGAGTGATAAATAAGGTAGAAGATGGTGAGCAACTGCCTAAAGAACTAGAGAATATTGCGAGGTGTATAGCAGGTATCATAATAAACTGGGTTAAAAGTCAGATTGTGAATTTTAGTAAAATGAATAGTCCTCTCAGTTTTAATTACTGCATTGATGGGGTGAAAGTTCCTTATGGGGTGCACTGTAAGTACCTAAGTGCTATTATAGGGGAAGTCCGCTGTAGCAAATAAAGTATATAGCGAGAACTCCGTTGTAATGACATATTAAACTGTGTATTATGTTCATTTACAAGAACGCTATCACTGATGCATCCATATAAGCAATAAATTTCATGTTTAGGCCCGTAATGATGGATATGACTTACTTTTTACAAATTTTAGTTTATTCTCAACCTAATCAATACATAGTTCTACTCTCAAACAGTACTAGTTTTGTCTGTACATAACGGTCATCGTCAGCTATTCATCATAAAAATTAGAATTAGAAGGATGTAGTGTCATCATAAACAAAAAAGGCGTTAAACTTCCTGAGTTAAGACAACACACAAAATACAGTAATGTATACATATAAAAGTCCAAACATTAGAAACTTGATAATGGTCAAGTGGATTTGGGATAAACGCTATTAGATCACGGATTGTTAAGAAGGCCAACTGCCAGCTCCGTTGTGCCACTGAAATGTGGTACTATGGATTGCTGCTTCAGATACAATGTATAGTGTGTCACCATCAAATCGATATTGTTCCACCCCGCTGGCAAAGGTGATGATTATTCTTTTCCTTTCAAAACAGGTTTAAACAAGCCCTGTGGTGAATTCACTCCATCCATATGACGCTGTGTGAGAAGTGTGAATGGAAGTCTCATCCATATAGACGATTGGACGACGCTCATTCGTGTGCTTTCGGATTCCTCTTAAGTAAGCAATTCGTTTGGCCCTAATACGGCTTTGTTCCTGGAGTACGTTTCGGTTATTCATATTCTTCGTCCACCTAAATCCTAGAATGAGAAGAATTCTTTTATAGTGTATTTGTAGTTCCTTCAAAATTTAAAGTCTGTAATTTTGCATGAATCTTTAAAGTATCTGTAATGCAGAAATTATTTACCATGTAGCAATCGACTTGTTCATTAAAATTTCCTAAAGTGGTCTTCCATGGTCTTCTCGGCCTTTCTTTGTGAGGTGTGGAAAATGACTAGGTTTCCCTTTGCCTGACCACTTTCCAGTTCATTCTTGATTCACTGGATGGAATTAAAGGATATGCCAGTTGATTTGGTCACTCATTTCACTGTGGTTTTAATCTCTACTGTTTATTACAGTGATGGATGAGGTAATGAAAAGAGTGAGACAGCACAGCAAGAACAGGGCATTCAAGGCATTTGCATTTGTAGATGATGTGCTGATTTGGGGAGGTAATGAGGAAGAAGTTCAAGGAAAGATTAGTGCTTGGAATTGTAACTTTAAGGAATTTGGACTTAATCAGACTTAAGAAAATGGTTATCAGTCAACAGACAAAAGTCAGGAGCAAATATCACAGTAGGCAGACAAAAATTGCAAGAAGTAATCATTTCCAATACCTCGGTAGTGTCCTGATTGAAGATAACCGATCAAATGCTGAAATCACAAACTGAGTTCAAAGTGCTGCTGACCTTTACTATCTAGTTTGAAGCCTTCTCTGGGACAGCCAGATTCCAATACTTTCCAAACGAACACTTCTTCAAGCTTACTTCTTGCCCATAACTACCTATGGCCTTGAAACTTGTATCATCACAGGCAGAGATAAAAGTAGACTCCAAGCTACAGAAATGAAATTCCTCCAGACAGTGCTACAAAAAACCAGGAGAGAGTAGGTCCGCAACGAGAGGATTCACCAAGAGATTCAAATAAGAGAATCGTTATGTGATACCATAATCAGATCAAGATTGAAATGGTATGGCCATGTCATGAGAATGTCTTCCTCAGTAGCTAAGGAATGGTTGGAGAAAACTTTAGACAGCAAAAAAGACCTAGAGGCAGACCTCGAAGGAGATGGATCGAACAAGTCAAACAAGACCTAAGAACGTAGAGGAGTGGATTGGAACCAAGTACGGGAAGAAGTATGGTACCTGAATCGACTGAAGTGGTGAGCGCTCATACACCACACCTGGGAAACGGGAGACGGTTAACTGATGATGATTTCAGTGTGGATTTTAGTTTCAGTGGAGCTCCAAGCACCACTTTTTTTTTTTTTTTTTTCATAAAATAGTAGATATTTTGCAACCAATTTGCAGGTCTTGACTGTAAAGAACTTTGCCCTGTATCTTGTTATGCACCGATGGCATCTTAAACTCCGAATGTGTTCCCTCAGAGTAATACCAGTGAGTGCTTTGTCAGACAGAATGATAACACATTCACTGCTGGCGACAGACTGAGCGGGGCATGCTAGACCTGTAGGCCAGGCCCACTCCGCGTCTTGTCTACAGTGTTGTGCACTATTTGCACCAGCTGTATGTGGGTTGAAATGAGTGGTTTATTTTTATTTACCTGACATTTTATTATTGGACATCTAGTATTAATAATGAAAGGCACCAAATAGACTATATTATGATAAAACAAAGATATAGGGGATGGCTTAAAATAATGCAAAATGTTATCCAGGAGCAGACATATGCTCTGATCACAACCTAGTTGTTACAGAACTATGCATTAAATTATAAAGAGTAAGGATAAGTAAGAATAATGAAGTAATATGCCTTGAAAATTTGAAAGAAAACATAAATGTTGTAGAGTTAGAAGAGAGGCTTATTGAAAAATTATGAACTAAGAATGAGGTTATCTGTGTTAATGAAAAATGGGAGAGATTTAGAAACAATCTTAAAGAGAGAGCAGAAGTAGTTCTGGGAAGAAAACGAAGGAGAAAATAAGAAAGGAATGGGTAACTGAAGAAATGTTGGACAAAATGGAAGAAAGGAGAAAATAGAGAAATGTAAACTCTCAAGAAGGAAGAAAGATGTATAGAAAATTAAATAATGAATTAAGTAGGGAGACTGAACATGTTAAGGAAAAGTGGATCAGAGAAACCTGTAGCAAAATAGAACGGTTGGAAAGTGAAGGTAAATATGACATGATGTACAATGAAGCTATGGAGTTAACATTCAAAGATAAAAGGAATGAAAGTGGAATGACTGAGATTAAAACATTGGATGGACAGTTAGTAAGTGAGCCTGAAAATGATGGAACGATGGAAAGAGTACATAGAATGGTTATATGATTGGAACAGCAGACCAGATGACAGTAGTATAAATTTGGAGAAGGAGAAATAAATAAATGGAGATCAGATTGGCTTCAGTATATTAAAGGGAAATAGAGGCAACTATTAGGGAAATGAAAAATGGTAAGGCAGTGGGTGTAGATGAAATACCAGTTGAACTACTCAAAGCACTGCAGGGGAAAGGAAAGGACATATTTGTAAAACTTTGTCAAGAAATATACTTAAAAGGGAAATGGCCAAAAGATTTTGTGGAAAATATAATACCAATAGAAAAAAGGACAAATATTAAGAAATGTGAAGAACACACGACACTAAGTTCAATTTCTCATGCAGCTAAAATATTATTAAGAGCAATAAACAGAAGGATTTACATATGAATGGAGAATTATATTGGTGAAGAACATTTTTGATTTAGGCATGGAGTAGGCACAAGGGATGCCATTGGTGTACTGAAAGTCATAGGAGAAAGGTACATAGGGAAGAATAGAAAAGTATACACAGTCTTTGTAGACTTAGAAAAGGCATTTGACAAAGTGAGGTGGGATAAACTCTTGAAGATACTTATAAAACATGGAGTGGAATGGAAAGAGAGAGAAGACTGATCAAGGAATTATATTACAACCAAACAGCAAGAGTGAGAATAAGAGGAGAATTTATGGAAGAAATCAGACTGGGGAAAGGTGTTACAGTTGCTGCTTATCACCAACTTTGTTTAATATTTACTTGGAGGAAATTATTTGTGACTGTTTGGATGGTGGAAGAGGTGTCAACGTTGGAGGTAAGAGAATTGAATGCATAAGATTTGCTGATGATATGGCAGTAATAGCTGAAAATGTGAAGGACCTCTGCAAAATGCTGAGAGAATTAAACAAAAAGTATGAAGAGTATGGAATGAGCATAAACAAAAAGAAAACCAAATTCATGATAGTTGGAGGTAAAGGTGAAAAGGCAACAATATAGAAATTATTGAACAGATGAATAAGTATCTTGGAAGTAATGTGACTGAAGACTTCACTCCATAACAGACATAAAAGCTCGAATTGCCTTAGGCAAGGAAAGCTTCAGCAAGAAGAAAAAACAGTTTTGTGGCCCGCTAGAGTAAGACCTGAGGAAGAGACTTGCAAGATGTTACATATGGAGTATAGCTCTGTATGGCGCTGAAACATTAAGGAAGGAAGAACAAAGGAGAATAGAGACATTTGAGGTTTGGATTGGGAGAAGAATTGAAGGAGTAAGCTGGGAAGATATCAAATTAGGAAGTTCTGAAGAGAGTGGGAGAAGCGAGGAGCATGCCAACCGTAATCCAGAAAAGGAAGAAAAATTGAATAGGGCATAATTTAAGACATAATACTTTACTACGAGTAGCAATGGAAATGATGATGAAAGGAAAACGAGGAAGGGGAAGGAGATGATGTCAGTTATTATACAGCATTAGAAAAAGAAACGAAGATTACGCAGAAGTGAAGAAAAGGGCATAAGATTGAGAGAGATGGAGGTCACAGCCATGATTGGACCTGCCGGATGGCAGAACAACCTATGATGATGATGATGATGATTACTATTAATATTATTATTACTACTATTATTATTAAAGAGGATTATATTCTACGGCACAAGAATATCCAGCATTTATTGGTCTATTGTCTGGTTTCTTCAACTCTGTTGCGCTGGAGACACTGATGGAGTTTCGGTCTCTAACCTATATTCATTTTCTTTCTAGCACCTTGTGTTTTATGGCGTTTGATATTTGGTACTGTATCTTTGTAGAAAACTTCTTTCTGACAACTCTAAAAAGTCATTTTGTCTTAGTACTCTTGTCCTTTGCCTTTTTCAGTTTATAGATACAGCAGTCAAATTTCAAAAATTTACAGTATGTCTTCTAGATGCTGCCATTTTGAAAGTTTAACAGCTGTTAAGAGGTTTAAAACAGGGCTGCCACCATGTTATTTTAACAGAAGTGTTGAAAATTTGTTAAACATTCTTGATGAGACGTTCATTTTGTTAAAATTTGTGTTAAGTCGACTTAACACCAATGTTAACACTTAAATTGTTGAAGAAACCCTGTCTTGGTCCAGGTGCTGAAGTAGTTCCAGTGTTTGATGGGCCATTTTGTTCAGCTCTTCACCAAAAACCCCTACAATATTATAATGCAAGGCTAAGTACATAGCCTATAAAACATTCCGTAAACAATTGTCCACATTCTTGGGACCGTACAGAAATATTTGATTCTTGCTTTGTAAAATGTATCGCAATAAAAGTGTGTTGAAAAGGCAATTACACATAATTCAGTGTATAAACGACTTATTTTTAAGCTCGGGCATTTTCAACACTTTTGAGTGCAGCTATTTATTTTCCCATCACAGATATCGGACAAAGATCAGTCACTCTTAGAGGAAAGGATTAAAAGAGCAGCAAAGAATCGACCGCCTCCAGGTACTCGACCACCAGCAGCCATAGCTGCTAAGCAAATGCAAGTTCCTCAGCCATCAAATATGGTGCGACAAGGGAGTGAAGACACTCTTCATAGAAGGTCTACTGAGCCAGAGGAACCTGTTGGCTCTCCTATTTTGAGGTAAGTTCATTTAATGGAAATTCACCAATGTATGAGTTTTATTTAGCTGACAAATTCAGGACTTCTGGGGAAGAATAGCTCATCAGTTAAAAGTTGATTTTGAGAAAACTGACGTGAATTGTTTTCTAAGTGTGAATATTGTTGTTGTGGGGGGAGAAGGAAAATTAGTTACATAAGAAACTAATGACACATTTAATTCAAAATAGTAATAGAAGAGACTCTCAGAATTATTTTAATTGCAAATTTCAACTACATTTATGAGCCCTTTTTGTACAGATCTATTTTTAGGTGCATTATTAAAAACAAAATCAGGTCACTTGCTAAATAGTCCCAAGTTATACTTGTGAATAAAACAAAAGCGATAAATATGAGCATGTGAAGTTCAGCGCGTCTGAAGTTTGACGACCTATTTTAACCCCCTGTGAGCAGAATTTAATATATTAAGGGCCAGTTTCACAAACCATTGTTAAAAATCTGCTTGTATATGTAAACACAAATTTTCTTTATTACACTTCACTTTGTACAAAGAGTAAAATGTAGTGAGGTCAAAGAAGATACAAAAAGAATTGATACAGAGAGGAAATAATGGCATCGTTAATCCTCCACATCCACCCCACCCTGGTCATTCTCCAATGGTACGACCAGCTGTACTGGTCGGGTGATCTCCGTTCCATCGCT
The DNA here is from genome assembly GCF_040414725.1 of Anabrus simplex. Taxonomy (NCBI): domain Eukaryota; kingdom Metazoa; phylum Arthropoda; class Insecta; order Orthoptera; family Tettigoniidae; genus Anabrus; species Anabrus simplex. Next base: position 385,190,706 of record NC_090267.1, on the reverse strand, counting down.
GAGTCAGAGGGCGAGAATCCTCGCCTTCCCGTATTGGCCAGGTCTCACTCCAGAGATGGGAGCTTGTTGCCATATGCGATGACGCACATCGTCTTGAAGCAGGACAACGTCCGCCTTCCGGCACTTTGTCGATCTTCCACCTGGTTGCCGCACCTCGTGGAAACTTCTTAGGGTGAGGAGGTAGTCCTCCTTCCACCTCTTCCAGAAGTCATTTAGCATCTTTGCCCTTTCTTTTCTCAGCTCTGTGTAGACGCTAGGTTCTGGATCGTTGGGTAATGTTGTTAGTAGTCCTCCGTTTATGAAGTGGTTTGGTGTCAGTACGTTGGGACCATCTTGTGTAATCGGTTTGCTGTTAATGGCAGCGTCTATTTCTGCCAGTATTGCTCTGAGTTTCCTCGTCCACTTGAGACATGCCCAGCATTCTCAAGCATAGTTTGGTTGTGCGCACCATTCATTCCCACCAGCCTCCCCATCAAGCCGCCCAGGGAACAATAAACTTTCAGGATACACCGTTATGGGTGAAAGGCTGGCTTGTACATGGATCCATGAAGATCCGAGAAAGTTCCGCCAGTTCTCTGCTTGCAGCTTGAAAGGTCTTCGCATTGTCCGAGTAGATGATGTGACGTAATCCGTGTCTGCTGGAGAAGCATCTGAACAACATGATGAATTTTTCAATACCCATGTCCGATGTCAATTCCAGGTGCAAAGCCCTTGTAGTGGCACAAGTGAACAGTACGATATACAATTTCTGTAACACGCTCCCCACCCTGACATATAGTGGACCAGCGAAGTCCACTCCCTTTACCGTGAAAGGTTTAGTGGATTATATGCGATCCACAGGTAGGGGCACTTCTGTTTCATCTCCTTGGTGGTTCTTGGCAATTTTGCTAGGGAGGCAAGCGTGAATGACTTTCTTAATAGACTGGCGTGGCTTTAAGATCCAGTACTGCGAGCGAAGTTCGCACATCACAGTTCCTACTCCTAGATACTGTAGATGGATGTGCGTCTGCTTGATCATCAGTTTTGTAAATTGATGGGATCCGCCGAGGAGGAGTGGATGCTTCTCTTGTATGTCAGGTCTGTATGATCCAGGCGTCCCCCAAATCTGATGAGATCTCCCTCCAGGAAGGGATTGTAGCTTGCAATTTTGGACTTAAATGGGAGATTCATTTTCTCTCTTAGACCTACGTGTTCTGCACCAAAGCTTCCCAGTTGTACAATGTAGATCCAACGCAGTTTTGCAGTCTCCAGCTTCTTGGCAGTTAATTCACAGTCGTCTTTCTCCGTCCTTCGAACGTTCTCCATAAACCGTAGAATCCAACCCATGACCCGAATCGTCTTCCAATACGAGCTGAATGGACTGGCATCTATGTGTCTTTCCCATATGCTAACTGTTAATACTTGGCAGTTCTTTTGTGCCTCTGGGAGTGGGGTGGTATAGTGTTGGCTACTGAATGCATGATTCGAAGCAGTGTATCGATTCATTCAAGTGTCCGAGTGAATCGATTCACAGGAACAGCGAGCTCACGGCACACGATTAGATCTTACTTCCAGCGAACAGTGCTGAGTGGCGCACTCGCTGGACGTTGACGGGGAGCCGAGCTTCCGCTGCAGCGAGACAGTGAATCATGGCACATCGAAGGAATCGTGAACGAGCGCGGCTCAGTGAGACACAAGATACACACTGCTCCTTATAGGCACACTGGACAGTTGGACACTGGCGGAGAGCCGAGCTTCCACTGCAGCGAGATATACAGTGAGACATAGTACAGTACACTGAAAGAATCGTATGCTATAATGGATTCTCGAGCTCAGCTCATTTGAAAATAATACCCATTTGCATTCACTGTCCTCTTCTTACAGGGAGGTTTAAATAATAGATGGATTTATTTGCAGTGTTAAAAAGGTAGTCAAAACATAATTCTGAAGTAGCTAGTAAGTAGGGAGACTATTACGTTATACTATTTATTAGTTTAATGAATCTTAGTATTATAACTTAGTTGACATTTGACAATTAAACTCGACTCTAGCCTACCCTACGACTATGAGTCATGCTCATGACCACTCAAAAGTACCTGTTTTATATTGGGAAGAACGGCTCAGTATTCTCTCAGTTCATATGTCACATCGTTGCACTAGACTTCAATCATATGTGGACAGACGCAATAACATAACCAACAGTATGTTGAATCAGAAAACCAGCGGGCTACTGTACATCTCGGGTAGCCTATACAAAATATGACGATTTAAAAAAATCCTCAGCTGATAGAAAAATACATATTTTCAAAAATGACTGAGCGAGTTGTTGTGCGGTTAGTATTGCGTAGCTGTGCGCTTGCATTCGGGGGATGGTGGGTTTGAATCCCACCGTCGGCAGCCGTTAAGATGGTTATCTGTAATTTCCCTATTTTCACACCAGGAAATGCTGGGATTGTACCTTAATTCAGGCCATGTCTGCTACCTTCCTAATCGTAACCTTTCCCACCCTGCGTCGCCGGAAACCTTCGATGTATTAGAATGACTAGGATTTTTTTCTAAGAAAGGAGTTCATAGTATGAAGACCAGATGGCAGCTGCGAGCACTGAATGCTGTTGCTGCTGTCCTACCAGCACGTACTACACAGATGCAGTAGGAGCGGTGACTAATGTGCCGTGAATCGGATCACTGTATCGATTCAGTAACGTGAACGGAATCAAATGAATCGATCCAGTAAAATGAATCGAATGTCCCATCACTAGGGTGGTATGATACACAGAGTGTTGAGGCCAGGAGTTGGGAGCGTTGGCAAGCCATCGTGATGGGTGCCACCATCGTGAGGTCTGCAACTCTTTCGCCAACATCTCCCGGGATAGTATATCTGCTGGATTGTCTTCACTTGGACAGTGTCACCATTGTGCAGGATTGGAGCTATGCTGGGTTTCTGCGACATGATTGGAGATGAATGGTCTCCATCTATTTGGATTGTTGTGAATCCAGTCTAGTGTCACCGTAGAATCACTCCATAGTATTGTCCTCATGATATCATATCCTGTAGACTGACAGAAATACTTTAGAAGTCTTATACCCACTAGAGCTGAAAGGAGTTCAAGTCTTGTGAGGGTCACTCGCTTGATAGGTGACAGTCTGTTGCTGCAAACCAAGTGTACCAAGATGGTATTGCTCTCCACCTCTCTGAGATATAGTACGGCACCAAAAGACCTCTCCGAAGCGTTGCAGAATACATGCACTTGATAGTCCTCTGGCGTTGTAGAAGAAGATCCTATCCGAGGGATTTGAATGGCCGACAAGTGAATGAGGTTCGAAGTGCAGATTTGCCACCTTCTTGCTAGGTCTATGGGTAGAAGATAGTCCCATTCTATCCCTCTACACCAAGTATCCTGGAACAGGATTTTTCCTGTAATCGATATTGGCGACAGGAAACCAAGCGGATCGTAAAATCTTGCTATAGTTTGTAGTACCTGTCTCTTCATTGCTGGCTCTTCTGGTAGCGTTCCGATGACGTCTTTAGGGTCGAAAGGAAGACAATCCGTGTGGGTGTTCCAGTTAACACCCAAAACTCGCGCGCGCGTGTGTGTGTCTTCTCCTCGCACCTTTCAGCTCTCCATATATCCTTTAACAGTGCTGAATTGGTCGCCCACTTTGACATTGGCATGCATTTGTATCTCTTGGAAAAGCCCTATTATCTCGTACTACATAGCAATGATTTCATTGTTGTCTTCTATACTGGCTGTGAAATCATCCATTAAGGTCCCTTGATCTAGCAGTTTTGTAGCCAAGGGATACTTGTCACAATATCTGGAATCCAATTCACGTAATGTAGCTGATGAAAGGAATGGGCTGCATGTAAGTCAAAACGACAAGCGGGCGATTCTGTATACTGCATTGTTGTCAGTTGTCTTCCAATCTCCATTTTCCCCTCTCTCCATTCCAAACCATTGAAATCTCGTTAAGTCTCTGTCATGTTTATCCAGACACAACTGCAGAAAGGCTTGGGTTCCGTCCCCAATTAACCTCTTAACTGGGTATTCTTGATGTGCTTGGTGTAACCTGCCCTGTGTATTTTTTCAGCAGATTGTTGTCACACGGCAGGATAGGCAGAACAAAATAGTAGTATCATTCATCTGTGATACAAAAAGTAAAATAAAGGAGTTTTAATTAATTCATTTTAGAAATGTTTAATCATTTTTACATTAACTGCAAGGTCATTTACCTGGTTGGAATTTGAGAGTTTAGCCCGTATTTTACACCTGAAAGTTGAAACAAATAAAAGCAAGGGGTATTCATAAATATCATATCATGCATGTGACATTCTGAACCATTTTTCATTAACTGCAACATCATTTACCCGGTTGAAATTTGATTGTTCTTTTTATTTTTATGTTAGCACCTAAAATGAAAACAAATAAAAGAAAGGAATATTTACGAATTACACATCATGCTAGTGACTTTATGAAAGATTTTACATTAACTTCACGGTCAGTTACGTTGTTTACCTCACTAGAACTGCAATCATTTGTCTCAGAGATAATTTTTGTAAAGTAAGGGGTTGTGATACTTTCTCGTTTTGAGAAGTACATATTGTTTTCTGGCTTATGAACTATCACCTGCAGTATTAGAAGTTCAATTGGAGTTTTTATCTCAGTTGGATTTGTATCCACCCAATCTCTCACTCGTGACCGTGGTTTCAAGTTCGAATGGGCTTCTAAAAACTGTTAGCATACACATTGGTCTGCTTGGCAATAAGTTGAAACACATCAGCACCAATGAACTGTTCAAAATATTCCAACACATTGGATTCATCGTCAAAGTCCACATTTACACCACTAGCAACAGAAAATACGAATTTCTGACGTGAAACACCATGCGGTGGGAAAGGTTGAAATTGAAACGTCTAGCTCTTTGCCTTCATCCGATTCGTCATGTTGTTCATCTTGTTCTTCATTCTCTGATCCACTTTCACTATCAGGCACACCTTCATCTGTATGAGACCACTTCTCTTTGGATTTCTGAGAAGATAAATCGTCACAATCATTCTCTAAGTGTTGAATAATCTAATTTTCTTCGAGTATTTTGAACTTATGCCTTGAACTAAATGCTGCGGACAAGTAGCACCATACAGTTTTATAATAAAAACAAATAAGCTTCAAGAAGCATGACATGCAGTATTTGCTGCCATCATGCGGGTAAAACATCAATTAAGACAATACACACGACGCGGAAAAGTAGCTCGTCACACCCAGGAGATATTCGCGGTCAAAGACGAGTATGTATATATACGCCATGCCCAGTTAAGAGGTTAAAGCAAGTTGGTAGAGTTGGAAGCGGAGTAGTGTTGCCAGAATTTCTGGTTGGAGATTAGGCCCTGGCTCCAAGGGATCATTGAGTGATAGGGAACCCCTTTCATGAGATGAAGCATCAAAAACTATTCTCCACTTCGTCGTGCTGTCTCTTTGCTTCTCTATAGCATGGCGAGGCAAATAGAAGGTGTCGGTAACCGATTCAGCCTTGGGGGCCATCTCTACATGTCCCTTCGTGAAGTAGTAGGTCATTAGAGTGTGGTATACCTCTCGGAACTGTGTATGTCCAGTAAGTTGTTTTCTTCAGGGAAGCAAAATGTGTCTCAGCGTTCTAGCGATTCGAGTGCAGTATTACTCGTTCCTTCCATGGTAGGGAGACAACCCTCCTTCCATCTTCCATTTTGAATGACTCGTGGAATCCTTCCAAGATTGCAGATTCTCTCGCAATGAGTGTTCGTTGCTGATCTTCCTTTATCCCTAGTGTTTCTAGATCTTTGGTAGCAGGTAGAGACCCTCCTTGGAGGCAGCTCTACCCAGGGAGTGGCGCCCCTGCCTATGTGAGTCCCAGAGCACGCTGACCCGGTGTGTAGTATCTGGTAAGGGTCCCAGCTCAGGGTTACGAGTGAAGACCTCAACGACATCAACGGCGGAGAGGGTGACCTTCGGTACGGCGGAGATGTTGGAAGAGGCAGCCCTGTACATGGGGATTAATACGTGTACAACACACAAAGGGCACGACGGTACCACATGTTAGTGGCGGTACCCCGACAGCGTCTGTTCCCCATGTTAGGGGCGGCTGAATCGCAACTCACCAACACGTCTGGCAAGCGTGGTGTTTTATTGCCGAACACCTTCCATAAACTCCTATGACTTCGAATTTTCAAACGAAACTACCCCAGGTGAGTAGAGTGAAAGACTCAGAATCTCCCATTGACAATACGTCAGTCTGCCTCAAGGATTCTGGGGGAGGCAAAAATTCGAAAAGATTGACTAAAAAAGTAAGAATAGCCACATACAACATAAGAACTATGAGACTAGCTGAAGACCTTGAAAGGCTAGAACAAGAACTGCATGACATAAAATGGGATATTCTGGGTATTTGTGAGACTCGCCTTCAAGGAGAAAAAGCTGAGACCCTTCCATCAGGTCATGTCATCTTACGTAATAACGGGGATGCTTCTACACATGGGGTTGCTATTCTTGTCAATAAAAATATCAAAGAATTCATACACAAGATGATTTGTGTCTCTTTCAGAGTGATATATATCGTCCTCAAATCGAATAGTAAATTCTCCATACAAGTCATACATGTCTATGCTCCAACCAGTACTTCTGACGAAGAGGCAGTGGAACAGCTGTATGAAGATATCACCAAAGTGAAAAATTCAGAAAAGACACAACTCTGTATCATCATTGGAGACTTCAATGCAAAAGTGGGTCAAAAGGAAATCGGAGACCCAGAGAACATTGGTACATGTGGACTAGGCGATCGAAACGAAAGAGGAGAAAGATTGCTAGAATATCTCACAGCCGAAAATCTCTATTGCATGAATACTTTCTTTAAAAAGCCCATCCAACGAAAATGGACATGGAAGAGCCCCGATGGACAAACCAAGAATGAGATAGATTTTATCCTGGCCAACAAGAAGAAATATTGTACAGATGTTACTGTTCTCAATAGATTTGATACAGGAAGCGACCATAGGCTAGTTCGAGCAACCTTTACATTTGACCTCAAACTTGAACGGTCCAAAATGACAAGGGGGTACACTTTTGCAAGAGTTGAGGACTTAGAAACACATCAATCATCATTTCAACAAGCTCTTACCAAAAAACTTAACCCAACAGAAGATTTGAAATACTTGGACGTGAACGAACTTAATGAGAAAATTACAGTCAGTATTCAAAATGCAGCAAAGGAGATCCCATTGAAGAAAACTAATAAGAAGAGCCGACTTTCACTCAATACCATGCAGCTCATTAAGGACAGGAAGAAAAAGGACAGGGATACAGCAGAATACAAAAATCTTAACAAGACCATTCGCAAGGAAATAAGAAAAGATCTAAGGAAATTTAATAATAACATGATCATGCAGACAATTGAAGAAAATAAAAACATGAAGATTTTAAAGAACAGCATGTCTACAGGAAGACCAAAAATTACAAAACTTAAGAACCAAAATGGTGAAATAGTCACAGTTAGCCAAAACATTACTGAAGTTATTAGAGATTTCTACTACAAGCTGTATACATCAACCATTAATAAACCATCCAGTGATGAACAACTAGCCCAGAATTATACACATGAAGTAACACCGGAAGTAACCACTGCTGAGATTGAAAATGCTCTTAAACAACTAAGGAATAAAAAATCCCCTGGGGAGGATAAAATAACGAATGAAATGCTGAAATTAGGTGGAAGAGATCTGCTAGAAGCCGTGAGAATACTCGTGAACAAGTGTATTAACTCCAGAAAATTGGAAAAATGCTGAAGTGGTACTTCTCTTCAAGAAAGGTGATAAGGAAAATTTAGAGAACTATCGTCCTGTGAGTTTATCACACCTTTACAAGCTCCTGACTAAAATTGTAACCAACCGCCTCACAAGAGAACTGGATTTTTATCAACCTGCCGAGCAAGCGGGATTTCGTAAAGGTTTCTCAACTGTTGAACACATCCAGACTATTCGTCTTCTTGAGAAAACCACTGAGTACAACATCAAGATTCATCTGGCCTTCATTGATTATAAAAAAGCTTTTGACTCAGTGGAGATCTGGGCAATCATGAAGGCACTTCAAAATGCCATGATAAACTCAAGGTATATAAAGCTTCTGGAAAACATTTATGATCAAGCAACAATGATAGTCAGAGTGGACGAAGACCTCATCACCAATAAAATCCCAGTTGGCAAAGGAGTTCGACAAGGTGACACAATCTCTCCAAAGCTGTTTACCCTTGCCTTGGAAGATGTATTCAAAACCCTTCATTGGGATAATAAAGGAATAAAAATCAACGGGTTATATTTGAACCACCTGCGTTTTGCCGATGACATTGTGCTCATAAGTGAAAATCTAGATGAGCTAGAAAGCATGATCCAAGAATTAAAAACTGCTTTTGCTAAGATTGGTTTGGAAATGAACATTAATAAAACGAAAATTCTAAGCCCAGAGAGTCGACCACTTAAAATGGGAAACCAATATATAGAAGCTGTCGATGAGTACATCTATCTTGGACACAAGATAAAACTTGGAAAAGACAACTAACGTGCAGAAATTCCTCGCAGAATAGGTATGAGTTGGACTGCATTCCGAAAACTAAGGTTCATCCTCACCAACAAGGATGTTCCCATTAACCTGAAGACCAAAGTTTATAATACGTGCGTGCTGCCAGTTACAACTTACGGTCTGGAAACGATGACTCTGACGAAGGAAAGTGCTCGTAAGCTTCAGCGAACACAACGAGCCATGAAGCGACAGATGCTAGGGATCAGCCTTAGGGATAAGATCCGTTCAGAGGACATCAGGAGAAGAACTAATGTAACAGACATCCTAGAGATAGTAGCAAGACTAAAATGGCAATGGGTGGGACACGTAGCTCGACAAGACTACAACAGGTGGACCTCTAGGATTGTTCACTGGAGACCCTGGGGACACAAGAGAGGCATTGGAAGACCCCTGAAGAGATGGCTCGACGACATAAAGCTGTTGGCTGGAACACGCTGGTTCCAAGTGGCTCAAGACCGAAGACGATGGAAGCACATGGAAGAGGCCTATATCCAGCAGTGGATTGAAATAGGCTAGAAAAGAAGAAGAAGAAGAAGTTTCTAGATCCCAAAACTTACGTAGATTGTCCTTGGATGATAGTAATTCTGCATTGATACTGACGTGGTTTACGGACACGTGATTCACTGTAGTACCAGACTTATTCCCACTAAGAATCCAACCAAACCTAGAGGGAAGATGTACCATGGAACTCGAGATGCGTATTGGCTGTTCGTCCTTCATCACCTGCCAGTACTGGTCTCCTGCAATTAGGACCTCGATCGTCATATCGTCTGCATCATCTTGAGGATCTGCTAGTGGCAATTTGCGAAGACGTGATACTCTGGATGTCACGTGGGACAGTTGGATGTGGTGAATACATGTTCCTGCTCTCGAATGCAGAGATTCTCACGGAATCATTCGTCCCCATTCCACTTATACCGAAGTTCACCAATCTGCGAGTCATTGATGTACTTAATGGTCCTTCAAATGCTGTGACTGACAGATCTCTCTGGTCACTGACGAGCCGAATAAGCTTGACTGACTTCCGGCATCCAGAATGCAACACGTTCTTTTCTGTAGACCACTTGATCCCATGACCCAAATTCGAGCTGTTTGGAGATATGTCAATTTCGGCATGCTAACATCTATTTTCCCTACAGTTACTCCCACTTGTCCTTCAGAGATGGAGATGTGATGTTGTCCCTTACATTTAGTGCAGGATACTGTGTTGTTCTTCTTGCTGCAGTTTCTCAAGGTGTGACTTCTGTTTAGGCACAAAAAGCATCGTTGAGTAGACTTCAGCTTGTCTATGCGTTGTTTGACGTGTCATCTTTGTACAATTTTGAGCCCAATGGTCTTTCCCTTCACAAAAATTGCAAAAAGGTGACTTCTTCTAGGCTGTCTGGCCTGTCCTAGTGGTGACTTGCAAGGCGGCAGCAGCAGTTCGGTAATATGAGTTTGAGATTGCATTGTCTTCTACGATTTTCTGCGCCGTCAATGCGCCTTCCACTTCTTGATTGAGGAATTCCATAAGCCGTGTTATGTGCGCTTCTTAAATCTTCTCTCTCTTCACGTAGATGATCCACCTTCTACTGATATCATCAGGAAATGCACGTAACAATTTGGGGGCTAGCATTCTCCTGTAGTGATCGTTTTTCCTTAATGCCCTTAAAGCCTGAATAAGTCTATTACACTCCATATGTACGATTGAGGGCGCCAGGTGTAACATTGTGAACTGTTCTCACAGTCTTCAGGTAGTCCAGATGCGACTGGATGATGCGGTTCCTATTGTCATATCGTCCAATAAGAATCCTCTTGATTTCCTTTTATGCGTCCGCTATCACCGCTATACCATCGATCAGCTCCTTAGGTTCTTCCTCCAGGTATCCACGAAGGAAGACATGTTTGTCGATAGTGTTGATGGTATCGTCGCCATAAGACCTATCTGTGTCGGTGCGACGTAAAGCCCCTAGAAAAAAAAAAAGTGTTGATGGTTGGGTTCTTGTCTACCGCTGACTGGAATTGCTCCCAAAACCGGGACCATTTCTCCACATCTGCTGTGAATGGTTCTGGTTTGATAGTGGGTAATTTTACGAAGTGCGTGATGGATAAGTGTGATGGCTCTGGTACTACGAATGAAGGTCTGGAAGGGCCAAGATTAATATTTCCGAACGATTCAGATAATTTGTCACAAATGACGTGTGACAAATTAAACATCGCGTGCTTCACCACCTTGATGAATTTCTCTCACTCTATGACGTCTGCGTCACATTTGGCGTCTGATAGAAGTTCGTGAATGCCGCTGTCAAGGGAAATGAGTTGATCTAAGGTCTCTTGCAATCTTGTCCAGTTATATTCGTGATCTATTTTTGCATCTGACGCTGCCTTTGTAACGTCATTACTGAATTTAGTTATGTTTGCTACTTACTTACTTACTTACTTGTCCCTGTAAGTCAGTAAACTTTTAGATATCTTGAAGTATCCATCATCTCTACCTAGTTCTTTCAAACTTTCAAATTTGTCTGCATGAAGCTCTCTGGTGGCATTAATGTGTTTATTACAAGATTTGTCCAGAATTTGAATACAGTTAAAATGCTGAACTAAAGCTTCCAGTGTTGGAAAACAAGGTGAAATTCTTTGTTTTTCAAAGAGAAGCCTTGCTTGTGAACAGATGAATTTTCTTCTGAAGATGCAGAGAAAAGTTCTCTGCAAGACTTTAGGAATTTTGCCTTGTTTTCTGACATGGCAAAAGCCAAAAAGCTTATATTTATGTCCAACAATTACAGGCTGTAAAAGCGTCAGTCTAAATATAAAGATTCCTATTAAGCCTTGGAAAACACCAAGCACTTTTACTGTCCTAGATAAATAAACCATAGAATCAGAGGCATTAGTTGGTGCAAACTTTAACTGTACATTTGATTAGTTTTTTGTAATATGAGAAGAATCAATTGAAACATTTTCATTTTATTTATATTTTGAAAGCAATAGACAAATGAAAGAGCGATCAACAGATTTGCCACTAATAACTTTTGTTCAGGTCTCAAGAGTAAGCTACTCTTGAGTAGAGTAAGAATTCCTTCGAGCTCTCTTTGTCAGGTTCTGTATGGAAGTTAGCATCATATCAAAAACCAAGTTGTCAGAAAAGTTTATACCAAGATACCTATTCTTTTGAGCTCAACCTACAGTATAATTTTGCCAAAATCTTGAATATGCAGCATACTATATTTTTGATATACTATAATGGGGTTACAATCTTACTTCAATTGTAGATTCAGGACCCTCCAGTTGATCAACAAGTTGCAGTAGTGAGAGCAGTCGAACTGGAAAAGATTTTTTTTAAAACATTTTTTTAAAGCGGGGGTCCAGCTGCTTACTCTTCAGCATCTTTGAACCTCATATTAATCGCATCACCGGGCGAGTTGGCCGTGTGGTTAGAGCCGTGCAGCCATGATCTTGCATCCGAGAGATAGTGGGTTCGAACCCCACTGTCGGCAGCCCTAAAGATGGTTTTCCGTGGTTTCCCACTTTCACGCCAGGCAAATGCTGGGGCTGTACCTGAACTAAGGCCACGGCCACTTCCTTCCCATTCCTAGCCCTTTCCTATCCCATCGTCGCCATAAGACCTATGTGTCGGTGCGATGTGAAGCAAATGGTAAAAAAAAAAAATAATAATAATTGTATTCAGCATCAACAGTCTTACTGTCATGATATTCCTGATCCATTGTGTGATAACTTTTGAAGATGAGCTATGACACCATAATGAGGATTGTCTCAGACAGTCATTGTAGAATAACTAAAGGCAGATGTTTGTTGATGTAAAATGTTAAATGTATTGATCAAGAAATCGGTATGTTCCCATTGTGATACTGTGAAATTTTCTGGAAGGGCGAGATCGGTAGTTGCAAATACATTGTTTCTCCTCTGTTCCTGAAATCTTTTTAACATATCAAGGTTGAATTCCATAGTGTAGGTTCATCTTGAATTAGGTGGTGTTGTGGTAGTGAAGGATGTTTCTATGCAATTATGAGTATTTTCGTGGATTTTGAGGAATGATTGAAATTTTCTACTAGTTTTCTGTATAACGATATTCTCAGTCTTCTATGAACCGGGAAGTCCCTCTTTCTGAGCATGTTCTAGTGTACGAGCTACACTCGGCAAATATACATTTTACCAAATTCATGGCACTTATTACAACTGTTGTTGTGATGAATCAGGGCCACTATTTTATCCATCAAACCCCATGTTTCCAATTTCTTCATCACCTGGGCCTTGCTTCTTCAAATTTCACCACTTCAATGCATATATGTTGAAGTTTCTAGTCGTGGTAAACTGTGATACATTGGTAGTCATCAGTTGCTGTTGATGCCACAAGTCTGTTGTAACAGCTATGCTATCTGCATTTCGGCATCTTTTACTCTTGTTTCTACTCCTTGATACAGTTCTGGTAGTATGTGATTTGATAAGGTCTTACGAGTTGGCATAGTATATCTAGGTTCAAGGTGCTGAAGGTATGGTTCTATAACGCTATGTAACAAAGTTTTTGTTTATCTCTCTCTCTCTTTTTTTTTTTCATTTTTTTTTTCATTTATTTTCTGCTTAATTTGGTGATGCTGATTATGAATATATAAGTAGTTTTTCTTAATTGTCAGTATTTTGGATATGATAATGAAGTTTCAATTTTCTTAAAAGCTCCTAATATTGCATGCTTATTTAATACGACTCGAATCCTATAGAAGAAATCTACCATACAGTACCTCAAGAATTGGTGGGAATAAGTGCAATAATATTGAATAATACTAAATCTTCAACCAACAATGGTGACATTAAAAAATGTACGTTAGAACGGCTTTTCCTCTTAATTTCTTCTGACCCCTCTGCTCGTACTATACCCCACACATAGTCTCCCATCATAGCACAGTCCCAACGTCCCTGATACCTTCTTTCCATGCAGTGAATGTCTTGGTGAAAGCGTTCACCATGTTCTTCACTTACAGCTCCTAAATTTGGCCTAAAGAAATCAATATGAGAAAACTACTAGTGCATTTTCACTGACATTCTACATCCAAGTACATGATAACTCTGTATCAAATTCTCTATCAGTATCATGTAATTCTCACTTCTATTGTTTCCCAAGAACTGTTGCACTACCATTCTAAAAGCATCCCAAGCATTTCGTTCATCAAGAGTCATTGCATCTACAGGTTCTTGTGATTGTAACATCACATGAATCTGAGGTCCGGTGAAAATTCTGCCTTTTATTTTTGCTTCAGATAACTTGGGGAACATGTGTCTGATGAGGCTCAGAACCTCACTGTTGCTGTCTAAACCTTCGATGAATTGTTTAGCAAGTCCAAATTTGATATGGAGGGGTGGTAACAGAATCTTCTCCCTGGACACAAGGGGCTCATTTCTCACGTTGTGTGCACCTGGAACGAGTTATTTTCTTGTTGGCCATTCTTTCCAGGTGTAATGTTGATCATCCACTCTGCTGTCCCACACGCAGAGGAAGCAAGAATATTTAGTGTAGCCACCTTGAAGCCCCAGAAGAAATCCCCAAATCCTAAAATCACCATAAACATCCCATTTGTAACATACGTAATTTTTTTTTTTTTTTTCCCAAGAGAAGCTTCATATTTTCATAAGTCTCCTTAAGTTGTGCTGAATGAGCTACTGGTATGGAAAGAACTTGTTCCCATTGTGCAGTAGGACAGATTTGAGACTTCTACTTGAACTATCTGTAAATAGACGCCATTAGGAATTCAAACAAACCATTAACATCACTACAAAAGCAAAGAGTTCTGTACGTTTGGTAGAAGCATGCAAAATCCTCATGCCTTATATTTTGTTATTTTACAGGATTTATGGAGCAAATTATATTGCTTCGGACAGGATGCAAGAAGTTCAGCCTTTGATTTAGTTAGTTGTAACTAACAAGGTCATCCAATTTCAGCTGTCATTGCTGTCATCACTAAAACTGAAATCACTGTCATCATTTGAATTTGTCTCTACATCCTTTTCATGTGTATTCTGCTTTGGTGGTGATGGAATTGGCAGCTCTTCACTATGTGGTACTGGAGCAATAGATGACGGTATGCTAGGATATGGAATATTTTTTCTGCTCTTTGTACTTTTGTAATGTGTAATATTCACCATACAATAATAACAGCCATCGTGATGATTTGTAGGCTCGTGCCATATTCGGGGAATTGCAAATGGCATGCACTTTCTTGTTTCACATAGCCAAACCTCTAAAGTAGACTGACAGCTGCCACAAGTGACATGGGGAGATGGAGCCCATGAAACATGTTGGTCACGAACATGCACACTGAAATAAGCGCGGTACACCACACAGAACTTCGTACCGGGCACAATTATATGTTTCACTTGTTTAGATCCGATGTAATGTCCACAAACATAACAAAATGCGTCTGCTGGCAATTTACAATGTCTGGATGTTGACATTCTTTGTTAGACAACGATTCAACAGAACTGGATCTACCTTCACAAACGACAGGAAGACATTTTGTGAAAAATATCAATATATATCGATACATACAGTTGGCTTTTTAAAGGTCAATATATTGAACTTTTCCAGATGTATACCAATACTGATGGAACGTCATATTAAAGTGAGCTAGAGGTGATCACCTTGAACAACTACGACTGCCAGAAAAAGTGGTAAATTCACTATTTTTCACAAACTGTTAAAATATCAAAAAGTATCAACATTTAAAAAAAAAAAAGTAGTGGAATATTCACATTCAGCACGTTGGTTTTATACAACACACAGAAATAAACATTAACAATTTTTTGTTACGTTTCGTAATGCTTAATGGCTAGTTGTCTGTGAATATCATGTAAGCTATTTTGCTGTTAAATACCTTTCATTGATTATCTGGTGTAAATTTGTATTTGGAAATGAAAATCCACAGCCTGTTTCCAGTCACTTGACCGGGTCAGGAATGGAATGAATGCAATCCCCATGTAGTAGTTGCACTCCTCTGGGGCAATGATAAATGACTGAGAGATGAAATGTTAATGAAAAGTGTTGCTGTAATGAAATTTGACAGGGAAAACTGGTGTACCCTGAGAAAATCTGTCCTGCCTGTGCTTTCTCCAGCACAAATTTCACATGGAGTGACTGGGATTTGAACCACAGTATCCAGCGGTGAGAGGCCGGCGCACTGCCTCCTAAGTCACGGAGGCTTTAAATTTGTATTTACTTCTAGAAAAGTTGTAAGAGTAGGCTAGCTAATATTTCAGAACTGTGGTTATGTTACACCCTGTGGGTGGGTGATGCAGACAAAGAATACACCTACGGTATCTCCTGCCTGTCGTAAGAGGCGACTAAAAGGGGCGACCAAGCGATGATTGTATTAGAACCATGAAACTACTTGTGATTAGTATCACCACGCGGGAAACACCTTAGGCTGCTTTTACTTGTGCGTAGTACCACTGTGTTAGGTACAAAATAGGTCTGTGATTCGTAGCAACAGTGTGTGTTGCCAGCTTTTACAGTACCTGTGATTAGTACCACTTCAGGAGCGGCACCATGGTTCTGGCTTGCCTATGATTAGTACCCACTATATGAGGAACACCACGGGGTAGTGCAGGTCTCTCTGGTTGGTACATGTGATGAACACCATAGGTTTGCGTTGCCTGTAAATGGCGCAGCAATCTGTGAAACACCATAGGTCTGTATTACATGTGTGAATTTCATTACTTGTGAGTACTACCATAATGTGTGGAATACTGTGAGTCTACGCTGCTTTTGATTAGTACTGCAACATGACAAGTACCATGGTTCTACTTTCCTAGCAATAAGTACCATTATGAGGGGCCTATGACTTGGATTTTGGACTCCTTTAGACTACAAGCATCATCAATTCAGTATTATGCTATAGAAGCTGTCCCTTAGTCAGTAATACTACTTTTTTACGTCAGTTTCTGTGAATGTGAGGCATTGTTTTAAATTCATATCCACCCATTCATTCTCATCCTCACGTTTTGAATTCTGGTGAGTGGAGGATTTGGGACTTTTAATTTTTCATTACCCTTAGTCTCATTTCTTAACATTAGGGACCGATGACCTAGATATTAGGCCCCTTTAAACAACAAGCATCATCATGTGATGATGTTAATGGAGTATAACGAGGAATATGACTTTGAAATGAAATGGAATGAACGGGCACTGGCTCGTCCACTGCCATTTCTTGTTACACTTTCATTGTGTCAGATTTTTCTGTTTGGAAGTTCATGCTCAGTAAAAACAAATTTATGAACTGAGGTGACCTACTTAATGTTGCTAGTAGGTTATTTTGTAGGAAGACTGTTTTTTAGCATTGCTGTCCAGATTGAAAATAAATAATGCTACAGATTTATGCAACATTATGTACAAAAGTGTCTTCCTCAAGCTAGAGTTCGGCACATTTTATTTCCCCGGTACATGACTGGTTAAGAAATTTGTACTTCAGACATACTGCCACCAAAATATCGGTTGAAGTTCGGAGAAGGCCCCTTTTGTTATGACATCAGTAGAGCTATAAACAAGCCCAGTTTCTCGCTATACCTGCTACCTTCTATTTTGAAACTTACGAGTTGATACATGGTCCTTACAAGAGCTTTAAAAACTGCTACTTCTGCCAAGTTGATGATTATCTTTGAAAAATTTAGAATTATATTTACATAGTATAGACCTTATATATAGTAGTGTCGTCGTTAGAAATCAGTGCTATACCTCTTGAGCATCAAAAGTGTTGAGAACCCATTTCAACTTCTTTTCCTAGTTATCTTTTCCTAGTTCTTTCATCTTGCTCCTATTCTGTATTTAATTAGGGAATAGAGTAGGTTTTCTTACAGGAGATACAGAAAACTGGTTAATATACATTTTTTTTATGCTGCTTGAAAATTGGCCTTAATTCTATCACTGTGACCTGGAATGGTCTTTGCTTGTGCTTCAAAATTCTTTCCTAATTTTAACAGGTGTGAATCTTCAGAAAAGTTATCGGTGAAGAATGAACATGTGCCCTCAGAATCAGACTGCCGGGTACAACCCCCACGTATTTGGAAGAACGTTGCTGAGGGCTCTGTGCCACACTCATTTGGTGACACAGTCATGCTGTATGTGCACTAACAATATTTCAGATCCATTTATGGTGGTGGCAGTTAGTAACCAATAGTTAATTGTTTGGTTTTATCAGTATATTGGTATCTTTTGACTTGCTGTTATATATACTGTAGGTAGTTTAGATTATTTACTTTGAGGCTCATAGAATTCAGAAATGCTTTTACCTTTTAATATCGCAGACTATATTGTTATATTTTCTCAGGGTGATTTTTGTAGAATATAGCATTACAGGTAGGTCTATCTTATTTTGGCTTGTGTAAAACAATTATTAGGCAAATAAGGGTTCAACTTAAGAACTATCCAGCATATCTTTTGCTTCTTGCTGTGGTGAAGTGTGCGTATTTTTTTCCATCAAATCAAATAAAATTTATTACTTGTGTCTACCCTGTCTTCCTTGTGAGGAATATGTAATGAATATAATGCAGGCCAAGATATTTCAATGCTTTGTGTGAAATTTCATATTAGTCTAGATGTGAAAGTGCCGAACAACGAACGCAAAAATTTGGTAGAAATATTGACACCACATCTGTGAAACAGTCCTGACTTGTGTATTATACAAGGTTTCTTTTGAAGGTAGTGGGATTCTTTTAATTTCTACTTCCTTTCAGTTTTGAGATCAGTTCTGCACTTCACGTTGCTTGTAGATGGGCTATATTTTCATGGAAATGTGTGCCACCAACTTAATTGCTTGGTGTGGACAGCAAGATTTTAGAATTATTGTACAAAATCTCTGAAATAACAGCAAATGTGACTCCATATTGCTGGCACTGTTTTCAGCAACTTCCACCTTGCCGTGTATTCTATGTGAGATGAAAAATACAGAAATATTGCTGGTGTGTTTTAGGCTCCAGAGCATAGAGTAGTGGTTGTAGATATGTATGCACTTATTCAGTTGTTTTATTATTTAGTCCAAATGTAGTGGAGTGCACACAAATTAATTGATTTCATCAATGCTATTTAGTAACATCCTGAATTGTTGGTTTTATTGTACGACGGTCGTAAATAAGTTTAATGTCTCAGTACACGGGAAACGCTCACATTTTTACGAACCGGTATAAAACAGTATTACAGAACCCACTTCAGAAAGTGGTATATAACTACGTTACACTTCATATCGGTTTGAAATTAGCTCATTATCTACATTTCCTTGCCTGAAGCGCCAGAATCATCATGTTTACTTAGTGTGTAATGGTTACCCTCATCCTCATTTTCAGAACTCATGTCTTCCATTAGAACATCCATTATGGATTCCTTGTAGAAATTTCGTACACTTGAATTAGACATGCTAAATATTCACAAGAATTACACAAACAAGCCTGCCTCTCGAACACACACTCTTCCTGTCCGCATGTACAGTACCTACTTTCCCGCCCATTTCCAGCTGAGAGTCAACGATGATGCAGCCCCAGGTTATGTAAGAACGTGGCTGTCTTATCAATGCTTTGAAAGAGCTCCCAACTTATGCTCATAACTAGTACATTTTATGCTCATAGAAGCATTCAACAGTATACTAGTGAAGTCACAGTTTGCTGAAATGGCAGCTTTTTTTTTTTACAGTGAAAACGTTCCCGTAGATTCTCTCAGCTCCGTCAGCAGTAATGAAATAGCGCGCCCGTAGTTTCTACGAGCGGCGTCTCTAATGTGTTAAATAGATGTGAATTACTATATGTCATGTGGATGAGGCCTAAGGATGCTATTTTGATATGTTTAATTTGCACATGCAAATAAAATACAATTTATGGCTTATGTCTAACCTGGTCTTCCTTGTGTGGAAAATTTAATGAATATAATGCAGGTTTTATTTCACATTAGTTCACAATATGTTCTTTTATTGCAATACTATTCTCTGCATAGGCTATGTAGATAAGCAAAGCTTCATACTTCTGTAGCAGAATTTAGGAAGTATAAATTTGTTTGCATTTTCAACGTTTCAGTGTAATTTTAGTGCATTATCTATCCGTTGAGTGTAAGCTAGTGAGTGTTGATCTATTGCACTTCAAAATACATATAAAGGAACTAGGACTTTCCTGTTTAAACAGTATGTAAAGTAGTCCTATGTTAATTTAGAGTGAGCCAACTGGTGAAAAACAAGGATACCATTTCATGAGCAGAGAGCAATGGTGATGTTGAATTCAAACCTTTTGGCATTATTATTATTACAGTCATGGTTTAATTCTGAGAAAGTGAAGCGAGTTTTACACAAAATATTATTTGTCTCTTTTCAAGTGGCATAAACCCAGTAGACGTTGCTTTTCTGTTAAATTAGGCTCCGCATAATAGAGATAACCTTCCCCTCCACCTACAGATTGAAAACACATCATCCAAAGAAATACCTGCAGCAGATAATTGTTGAAGGCAGCGGTGACACTTGTAATGTGTTAAGAGAGATGATGCACTTGCTTACTATGGAGGTTTCTGTTTTTTCCTACCTCATTTGCCCAGTTACTACGTATAATCATCAGCAGCAACATTGGCTCGACAGCCGTCTGTGGACCTTGGTTTTCCTCAGAAGTTTCTGGCAGTCTTTCCTCTTCAGTGCTATGTTCTTCCAGTTCTTAATTCCTAGGATTCTGATTTCCTGATGCACATATTCCTCATACCTCGACTTCGGTCTTCCAAATTTTTGGGATCCTTCTGGCAACTTATTAAATATCATTATCGCTCTATTATCATTGGAACAAACTACTTATCCAGCCCACTCTAGTCTCTTGATCTTGATGACTGTTAAAATGTTGAGCTCATTATATAGCCTATTAATCTTTTAGTTGTATCGTCTTTTCAACACTTAATGTTCTTCTGCTCTCCCAAAAATGAATCTCAAAATTCTTCTCTAGAAGGTACCAAGACAGAGGCCACGTTTCAGAACCGTATGTTAATATAGATCTTGCAAAGTCCTTGTGGATCATTATTTTTGTTTTCCTCTTCAGCAATCTAGAATTGACACCTATTTGTGCCGAGTACCTTTTTGTAGATTTCAACACTGTCATTTTTTTTTACAGTTGGCCTGTGATCCCAAGTAGTTTAAATAACATACAACTTCAAATTTTTAGGAGCCCATTTCATTGTATGCTGATCTCTCCCCCCCCCCCCTTTTTTTTTCCCACAGGCATATGCTTAGTTTTACCTTAATTGATATGCAGTGTGTATTTGATTCTATTTGAAGACTGCAGTATGTTGGAGATTGTCCTTGTCATTTTGTGATTCTATGTTTTTCCTAGTCTCCTATTTATGTTGCTTCTCCTCACACCAGCCTGCCATTGTGTTCATCCTGTTGTCTGTGTTCCTTTCTTTCTCTCTCTCTTGCTCTCTCTACAGATTCATATTCACCGGACAGGTTGTTCGTGCGGTTAGGGGCGCGCAATTTTGAGCCTGCATCCGGGAGATAGTGGGTTCGAAACCCCACTGTCAGCAGCCGTGAAGATGGTTTTCTGCGTTTTCCCATTTTCACCAGGCAAATGCTAGGGCTGTACCTTAATTAAGGCCATGGCCGCTTCCTTCCAACTCCTAGGCCTTTCCTACCCCATCGTCGCCATAAGACCTATCCGTGTCGGTGCGACGTAAAGCCACTAGCAAAAAAACATTGGCGTACCTATTCCCTAAAAACTGTCAAGCGTTCTGCGTCATGTTGGATGGTCCAACCTCTTACCCAACTTTTTTTATATTTAGCTCTTTTGCCTAATAAAATCCCCAACTTTTGGTGCCGCAGAATTTCGTCAATTTGACATGGTGTTCTTACAGTGAAATAAATAATATTCCATCTTCTCTTCTCTCTTGCTCACACAAGCAACACTGCCGGACATCTCTTCTAAAGTCTAAAGGACTTGAACACACTTCACATACCGTAGCCGTTTCATTTACACCTAAGAATCCAGTTGAACTCCTCTTCAGACTCACATGGGTGACAACTACACAAGCTTCACGACCTAGGCAGCATACTTGCATATTTAATGGGAAGATGGAATAATTTGTTATATAAATGAGACTTGATCAAGCATCCTCCACTAGCTATACTTGCTATTTAACGAGCATCTTTACTTCGCACATTATTAATACTGACTCTCGTTCCTATGAAGAAAAGATTTTAATCTCTAGAAATTTTTGCTAATCTACAAATCATTTTAAGCCGAATGTATTCATTTCTTCTATATACTGAAAAATCTGGGCAAATTTTTTGACTCCCATTGACTTTAATTGTCAACCCAGTATCAACATTGAAAATGAAAACCTACAACCTGTTATCCAGTCATTGACCGGGTCAGAGATGTAATGAATGAATCATATATAGGCTATTGTTACGATGGGGTCGCCACTCCCAAAGTGCTACGAAATGAGAATGGAGAGTGTTGCTGGAATGAAAGATGACAGGGAAAACCGGAGTACCCAAAGAAAAACCTGTCCTGCCTCCGCTTGGTCCAGCATAAATCTTGCCTGGAGTGACCGGGATTTGAACCATGATATCCAGCGGTGAGAGGTCGACGCACTGCTGCCATCTGAGCCACAGAGGCTCGGAATCAACATTATGAATGTTAATATTTCTATTATCTCCATTATGTGGAAACATAAATATGATATCCCATTAAAACTTTAAGACAGGATTAACCAATTCAATCCAAATGTGACCATAATTTTCTTATACATGGATGTAAATTATTGTAAACAATTAGTTTTTAAGAATAGTTTTAATATAACATCCGCTTCAGAGCTTGGATTTGGAGAATTTATAGCTGATTGTGCCTGTGATGACAGGTGAAACATGTACCATTACAACCTTAATAGAATAATTATATTATAGTCATAAAGACTGCAAAGTATTGAATAGCTGGTTTTCAATAAATTGTAATATATATGGTATGGTATATAAGTGGTATGATCCGAGCTGTCAGTGGAGAGATGGCGTGGAATGACATGAGTAGACAAATACGTTTGAGTGGTGTCTTTAAAAGTAGGAATGATCACAATATGAATATGAAGCTGGATTTTAAGAGGACAATTTGTTGCAAATGTTCATTTATAAGAAGGGAAGTTAGGGATTGGCATAACTTACCATTGAAGATGTTCAATAAATTTCCAATTTCTTTGCAATCATATAGGAAATGGCTAGGGAAACAACAGGTAGGGAATCAGCCACCTGGGCGACTGCCATTCAAATTGGTATTGATTGATTGATTGATTGATTGATTGATTGATTGATTGATTGATGACAGTTATTACCTTTACAGTGAAAGAGCCAACGGTTCCATTTAACTTTCCTAACAATACGCAAATTGTTGATAAATTTACGAGTTGAGGAAATGGAATGCGGTTTAAATTGAGCCACTATTGCTAAAACGTGAAATGGAATCTTGTTTACAGATATCCTGTGATGGTGGTGATGGTTGTTAGTGGAGTGTTATGTATGAAGTTCTTCAGATTTATAAACATGTGGCATTTGAGCTGTGGCATTCAGTGGTTGTGTTTTTATGTCTTTGGGCAGTAACTGCATTATTGTAGAAATTTGTAATTGCTCTAATTGGGTGACTTTTGGATAGAGTTGAGTTTATAATTTAGAATTAGTATTAATTAGCTTGTGGTTTAGTAGATGGTATTCTTAGTCTCACTAATAAAAAACCATTATACAGTTGTTTAACAGTTGTATAGTTATACGTGGAATAAATCTTGTTTAAGCATTGCTTTTTTATTTTTCTTTCTAATAAACACAGTATACGCATTGTATTACTATTCTGCGCATATACGCTCGTTAGAAACCATAGGAATCTCTTCCTGCAGTTTTCTGACATATTTCTTCATGTTCATAGTCGCTTTTGCTCGTTAGGCCTCTCTGTATATAAATCTGAATGTTATCAGTTGAAATAGGTGAATATCCAGTTATGTATAGATTTTCAAACGGCATCTCATGCCGTTAACAAAAATAATGTTGTAAAATAATACAGTGTGAAAATATTAATATAATAGAAAATTACATCAAATAAAAAAATCTTCATTGCATAGAACCTATCATGTCATAACTCCCATTTCTTCTTCATTATGTTTGTAATTTTTTCACTGCTGGTATATTTTGGCTCAATGTA
Source organism: Anabrus simplex (assembly GCF_040414725.1). Taxonomy (NCBI): domain Eukaryota; kingdom Metazoa; phylum Arthropoda; class Insecta; order Orthoptera; family Tettigoniidae; genus Anabrus; species Anabrus simplex. The sequence continues at coordinate 385,166,953 of NC_090267.1, read as the reverse complement.
GATAAGTTTGATTTTAAATTTGAATGATAAAAAAATTCAGTGTGTCTTTCCTTACAGTCATGTTAGAAATTAGTATGCGCAAGCACGAAAAAGTCGGTCGCTGATCAATATTATGCTCCTGAGAAAATGAACACTGCAGTGCATACGACTATCTGAAGATTGAAATGCATATTGTTTGGGATATCCCGACTGGCAAATCAGCCAGCCAGCAGTGTCACGCGTGAAACGTAAACAAACGAGATGTTCTTCCTGTCATAAATTAAGAACTAAGCGAGATTAAGACTTGAGGTTTGTTTTAAAAAAAGGCTTCCATATCCGAAGACCATTTCCCTTGTTAATAGTAAAGACATTGGCCAGCGACAAAAGTTTAATATCGTAAAGCATTGTGACGAAAGCTCTTGGCCTGCAGATTTGCAGTGTGTCTTCAAAACCATGAACATTTCTTGCCGTATATTCTTAAATTATTAAAGAAAATATAGCATTCTGATTAGTCAAAGCACTCCCCGGTACTGCAAGGCCACTTGGACTGTGGGAGTGCTAGGTCATGTCATACGATACAAGAGGGAATGTGGAAGGGGGCAAGCACGCATGCGCCGTCAAGACATGTTCCTGGTCAGCTGCTCCAGTCTGTGTCGTATTGCAGAGTTGCTTATTCCAGAAGAAACTATTCAGCGCAATGTTACTGTCTCCTTGTAGTTCTCCCTATATTTGCTAGCTTGAAGTAATGTTGGAGAAATATAAAAGTCCTTTACTCCATGTCATAATTTTAACACCAAGGCTGTGAGACTTTTTTGTGCTCGTGCATATCAAATTTAAAATCAAACTTTTCTACGTTGAGCCAAAATGTTTCTATACCAGCAGTGAAAAAATTACAAACATAATGGAGTTGGAATGTGAGTAACGATAGATTCCATGCAATGAAGATTTTTTTATTTGACATAAATTTCCATCATATTAATATTTTCACACTCGATTACTTTTGAACATTATTTTTGTTAACGGCATTAGATGGGGCTTGAAATTCTGTACATAACTGGATATTCACCTATTTCAACCGATAACATTCAGATTTATATACATATAGGCCTAACCAGCAAAAGCGACCTTGAACGTGAAGAAATACGCCAGTGAACTGCAGGAAGAGATTCCTACAGCTTTGAACGAGTGTATTCGTGCAGTACAGTAATACAATGCGTATACCACGTTTATTAGTAAGAAAAATATGCAGTGCTTATACAGGGTTTATTCACTGTATAACTATACAAGTGGTACAACTGTATGAGGATTTTTTATTAGTAAGATTGTTAATGTATTTGAATTTAGTGGTTGACATGAAACAATCAAATTAAATATCACATTTCCCAACTCCAGTTTGCTAAATATTTACTTTATGATTCTTTATTATTTTTCTCTAGATCTACAGTAACAAATACCCATTTGATCTGTTAAATGAGAAAAATAACAATGTCCAGCCTATGCCAAAACTCACTCTTTCAAACTCCACATACTTTACAGAAAAAAAAAAAAGAAAAACAATACATGCAATAAACAGAAATGAACAAACAAAATAATAATAAGAAGAAGAATAATCAAACGTACTCCTTGGACATGCCGTGAAATTCCTTGGATACTCCGGAAACATAACCCCCAAAGTGAGGGTCACCACGGCAGTCATCCACGGCTCTTTCATGCAATGTCCAACATCTCCCCTGAATATTTCTATTGTCTTTCCAGAATGTGTAGTTTAAATAAAATATAATAAAAGACATAATAAAGTTGAAATAAAATAAACGGTATTAAGAATGTCAAGGACCTTCATGCCCCTCTTGCCTAGACACACAAACCTTTGCACATTCCATTCCTCTTACCTTTTTTTCTACTTGACCCACTCTGGGTTGCTGAATCTATACTTACGTTCGCTACACTTACATTCTGCTCACATTGCAACTTTATCCTTGTACTACTTATCTGCTCCTGCTCATCATATTCAACCATGCTTAATCAATTTAAATACCAAGCCATACTCCACATTAAATTTGCTATCACGTCCACCAAACCAAAATTTACAAACAAACACCACTTCTCAATTCTCATTCCTCTCAACACATAATTTCTGCCATTACATATACCACTACTTCTCCATCTCCACATTCCAGCAATAAGCAAACACACTTCATTACCTACCGGAAACTCCATCCAACTCCACAATCATTCATTTACACTCCAAATTCACTACACAGACACCAATACTACATCAACTTGCCAATCTCATACCGCCACTTCACACTTAACACTCCAAATCTATTCCAAATTACATTACTACATACCAATTACAACTTACTCCATTAATTCACTATACCTTCTACAGCAAAACATACCACTATCACGCTCATCCTATCACCCATCATAACAAACCATCAAGAACCATCTTACCATTCTATATACATCAAGAACAGCAATACAAACAAAACACTAGCCCTAAATTACTTACTAGCTTTACTTAGTTTTTGACCTCCTTCTCTTTTATCTATCTTCCCCCATAAATCTTTTAAGCTCCTACTTCTCTCTTTATGTAGAACCTTATTTTTATTGACTTCCTCACTCTTATTAACTTTCTCACTCTGCACAAAACATTCACTCCCACTTGGGCTTAAACAGCCCTCTCCACCAGACTGTTCTCTTATTTCTCTACCTAATTCTCTGGCCCACATTTTCCTTTTCTCACTGTCAGACCAAAATTCATCGAAACTTTGTTGCCTTTTTTCCTCCGGACTAAATTCCACATTAAGATCACTCAACTCTCTGTTTCCCTTGTTCGCACTGGTTCCTGGACTTGCCTTTTCATAATGTCTGTCTTCTCCGGCACTCGTTTCAACCTGTTTTAAACACTGTTCCAAAGACTGAAGTTTCGGCACCGTCCAATTGCGGGTTCACTTACCATTGGACACTACCAGTGACTGACCCTTAATATGAGCCTGCAGACCTTGCATTCTTGCCTTAATCCTATGTTTCTCCAGGAGTTTAAAATTTTTATTCCCCTCTCTTCCCAAGTCCGGCTAAATCCATATTTTTTCCTTCTGCAAGGTTCTGGCGTTTCTGATTACTATGTCCGCCATTAGTGATGATAGCAGCGTCACCTTTATAGGTCTGCGCCCCCTCATCTTGCCTACCCTCTCAACGTTGTCTATATCTACCTCATTAAAGTTAATTTTCATTATTTTTTGTATGACATCTACCACCTTATACATAATGTCCACTTTTGCTTCTCTCTTGTCTTCTTGTAGACCGTACATAAATATGGTTTTCTTCCTCCGTTCTAGATTGTGGGCTGCTACTTCTTTCTTCAAATACATTACTTCTTCTTCCATATTTCTTATTTTCTCCCTTAGCAATACTATTTCTCTCTCACTTTTTTCCACTCTTCCTTTAACTTCGAGTTTTCCTGGATCCACAGCCTCGTCTTCTTGTGTTCCTTGACTTGCTCTTGAATCATCTGCTTTAACTGCTCAAACGGGCAGAGTTCCTCAGCTACCTCCTTTACCACTTTCTTTATCACCTCTTTGTCCTCCCAATTCATATTTCCACTGCTCTGAGGGCCTGGATTCACTTCCACCTCACCAATCACCAAGAACACTGAGACCACCGTTACCGCCAAAAACATCTCGCCCTTCAATCCCAGTTCCACACTCACTTCCTTGCTTCTGGTTGTATTCTTCTTCATTGTTCCCTGCCATCTACCTATGACGGCCCTATATTGTTCTACGCTGATCATCTTCCTTGTCACAAACTACTCGCCCCGTCGGCTCCCCACTCTTCCTCCGCTCGCCCGGCACACTCCACGCAGCACGAACGTTCGTCCGATTACGTAGGCTCGACTGTGGTTTGCCAAATATGTGCACAAGTGCTTGCCATTTTTTCCTGTCATTATACATTTGTTTTTAGAATTCTTGCATCTCAAGCGTCTTTTCTCTGCACCTGGTCCGTTTTCATCCATTCTTAGCTTCACCTTTCTTTTGGTCTTCTTCCTTGCAGTTCTTTACAGAGTTTTTCCTTTGTTATAGTTCTATCCTTTATCATAACACGGTCCTCACCACTGAAGCCCAAGATTTCCTCTAACATCAGTAACAAGTAATTTAATGTTATCTTACCTGTTTATTTTACGTGAGATCTTATCCGTCCCAGTCTTCTGATCAATGGTCCTAATGGGCTTCATCTCTGCTGTTTGTATTTAGCTCATGATCCTGTCAAGGATGCACACTTTCATTCTCTGCCTGACGGTGTTATTTTTTCAAATGACACTTTCAAATTATATGGTACCATTTCCAGTCTTGTTTCTTCCAGAAGACATGTTGGAAATTAGTCCTTTCCTGTTGCTAGTAATTTCCACTATTTTTGTTTGCTGAATTTTGATTTATTTCGAAGATCTTAATCCATTTAATGAATTTCGATCACAAATTACAGCTAAGACTTTTTTCCTTACTGTTACAAAGACAAGCTATAAATTGGAATCGCAGTAAAATCAGGAAACTAATGAAACACACACACACAGAAAATATTAAATGGCCCCAGAAATAAAACGAAACTAAAATCACATTTCTGCATGCCTGATCTGAAAACAATCAGCCTCACTGCCATCCTATTCTTAAGCAGTGAATCCAGAAGGCCTAATATATTATGTCTTTATACAAGAAATAGACACAAACTTCAGTACAACTAAGCAGCTTACAGGAATGTAATGAACTTGGACAAGATCCAATTGAACTATTGCTTATATCACCAAAACACTTGCGGACAGCAAGTGCAACAATGAACCTAACAGTATAAAATATATTCACCACATATCAAAATAACAATCTCTCAAAACAGCAGTCATCATACACACAGAAACCTCATCATACAGGTAAGGTAGCATGTCACAATGAGCAGCATTCTAGTACTCAAAACTTAACCCTCCTAGAAGCATCAAAATACTATTCTAACAAATTATCAGCAACTCCTGAAGAACACTTCTCGAGCAAAACAAACTGAAACGAGTACCCTCTGCTGCACCTTCACTAATTGCTCAGTCCTAACTACTCGAAACGGCACATGCCAGTACATCCAGTCTTCAGCTGTCTACCAGTCCTAATTGGATATTCTTCATGATTATTTTTCGATTGAAACCTACTGATAAAATTTTGTTGTTTCTGTATTCTAGATTATATCACACACAACTCTACTTGTCATTATAGATCACTAGTTTTCTTCACTGTATTTTTTCCCATTAAAAACTCATTAAACCAAGTTCTATATTTCCTTCCATCTGGCAACCATTTTTGTTCTTTTCCCTGTGATTATGTTCTGAAATGGTCTTTGTTACAACATGCATAACAAGTTAAAAATATATAAGGTCCTGCCATTGATGCTTTCATGGTCCGTACTTAGACATGGTACTGTATAGGCTTTTAGGGCTTATGCCGTGGCAAGAAAATAAGGTGAAATTCACCTATATAAGGTTTTATCTGGACTTATGTGATGCATGTTAAAGACTTTTATCCTCATGTGCAGAGAGTCTTCCTGCTGCTGTGTACATTGTTAATAATTATTTCCTGCACTCTTACTATTCTAGGAATAGTGTCCCAAAGCCACGCCCTGTATCAGGTCCATTTGGTCTGGATACAAAACTACTGGAGAGAATAGAAGGGGATGGTATTGACCTTTGTGCCCCTAAGTTGAAGGAGTTTGATTTAAAGGAAATTCTGGAGCCACCTGTTGATATTCCAGCAGCATCCTTTAATACGTCAGGGTAAGCTCTGGAAAACTTCCAAGATTTTCACTGTATTTATTGAATGTAATCGTGATATTTGAACCTGTTCAACTAATATCATTGCATTTTCTCTCTCTTTTTCCAGTGGTTGCTTGAATGAAACCATACATAACTTCTCATCTTCAACAGTTATGCCACATACAAAGCAGTTTAACAGCTGTACAACTACTGAAGAAGTGTTGGACCTGGGTATTTCCAATATTGCCAGTCCTGACTTTGATGTTGCATGGCAGGCTTGCATGCAAGTTGAAGCCTTACTATCCTCAGATAAAGTGAATCGAATGCAGGGGAAGGAAGATAGTCTTCTTACTGCATCTGTTATGCAGTTACGCTTACTGCGAAATTCCTCAAACCATGGAAAGCCAGTGCACACATTAGAGATAGGGTATCGATCTTTACTGAGGCTTATAATGGAGGTGAGTTGGAACTGCAGGGTGCAATTCTTTTTAAGCTGTGAAAATAAGAATTTGGGGTATCGCTAAGGGCGCAGACTTTCATATCGGGCTTGCATGAGACCAACGTCAATATAGGATTGACTCAAGTGCAACTGGAAAGAAAGAATGCAATGAATTTCATGAGGACCTTGATAATAGAATTTTTCAGTTACAGTATTTAGGTGAATTAGTTTTGTGATGAATCAGCTGAGTGTTTTCTCTAAAAATTGGTCTCTTATGTTACAACCTGAGCTTTTCTAGAGCATAATGTACAAAGTTTTGCTTGTCTGAGACATGTTGTGATTTCTAGCAGAAACAAGTGAATTATTTTGGTGTAGAATTAATCTCTTTTTCGTTCCAGTACTGGATTCATGGGTAAAAATCGGTCTCTCCTAAAATATGTGTGTACGGGGCTTCCTTCAATAATTTCAAAACTAAAAAAGCTAGCAGAAATATAAATACTTACCTAAATACCGAAATACCTTCAAAGGTTAGATAGCACCATGGTGAGTGGTGTGTGTATGTGAGATTATGTGGCGATATTGGAGCTTGGAGCGCATTGTAAAACTGGCAGAGATTAGGACCCCGGCATGGTCGGATGTACTTCGTGTTGTAGATTTTGTGCACAGAGTATGTATCAATATCTGTAATAATATTTCTGAGAAAACTTGATAAGGTAGTAATCCGAGGATACTCAAGATGATGTAATCAAATCCATGAAGATTAGAAATGCCATGAAACCTCGTTAGTGCATTCCTCACTAAAACATTTTCTCGCTTAACATGTTGTAAATTCAAAATTCTGATTCGTATAGTGTTAAATCTACATAAAGTATTTCACTGGTTGGGTCCCAATTTTTTTGCTGTTACTGCTTATACAATCACATTTTTTCAAGCCCTGAAAAATGGTTCTTTCTCTTGTGAATGGAACATGATTTCCAGAGTAGATAAGAGCCCTTGTCACAGGAAGCAGGTGGGGGTAAATTATGCGATAACAGGAAGAGGCCTTGAATTCATGAACTGCACCGGATGAATTGTGTCTTTGGGGAGCAAGCCGTTTGCCTGTCGAAAATTTAATTGTGCTTGTATTCAAAAGTTTGAAATTTATTCTTTGTTAAATGATACAGTGAGGGTTAGTGAATATTTGTTGCGTTATAGCTTACCTGCTAATTTGGGATGTAATTGTGAGAAGTTGACTATCATGGTTCGTACAGCCCAGGTACGGATACAGAAAAAATCGTGAAATTGCTTTTTTTTTTTAATTCGTTAGGGCCATCTATGGACCACGGTGCTTGTGTTTTAGCTGTTTCTTGAAGTCATCGTCGTTGTTTGCCACAATTGGTGTTCTTAGCGGCTGGTTTGGCAGCTGTTTTCTTGTTGGTACCTCGAGCTTTCCTGATGGCCCAGTAGTCCTTCAGAAAAGGCCAGGCATCTTCATCTTCAAGTGCAAAGAGGTGGTGCGAATGTTGAAACTTGCATCTTGGAGTAGAGTTGGTCCGAAGGTCCTAACCAATGCCGGGTATTGCTGAAGTATTGGCAGCCAAAGTCATTTTCTTGTATATGGGTGAGTGTTACCTCTGAATAATTCATGGTCGAAAAGTGTAACCAGAAAACAGTTTAATAGCCCACTGTTCCAAAATGTGTCTGGAACTAACAGTTCAATATTACATTTGTTTTAGAAAGAGTGTGACCTGCAATAATACATTGATTCTTTTATGGGCCCCAGTGAAAATGCTTTCATACTTTTCTCTTCTTGTTTTTCACAGGTTTTAATACCCTTATCTTCAGAAACAGTAGATACAGCTTTCACTGTATCAATACATACATGCTGTAAAATGCTTGTGTTTTGGAAAACAATTTTAAGTGTTCCAGTACCTCTCTTGTATAGATTTTAGTTGCATATTCAATAGTAAGTTTTCTTGTTTAATACATTCTGTTTTCCTTGTCCCCTGCAAGAAATGTCTTAACGATGTTTTACTGTAGTGTGATTTGACAACATTTTACAACAGGAGAGCCCTGGCAAAAATTAAAGCTTTTTTCGAAGTCCATGTGACTTACATCAAAAAATTTTGCATATTGTTATGGAGGACAGTTGGGATGAAAGCGAGGACGGAATCACTTAAAAATCAATACAACAGTTGGAAAACTACATGTTAAGATGCTTTATTGGATATCTGTAACAATGTACAATGGAACTGAAAGCATTTTAGCATATTGGCAGAAAAACATGAAAATAATCTTAATCTCATATTAACTCCAAAACTTAACCCTGAGTTTATCAATACCTGATATGACCTCCATGGGCTCCAATATATTTGTTAATGTGTTTTGGTATGTTTCTCACCAAACCAATCATTGCTTCTACTTCAGAAAGGTTGTCCTACTCAACAATCACTGCCTCATTGATGGCTGGAATAGTCATTGAAGGTTGAGGACAGTTCCACACAGCTCTTAAGCAGTACCTATGCCTGCTCTATACTGGTGAGATCAGGTGATTAGGCAGAGTCCATTCTGTGAATACTATTCTCCTGGAGAAAGACATTAGCAATGCCAGCTCTAAGTGGACGAGTGTTATTGGCCATAAAATTGAAATTTGGGCCTGAATTGGGAGCATAGCCTTTCACTGCAGGTGGGTGCAGCGACTATGCATGCTACCATCCCAAAACATTGTACCACCTCCTCCATGTTGGTATTGGTCTCTGGTGTATTGGTCGTGCGTACGTTCGCCGGGTCGTCTCCACACTTGCGCAGATCTATCGTTGGACTGTAAACCGGTGCGAGTCTCTTCTGTAAACAGTGTTTGGTCTCATTGCTCCCTGGTCCTTGGCTGCTGCTGTCTTGCCCATTGCAGTCTGATGTTTCTGTGACGAGTAAGCAGAGGGGTTCAAATGGATCTTACCTCATGAAGACAAATATGGATAGTCTGGGTCAATGCATTGGTACCTGTTACTGTTCAAAGGTCTTGCGACTAGCTCGACGATTGGGATATCTTCAAGCTCTTAAGCGTACATACTGATCTTGTTTTGTTGTTCCTCTTGGCATACGTGTCCAGTGTCAGTCTTCGACAGAATGGGCTACTCTGTACATGTTCCATATCCGGGAAAGGTCGCTTTGGTTCACGTGAATGATAGCAACATCAATCTGCCATATCGCCTGTTGCATCAGTCACTATACGAACGTGATCTTGCACAGTTACTGTTGTCCTTGGCATTCTGATGCACACTGAACACATTACAGGCAGGCTTTACCTGGTTGCCAGTGTGCTCAAGCATACAGCACCCCTGGTAGCCTGTCGCAAAACCATGTCACACTATCTTCATTGAAACAGGCTAGTGTATACAGCAGATACATGCACAGAAGTACTAATAATGGGTTTGAGACCACAACACTTGGCCAGCCTTGGCCAGCAATTTGCAAAAACTTTTATATTTTTATTATGTATGTCTTCTACGCCCAAAAGACCTGCAACCATGGTTCCAACACACCCCTTGTCCATCTTTTCAGAAGTATGAAGCCTTTATTTTGAATTGAGACAATACAGACCATTAACCTTTCAAGTGGTACATTTCTTTTGAGTAGCTACAAACACAATGGCAATTTTCCGTAAGGTACTGGGAAGTAACATATAGTGAGATACCCTTGTGTAGTTTAGCATTTTTATCAGGTTCAAAAAGTACAGAATATGTATGAAGCTGTCAAAAATGATCATAGTACGAAGGGCAAGGCGTCTGGCCTACAATAACGTAAGAGACTCGTCTACAGACACATTGCTTTCGGGTGTGTACACAATTTGAAATCTGCTGTTCAAGTGGTGTAGAATACGTTCCAATTTGTAGAGTTTCTTCAGACCACATGTGACTTCATCATATGCTTCGTTACCAACAAAGTGTAAGAATTTGAGGAGGAGATGAAATTTTCTTTCAGAGAACAGCTCCAAAAATATTGGGCTCTCTAATATCTGTCTACGAGAAAAGTAGCTCTTGTTGTCAGGTAGCTGATGAATGCCTTGCAAGAGAAATAATGCAAGTAAAATCATAATTTCATCTTTATTCGTGTCAGACCACTGATTCACTCTCGAATATAATTTTTAAGGTTGGTGTGCTTTCTAAAAACTGTTGAGCATACCGGTTGGTTCAGGAGTGAAAAACAATTGAAAATATTCTAGCAGATTAAGTACATCTTCAATTTGTACATTTAGTCCAGGTTGCGCCGTAAATGTACATCTCGGCCGTTCAGATCCTACCTTTGTCCGTGCTCCGAGCGTAATATCATCGCTAGTGCTACCGTCACGTTCACATGAGTCGCTTTCACCATTGAACTTGCTACCTCGTGACATTTCAACTAGTCTCACCATCAGATGACACATCACTCTCTGAATTTTCACAGTGTAATAAATCAAACAGTACTTCTTCTCACAGACATTTCCGAGCTCCGCTTGAACCCGCCACAATGCACTAACTACCTCTCTCAGCAGCTTGGCGGCTGATACTGGCTGGCTGCCAGCTGGGCGCGTAACGAAAGCATTTCGCCCGGTCACGTGGTTTTAGGAAAGTGCTGCTGTAGACAAAGCTCGAAAGTAACACAGTACATCATAAAATTGAAATAATAAATAAGGTAGTTCAACCTATTCAGTACAAATATATACGAAATGTAGAGTTACATTCCGCTCCCACTAATAATTAAATAGGAATGTAACTCTACATTTCGTATATATTTGTATTGAAAAGGTTGAACTACCTTATTTATTATTTCAATTTCATTGTGATACATTTCAATACGGAACATTATGAAATTTTTATCCTTAAATACAGTACACGCACAAAGGAAAGCGATCTCTGCCCCTACGACAGAATGAGTCGTCATTCCCATCACTGAAAGACATTTAAAATGTGATGATGGAATATTCCGTCATGGCGACTGAGGAAACCATGCGGCTATGACGATTTATTCCGTCATTACCGCTTGAAAGGTTAACGTTCGTTCCTACTCTGGAATACTGTAGGAGAGTTTTTATTTTTAAAATCAATTCTACAAAGTTGTAACATGTTGGAATAACCTCCAATTCAAGTCAGTGTCTAGATCCAGAGTAATAGTTAGGGACCTGAAAATTTAGGATATACAGTCGAATCCGGTTATAACGACTTCCAAGGTGCCGACAATTAACGGTCGTTATAGGAGACAGTCCCACAAGCCGTTTTTTGGTTGTTGCTAAAAAATGTCATATCTGTAAGTTTTACGCTGAACATTTAAATGGTTAATTAAAATTTCCAAAAATATAAGTGAAGTAAGTACTGTGTTTGCAATATATTTGTGCACTGGGACTGAGAGTAATTGTAAATTATAAAATAAAAAGTGAGGAAACAAGTAGCAACGATGTAGATTGATCGATAATGTCACACCCGGTCTAAGTGCATAAATGAGATGCTCTCTTTTTCTTTCCAAATCATAGAAAACTTTAAGTGTGATACACTCAATTTTTTCGCGACCCTGACGTTTGTTTTCCCAGTTTGTAATCACCAAATTATTTGTGGTTTTTCTCCAATATCAAACTCTTTTCCTTTCTAAACTAACTAAAACATATGTATATACCATACAAAGACAATGTTGTAGGAAAAATAATTATTATAACATTAAAATATATATAATAGCAAAAATTAAGGTTATGATAGTCTTGTTTTAGTTATCACATCTGTTTAATTTTATTTGGCTGAAGATGGCCACTGAGTGGCTGAAAGTAGTCCCAAGACTCATGTAATATAATTTACCTGATATATTGTATTGAAATGGTAGACCCTCTTGTCAGTATATCCTTATCGTTAAAAGTGATGTTGCAATAAACTGTTTCAGCTGTATTTTACTTTAAATTAGCATTTTTTCTTCCCTATTTAGCATTGTTTTTGGAAAGTTAGCTTCTATTTTTTCAGGATATTTTCAGACTATACAACTTCATTGGTGAACCATTTGTCTTGACTTTATTTTAGGCCTACAGAAGAATGAAGTATTTACATAACTCTGCCTTGCAACCTTTCAAGTTACACCTTCTGTCTGTAACCACTCTACTGTAGTACGATAAAACACGTTCACTCTCCACGTTGTTTGTTGATGTCTCAAATATATTTAATGAACTCTTGGCAAAATTTTCACGTTCATATCGAATCGCAGTCAAGGCACATACTACATCATACTTCTAATTTTGTTTTGACAAGATTCATTCATTGTTTTGAAAGAATCATAGCCACTCCTTATTTAATTATGTGGAATATTTGGAAAACCCAGAAGTTTTTGAATATCAATTTGTTTGTCACAGTTCAAAACAACGTGTCAAGGGTAAAATATCTGTGAATCTGTGCTGTGGCATGAAAGTTTTTGCAATTGTTATCACTAGCCTTTAATGTAGCAAGCTTGCTTCTAGCAGACTGGGCAGCTTTTACAAGCAAATCTTTACTTGTAGTACGTTCTAAGGCTGCGAGTTTAGCTAAGGCATCATCTGTCACTTCTGAATTACGTCCTTAAATTATGGCACTAAAATTAGCATCTGAGCTTTCAAGTTTAGGATAACAGCAGATGTCAGGTTGGATCTTGGGATACCTTCAACAGAGTGAGAAGTTCAACTAGTTCACTCTTTTAGAAAAATTATTTCTGAATAAATCCTATCTACATTTCTGTCTGTCAAGTCGCTGAAATGTAATACCATTGTTACTAACATCTCTCATGTGTGGTAGCTTATAAAAAAACTCAAAATCTTGAAAATAATTTGCTATAAACTAGCTGTTAATAGAGTAAGTACCAGCGATGGAAAAAATTTGCTGCGTTCCATTTTTTGACTTCAGAAATTGCAAGTAGTTATATTTGTGCTTCCTTGTGTTTAGGACGGCCAACTTTAGCATTGTTACATCTTGATTTAAATCAGACATACCTGTTGTCCAACAATTACGAAAACACAGCACGGGAACAGTTTGTACCATTTGCAGATTCAAGGTATTTCACTCCAGCAATGAATAATTTCTTCTTAATTGCTGTTGGCACTTGGAACAGTACAGCAAAATCACAGTGACTTATTCTGTGTGTGTTCGTATCACCCATTTATTTTATTTCCAACAAGATCTTCAGTTGTTGATTCCTTGTGATCGGATGCAACTTCTGAAAATAAAAGACGATTTGTGATAGCCATAGAAATCCAGTAAAATGTGTTTCATTAAATATACCATACCTTTCAGAGGTTACCATAAACAGGGCTCAAAACTATTAGCCACAAAAGCCAAGTGACAGAATTATCACAATATTTTCTCCTATAGTAAAATACATGGATGGGTTCTCTTAGGTATTATGACGTTGGATTGCCTACACATTTTTATAGGTTAAGCTACATCTTGTAAAGGTCTTGTAACCATTGAATGTAAGCTTAAGACTATAGAAGTTGGATTACCTTTGTTGTGTATAGGTTATATGAGCAAGAGAAATCAAAATGCAAATGTACTTATTTAAACCACACTTACTGGGCAAATATTTCTCACAAAGATTTGTCACGTTAGACAGCACCCCTTGACTTGAAAATTCAGCAGTCCATGCTCTTGTTTCATTTTCAAGTTTTTCTAAGGGAATATTTGCTTTTGCAAATACTTCAACAATTCTTTCCATGAAGTAGTCCTTATCATGTTTTCTTCGTTTGGCACCCTCTAGTCTTTCAATAAGAGGTTTGTATGGGTTCAGAAAGTGTTGCAAATCCTCATCGCCTCGCAACATGGTTTCTGGATGTAGTATGTTTCTGAATGTTGTTTTCTCCCACCCAGTGTGGCAGATATAATATTTTCAAAATGCTGTTGTAGAGTCAGTACAATGGAAGCCATGATTAGCATACTGCTGTGCCCTCTCATGACCAGTTACAGTAGTACGTCCCATTTTAGCAGAAAGCTTTGAACCTCTGTGGTTACTGCTCAAGCAGCAAGCCGCAAAATTTGCTGTCTAGTAAAGTCCATGTGTTCAAAAATCCACCAGTCACCACAGTGTGCCAAGGAAGTAATCAATCGTGTATCGTTTGCCAGTTCTCTGAATACTTAATAGATAGTCAAAAGTTTGTATCACTACGGAAATAGATTGTTACATAGACCAATATGCATAAAACGCTGCGAATCTGAGATGTGGTATCGCTAGTAATACCCAACCTACAAACAGTTTTTGCAACTAAACTAGCAGATTTAAATAATTTTGCTATAAAATCATGCTTATTTTGTATTTTTTGCATTTTGGTTCATAATTCACATTTTATCTCACTTTCATTTATGTGTAAAAATGATATTATTTCACATTAAAATTACCTTATTCTTAGATTTAGTATGAAATTCAAAAATTTGCATTTATTGCAAACACTGCCTTTTTTCCCCTTTATTTTTCAGGTCCCTGGTAATAGTGAGGTTGATTATGAGGTTGTCTCATTATTTATGAAAACTTGCTCTCTGCCCACTCTTCATAAGTTTTCTTATTTTCCTTCTATCATTCCATTATCCATTCTGGTGTTGGTTGTTATCATAGCTACCATTGGCTTGTTCATTATTCTAAAGAGTTTCATAGAATTTAGATTGAACCAGTCTCTTAGGTTGCCCAACCAGGAAGTTGTCCCTCTAACAGGTCCTATTTTACTATCTAGCAGCATGACTTTGAAGTCAATATTTTTCCCCATTCCTTATAAATTGGTAGAGCTTCCTATTTTTAATCTCTATAATCAACTGAGGTTGACATTGCATCCTATGAAGAATCTCCTCATTTGTGGTATGATTGGTCCCTGAAGTCTTCAAACTCCATCTGCACACCCACATTTAAAAAGCTTGGATCTTTAAAGCAATGGTAAATGTTAGTAATATTCAAATTGGAACTCAGGCAGAGCTTTTCATTATGTCTCAAGTAGTGGCTTTCTTGTCTTGGTAGCCTCTCAGTGTGTTATCAAATCTTTCACATTGTTCTGAAGTTTGTTTGGATGATTCTTATGCATACCTCTTCTGTCTTCAAAGGGCATGCCACATTTTATCTTGTCTTGGAGCATTTGCAGATGTTTGGAGCATTTGCAGATGTCTAGCAGTAATTCTATATATCGTGCATAAGGTTTATGGCACACCTGAATTCGTTCTGCATTTTTCCTTAAAAAGTGTCTGCATGAAATGGCACAATTGACCTCCCTGCGTTTATCTGCAATTTTAATACACGACGAAGCTAAATGTCGTGTTTGTGCATTGTAGTCTAAATTGTAGAATTCTTCAAACAGCATTCTGTTGTCCTCCAAACTCAGTGTTCTACATTGATATTTACATTTACAGGTAGCAATCTGTAAAGAGAGCAAGACAAATTTATTTGCATATACAGTATATATAATACATATAATACATTATACACGTATATAATAAGTTGGTAATAAAAGCTCCAATTACACATTAAAATATAAGACATATGAATCTCCCATTAAACACGTTGACTTTTTTCCATTGGCTTACAACGCTTTTGTGCCCACCTGTTCAGCATGTTTTTTCCCAGGCACTGGTTTGTTATTGTGGGCCAAATATGGTTGCCTCGAATTCTGCCTGTATTTCTTTTCATTCCTCTTCGATTTACTATATTTAATTTTGTGTTTTTGTTCCCTATTTATATCGTTGCACACACTAGGACTTAGCAACTCACGACGTTCCTCCTCCATTGATACGTTTGTGCACCCGCGCGACCCGTGGCAAAATTTAAACAAAAGAAACAAGGCGCTTAACATTCAAGTTTGCCAACATAACTTCCTATGTGCCTCACTCTGACCGCATACATCGTTTATGCACGGAAACACAGCATTCTAGAAAAGTGAGGGTTACGTTTTTGCCAGCAGGTATTCAATTATTCATGAAGTTCAAGCACAGTCTTTTCATTTGCTAGCTGCTTGATTCCATTCATGGCCGCAAGTAAAGGCTGACCTCATCTTTTGTACACCTTGAAATTCCAACAGTATCGTATTGTGGCCTAGCACACCTTGTAGGTCTGCAGTCCAAATCTAGCCCTCTTCAAGGGCTTAGACTGAACATAACCTAATGTGTTCGAAACTTCATGAGGATTTCTTCAATTGCTACTTTCTTACCAGGGGTTTAAACATTCCTAAATCTGTCTTTCTCAATTCACTCCTCTTCATTTCCTGAGAATCCATGGCCAAGTGGAGATATCTTCATATCATTGTACATCTCCTGAAGGGCATTGTACCTCCAAGTATTGGGGTTTCCTTTTGTCTAATTATTTTTGCTGTGTCGACTTCTTGACTCTATCAAAATATGAAAATTTAAATGGGCTTTCAACTTATCCAGTGACTAGGAGCCACTTATCTTCATCAAGCAACTTAATTTTTTGTGGGGTCATTCACAATACTATCGATAATTTTACTTTAGGCATTAGTTTCCTGGAAAATTTTCCCAGACACTATTTGTAAGGAAGTTACATGCGGCTTGATATTCAGTAAGATTATTGCCAAGGTTCCTCCTAATTATAGCATTTAGTTCCCTAAAAGCTGTACAAGCATTCCCTTAAGTTCAATGTGTTCAGATACTTGCAGTGTTTGGAGATCTCTTTATCTTTGCTCTTACTTCCAGGTGTCTAGTCCCTGTATTCTGATTTATTGTTGGATCTAACACTGTTATCTGAAACTTGTCAGTCATTGTCATTGTTGCTATTATAAGAAATAGACTATTTATTATTATTTATTGAACACACTGGTCATGACGTTTGTACCCGCCATTGAAAGGGAATGAATTAATAGAATTAGAGGAGCTTGCAGGTTCTAAGGTGTAGAGTGGGAACCATTAGTTACCTTAGTCCAAGTTACTTGAAACAAATATGAATTTGGCCTTCAGGTGACTAGAATGGAGTCTATTTTGTACATGAAGACAGCAGTTGTTATTTTCTGTTTATCTTAATAGTTTTAATCCTTCGCAGAATTTGGGTTTTGATGCCTGTGAAAAGTATCGCTATAAACGTTCGGGGATTAGTGAATGTGAAAGAACTGCTTATATGTCCCATCTTATTTTTAAAAATTTTATGACCACAGAGGATCACTTTAGTCAGTCCATTATCCAAGTCTCTTCACAAGACTGTGTTGCAAGTTTTTTTCTTGTGAGTGTGAAGCGGGTGTTTGTGCCTGGGATATTTTGTTTAATTTTATCTTATCTGTGGTGTCTCCTGGTGTAAGGCCAATGTCCTTCAGGTACTCTTATTTTTCTGATCCATTTGCCTCCTTTTTTTTTTTTGAGTCGAGATTATAGTGTTCCATTTGTTTCAAATCCTGCATTCTCATCTCTCCAAAGAATCCCAGTCTAGCAGTGTAGCATCAGTAACTGGTTCCAAATTTTTGTACACAACTTTTGATGCAGGTCCTCTCTTTCGATCTTATGGAGTCTGTCGGTCTTCGATTGGTCGTAAAGGTGAAAGAGGGTTCTGATTCATATCTTCGTTGCCGGGACGAAACCTCCTATGTGTTAATATTTTTGGAGATATACTGACCCGCAGCACATACATTATGAAGAGCGAGAATGCCTTGACAACTGTCACACAGTATTGCACCCTAGATGACAGAAACTTACCGGCCAAAGTTCTAAGCTAAAATATTTCACATAGGAGGTTTTGTCCCGGTAACGACGATATGTTGCTTCTGGTTTTATAACTGTGTCATAGTGTTCTAGTTTTGTGTGTGTGTGGGGAGGCTTTTTTGTGGATGTACCAGGCTAAATTTTGTATTTTAACTGGTTTGTTTGTTCTTATTTGGATCAGTTTTCTCGTTCAGGTTGTTTATCATATCTCCTAGATATTTGAGTTGGGTGACAATTTTGACTTAATTGCTGTTTAGGCTTATTTCTTTTAATGATGTGGTTTTTGGAACACTAGGAGAGTGACCGTGCGGTTAGGGTTGCGCAGCTGTGACCTTGTATCTGGGAGATAGTGGGCTCGAACCCCACTGTCGGCAGCCCTGAAGATGATTTTCTGTGGTTTCCCATATTCACACCAGCAAGTGCTGGGGCTATACCTTTATTAAGGCCATGGCCGTTTTCTTCCAACTCTTAGGTCTTTCCTATCCCATCGTTGTCATAAGACCTATCTGCGTTGGTGTGAGGTAAAGCAAATAGCAAAAAAAAAGTTTTTCAGAACATAATTTCTGTCTTTCCGAATGATATTTCAAGGACAGTTTTAGTTGCAACGTTTTGCAGTTCTGATATGTTATATGTCCCATATAGCATTAAAATTGTTCTATGATCTGTTGTTGTGTTTTGCAAAAATTCTAGTTTTTTAAATTGATCACATTGTTAAATCTTCAGTTTCTTTCTCTTCAGGTTTTCGAGCATCGAAATCTAGCTCTAAATGTCTCCAAGAGCGTGCTTGTGGACCTTATTGAGGAGCTTCTTATGCTACTTGTGGAACAGAGGCTCGATGATTTGGACAGTGGGAACTCTTATGTTCGAATTATCAATATTATGATGGTGCGAATTATTGAACGTTCTAATCCAACTTGTGTAATTTGGTAAGTGTTTTTGAGTTACCATTTCATTTTTAAATCACATAACTTGTACTCATCAGACGTAGATTAATGGTGAGATATGTCACACTGCATTATTTTTGAGTTGGGGAATCTTGGGGTATTTCTCAACGGTACAGACCCCTGTTTGCACTATTATGTACTGAATATAACAGGACTGAGGTGAAGTGGCACGATAACACTGTCATGAGAAAGGCAGCTTTGAAAATATGTCACCCGGAGTGTCATCTCTTGCTCAGTGTTACTAACAGTATGGGGTATAAACCCCCCAATGCCCAGACCGTAGAAATATCGCTTAGTGAAATAACATTAGCTTAAATGAGTGATCCTGTAGAAACTACAGGCTTGGCAATTTTTAGAAAAAATACATCCCATTAAATATACAGGTTTGGTATCGAGTGTGTGTTTAATATGTTTGTGGCTTTCATGTTTACGTCTCAGGACAAGAGTTTAACCATTCCAATATGGGTCATAGTGGGTTGAGTGACAAGGCAAAAGCCAGCAGAAATGGAAAAATATGTGCATCGTGCAGAATTTTCTTTCCATATTTCATGGAAACACTGTACTAAAATCCAGCTTTGAATTATTAATGCTACTAAAATAAGTAAAATAACTTTTAAATTATTTTCCAGGAAGAATGACTTTCAAAGCACAAAATAAGGAAGTAATTTAAAACAAAACTTAAATTATGTAAATATGAGTTTTCTCAAATACTGTGTGTAAAAACATGTACTAAAGGTGGAAATGTGCACAAATTTGGAAAATAAAGTGTATATACATACACTGTATATATGACAAAATTTTAACTTTAGCTAATGAAAAAACAAATATGTACTTACTGTGCATAGTCCTTTTCATCAGCTTAGTATTGTTCAGAAACATGCTTTAACTGTTCCCACACACATCTAGTGAATGTTCAGCTTACACAAACTTTGCGTATCATTTCGAGCATGCTACTTCATATCCCTGTCTAGTGGCTTCCTGTGCGTTATTCAACATCACACCTCACGTACAGACACAGAACGCGCTAACTCAGTTAACATTGAGAATGTTGAAGTATAAATAGTTCCCCATTCATGAAGATATTGTGCGATACTTGCTTCAACTTGGCTGAAGTCTTGCCGACTTGCCTGGAGAAGTTCCTAGAGTTTGACACTCAGCATTTTCAAGTCCAAGGTTGCTTGGGGGTCATTGTACATAATCACCTCCACAAAGCTCAATGCAAGTTAACAATCCCACTGCAAAACTTTACAATTTAATTTTTCTTGTGTTTCATGGTGCAAACTTAAACACATCAGATGTGCTTCTACTCTCCACAGTTGACAGTGGAAAGATTCCCCTGCAACTACAGTGAAAGAGCACAGTCAGTTCAGTATGTCTTGCAAGAATACCCAATGCATGCTATCTTGGGATCCTTGAATGAATTACTGGATGTTATTCTCAAGGCTCTATTTTGCTTAGAAAACGTGGACAATTGCTTATAGGTCTTTCTTTGTGTGTTCTGCTTCTGTTTTTCTTCTATGGATGTATTTATTTTCAGTTTATATGTATATTTGGGGTACATCAGATCATCACTTCTTAGTTGCTTGTGCTCTTTTCTTCTCCCAATAGTTCTTCATTCTAACTGATCTCCTCCTTTCCTCCTCTGATATCTGAATCTGTTTTCTGGTGTTCTTAACTTGGAACCTCTTAGGGCCTGTTCTACGACAGCCAGATAAAAGTGCGGTTTAAATTTATGTGGCAGTTTGCACATTTATCTGGAAGTTTGGTTGGAAACGTGTACTGCGACTTTTGTTTATGTGCAGTCTTGGGAGAATATTGTCGAGGTTAGCTATGCCGGAGTTGTAGAGGCAGTTAACAATCTTACCTGGGACTTCGCTCCTATCAGGGATGCTACTGTAAGAATCAGAATGGCTACTCATCAAGATGAATCTACATCTGCATGATGCTGTAAGATTTTTTTTGTTGCTTTACATCGCACCGATACAGTTAGGTCTTATGGCGACGATGGGACAGGAAAGGGCTAGGAGTGGTAAGGAAGCGGCTGTGGCCTTAATTAAGGTACAGCCCCAGCATTTGCCTGGTGAGAAAATCTATGTATATACAGTGTGTGTTTGTGTGTGTGTGTGTGTATATATATATATCCTAGAATCCTAGAATCCGTGCTGCAAAACTGAGGTCTGAACTACGAAAGGATTTAAAATTTTATATCTGTGCTTCCACAATTCAAAAGTTTTTATATATGAATGGGTATCATTCTAGAAATGCCAGGCTAAAACCTTTAATTACCTCAGCAAATAGGAAGAAATCAAAATCAAAAGGAATGCCAACAAAATACTGAATGTGTACTAAAATCAGTGGGGAATGAAAGTATAACTGGACTGTACGAATACTTTTTATGAGTCTGAAATCATGGTATTTTCCTTTATTTATGTATTATTGACAGTGACGTCTATCAATTTTATGTTTTATGATGTATGTACCTTTACACAGTGTACAGAAAGCTAACCTATTGATGTTATAAAACGTACACTACAATAAGTGTACTAAGTAGTTTTCTTTCAGTTTTAAGTGTACGAATACTTTTTACTATGACTGTATTTATAAAGTACGTCATGCTTCCTGACCAGCTATCGCAGAATTCTTAAGAATTTCCCAAGCTAGTGAGTTGTTGCTACAGACTATATGAGTTGCACACAAGCAATTTAATACAAGCCTCATTCGTTAGAGCAACATCGTCTCCGTCTAAGCAGTTTTTCGTTGGTTCGAATCCCAATAGTGTAACTTTTTTATTTTTTTTTTACCTTCTAAATGTTAGTCGGTAGGGTACTAGAGGTGATAGTACACATTTCCTAATCATCCTAATCATTTTTTTTTTAATATATAAAAAAAAAAGAATGCGTGTCACAAGCGTGGGTTCTATTCCAAATCTATCTGCGACGTATGGAGTAAAGGTATACGACGTTGTTCATAGCGATTCACCCATCGAATGAGGATGTTAAGGAGGTTATATTTCTCTGACTTCATAACAACTTGCTACTACGTATTTACACTAAAGTGAGATAAATGCCTGCCGCTTGCTATTCTCACATTGTATTGAAAAGAAAGAAACTAACTACTTATACAATGAGCAAACAATAAATTGAATTAATACTAAAATTAATGATCCTACGCTGCATCAGTGGCATTAATTACGAATATAAACTTTTACTTTCATCGTAACGCGCATCCTCGCAAATAGTACTAGACAAAAAATTTACATAACCTGAATCTTAACTTTTGCGTCCAGGTTACATTTTCAGTCTTTGTATTTTCTACAACAGTTTCAGTTTCGTTATATAGTTAAAATTAATTATGATTTCTTTGTATGTGTAGATTTGTCCTAATTCTGTTTTTGACCTGAACTTCCACATTATAGCTTAAGAGTCTGATATTGGATTCTAGTAATAGAATTTCATAAGGAATAGAGCTAAACAAACGAAAACACCAGAGATCAGTATACCATTGTGCTAAATTTCACTATATTTTCAGTAACCTTATTACCAACCCAATAAAAATGTTGCTACATCTTCCGCATTACAATACCGTCGCTAAAATCTGTTCGTAGTACGCAAGAAAATATTTAATTTTTAGGTTACAAAACTGCAGCCTATGTATCTGGCTGTTTACCTGACAGTCGTAGTACAGGCCCTTAGTTTTATTTATTTATTTATTTATTTATTTATTTATTTATTTATTTATTTATTTATTTATTTATTTATTTATTTATTTATTTATTTATTTATTTATTTATTTATTTATTTATTTATTTATTTATTTATTTATTTATTTATTTATTTATTTATTTATTTATTTATTTATTTATTTATTTATTTATTTATTTATTTATTTATTTATTTATTTATTTATTTATTTATTTATTTATTTATTTATTTTGAACGTGGCTCTTTGCCCTCTTACACTTAACCTCATACAAGTTTTTTAGATTTTTAGTGTACTGATTTGAAATATAATGGAATCCTAATCAATTACAGTTAATGGAAAGAAAACATGTAAGTTAATAAGTAAACTATAATACAATTAAAATTAGAATTAAGAAAGCATATACATAGGGAGTAAACTATAACAGAACAATATCAGAAATTGACTACCGTACCTAAGTAGCTTAAAGCAAAACATTTTAACTATTGAATATGAGGCAAAATGAAATGATCTGAATATTACTATGTTACAATCTGTTTTTACTAAGAACTGTGTTAATAACGTGGTATGTTACAATCTCTAATCTTTGGAACAAATGTATAATCTTAAGTGAGCAGTTTAAATGTAGACGGGATAACGTAAGATATATTTAGGTACATTCATGTCATCTGTATGTACTCTGGAGTAATTTACAGCAGACTGTTTTAAATGTGCTAGATGATGAGTTTTTAGTATCTACCTTAATGCCTTAACCCCTCAGCGTCGCAGCCGTTTAAAGAGCTTCCTATCCCGCGGCCGGATGAGATTTCAACTACGCGCGACTGAAATACATTGATTCACTTAAAGCGTTACTACTAGTATAAGAGTGGCCCGATATTCACGAAATTTGGAATTCCTTATGGTAGAACTATGTACATGAAGATAATTACATAATTGTTTCACATTTCCTTAGTAATTTAGTTCCGTGTGATGGAGTTCGAAGCACTCTTCGAGACAGAGACCCAAGGCACACTCCTGGCAGCAGTACACCGATGTCTTCTTTTCACCGTTTTTTGAACTCGCGATACAACGTCTCTGAGGTTTGGATTTCTCACTCTTGGGTGCTAATTTCCTGATAAAACGTATTTCCTGCAACCTTGGAACTGTATTACCTGATGCGCGCCGGCCTTGAATATTTCGTTTCCCGCCCGAGAAGCGTATTTTGTACTACGTAAACAAACCCTCCATTGGCTGAAACTGATAAGATAACTGCTCAATGTTTGTCCCTGTGACTTGTCTAAATATTATTGGAGAATCTAGGAATCATTATTCACTGTTGAAAGCTTCCCTTTGACCTGTATGCGTATCTATAGCCTCCTACACGAAATTTCCAAGTACTGGTTCTTCCTCATCGTCACTCTCATCATTTACCACTGATACATCATCTATTTCATTATCACTACTGCTAATACTGCCACTACTACTTCCGACTAAACTTTCATTTGAATTATACAATATTTCAAGCACGCTACACTCAGCACGAGCTAGCCATTGAGCGCGGTGCATCACACAAGCTGATGAAGCTGCAGCGGGACCGAAAGCGGCAGGACGAAACTGAATGAGGGGAATAACATTTATGACGAATCCAAACAACTCGATACATATTTCAGATTAAAAGGTCGATACATCGTCTTTCAAACGAGATATATACCATGCACAACTGCTTCTCGTGTCGTACGACAGAAAGCAGCACTAACTGATGCCTATACAGAGTACTCGTAGAGAGTTACGAAAAGACTACAAGCTGAGAAATAAAGACAAATATAATAAATAAACCGCACTCTTAATACAAAATTAGAGCAAAGAACATCACACGAAAAGACAAACTTCTCAGATCATCATTTCTTTATTTTATTCTGTGGGAAAGAATGAAGCAAACGGACTATTAAAAAAGCAGGGATTGGTACTCAGACATAATTAACATATACTTATCCTTGCAAAAGCAGCTACACTTTAACGATTTTCAATACTTATTTAGAACACTGATAAACCCGAAAATGTCTTCTTGGAAACAAAACAATTTGCATATCCATAACACCAAAACTCTTCGCGCTATAGCCGTAAATGCGAAACCATGTATGGGTCTATACCACGTATAGAGGTCGGCGGCTACGGAAGAAAAGGGGGTCTATACCACGTATAGAGGTCGGCGCTGAGGGGCTAAAGCATTGACCAGGAAGTAATGGCTGTGTAGGTATTTGTTCGGTGACAGGCCATGATCCGTAATGTGCATTACTTAAATGAAATGAAGGAAGAAATTTGAAGAGTGGCAATAGATATGTGGGGCTATTCACAAAAAGCAACTGGTCGAATAAGGTCATTTGGTGGGTAACTGTCTCTAGTTTTTGTAGTATGGTGTTACATAAGCATCATGGTGGAGCCAGAAAGCATATGAAATTCAAGAGGTTTACTACTTAACATGTTAGGTCAATATAGTTGAGGTTGGAAATAGATGTGTTTTATAAGTTTTCATTTAAGGTCCAAGGGAAGAACATTCTTATGGTGCTTCAGCAGACAAAGGGATGCATGAACCTTTCTGCACACATTAGTTGCATGTTCATCCCAGGTCAGTCTCATTTATGATGACCCCAAAGTTTGCAACTGTCTTGAAGTAAAGCACCTCAGTATCACAAATGGAAATAAGAGGTGGATTTAGATAATTTATACTACGTACTAATTGCTGGTGTCCAATTGTAGTGCTGCGAGTCTTCAGGGGCTTGATAATTAAGTAGTTATTTCTGGCATATGTCACTTTAGTTCAGTGTTCATATATTGGATTGCTTCATATACACATGTTTAGTATATGAATATCTTTAGTATAGTCTAGTCTTAGTAAGGGAGGGAAAAAGGAAATGAATAGTGTTTTGGGTAATTCAGGTGAACTCATAATAGATTCCAGGGAGTCACTAGAGAGGTGGAAGGAATATTTTGAAAATCTTCTCATCTAAAAGGAAATCTTCCTGGTGACATCGCAAACAACTGAGCTGATTGGGAAGAGGACAGTGATGTTAGTGAAATTACGGTTGAGGAAGTGGAAAGAATGGTAAATAAATTCCACTGTCATTAAGCAGCAGGTATAGATGAAACTAGGCCTGAAATGGTGAAGTATAGTGGGAAGATAGGGATGAAATGGCTTCATAGAATAATATTAGAATGGAGTGTTAGTAAGGTTCCTTCACGTTCGATAAAAGCAGTAATTGCACCTATCTATAAATAAGGAAACGGGAAGTATTGCAACAACTGTCCAGGTATCTCTTTAATCAGTATACCAAGCAAGATGTTCACCAGCATCTTGGAAGAGAGGGTGCGATCAGTGGTTGAGAGGAAGTTGGATGAAAACCAGTGTGGTTTCAGACCACATAGGGGAGATTTTCTGTATGCACGAGGTAATGGAAAAATGCTACAAGAGGAACAGACAGTTGCGTTTTGTAGATCTAGAGAAGGCACACGACAGAGTATTGAGGGAAAAGATGTTCGCTGCACTGGGAGACTATGGGATTAAGGATAGATTATTAAAATCAATCAATCAATCAAAGGCATTTATGTTGACAATTGGACTGTAGTGAGAATTGACATTAGAATGAGTTCTTGGTTCAAGTTACTTACAGGTTTTAGACAAGGCTGTAATCTTTCACCTTTGTTGTTTATAGTTTACATGTATCGTCTCCTGAAAGATATTAAGTGGTACGGAGTAATTCAGTTAGTCAAAAATGTAGTAAGCAGTCTGGCCTACGCTGACAACTCGGTGTTAATGACAGATTGTGCTGGAAGCCTGTAGTCTAATATTTGGAACGTGAACATAGGTACAATGAGTATGGTATGAAAATTAGTCTTTCTAAGACCAAATTGTCAGCAGGTAAGCAATACAACGGAATTGAATATCAGATTGGGGATACAAAGCTGGAACAGGTAGATACCGTAGTTACTCGTGTATTAGACCTCCTCGCATATTGGCTTTTCAAGACTAAGAAAATTAAAAAAAAAAATCTTGCACACAAGATCTACGCAATTCATCTGAGAAGAACAAAGATTCTGCTTCGAATTGGGTACAAGCCTTACTGCAGCTCTGAGGACATCACACAAATTTATGAATAGTTTCGTCCGTGCGACCCATGCCATGAAAACATGCGTCGAATTCATGCGGTACACGTGTTTTGTAATTAAGAAATTTCCCATCTCCGTTGTGTAGGTCTGCAGCTCTGATGACGTCACACAAATAGGTGAATAATTTTGTGTCCGACCTGCGCATTGCAAGCACTAATGTCGTGTGTATAATGTATGTCTGTGTTTTGTAGATAAAAAGGTTCGCCAGCTTAATGGTTAGCACAATTAGCTGCCGTTCTCGGGAGCCTGAGCTCAATTCCTGGTACTGTATTGCCAGAGATATACGAATGGCAGGCAGATTGATTTGCGGTAAAAAATGGTACATGTACCTCCCTTCCAGGGGGCCCTGTCTAAAAAGAGCTGCACCACCTCGGGATGAGGAAAAGTTTCTTTAGTTAAGAAATATTCACGGTTGTGGCTATTAATATAGCAGGCGAGATCATTAACAAAGTGATCATTAAATATCTCGTAATTCAGACCAATATAGTGCGCCATTCCCGCGTCCAGGCATGGACGCAGGAGATCCAGACTAGCTCTAAGTACAATATTGATTCGATGCCTAAGATCTATGGGTTATGAGTTCCGTAAGAGAAAAACGCTCTGGTCAGTTAATGGCAGATTCTAACCAACGTTGGAAGACGTCTCTTACCCGTTACGGTTAGATACCATATCCATATTAGTCATTAGAGAAGTCGTTGTAGACTTAAGATAGTACGGTCTTACATCTAACACTTATTCTAGGAAGACATAGAAAGAGTAATGAGGTTCTAATATCCCACATTTATTAAATTATTAAGTCAGACAAAGGAAAATTCATCTTAAATTCAATCGAATGGATATTTCTTGAAGTAAATAACTCTGTATTATTCTTAAAGTCTGTGTTCATCACCAATGTTCCAGAAAGTCATGTCATCTGACCTCTACTGAATCATTAATTCACAGTACAGTGTCGTGACCTCGTTATGTCAAAGGTAAGAATGGTTGAACCTACGAAGTTACCGTAATATAAACGCATTCTAGGGCTCCGTCAATCCATTTTTTGAGTCCTTTGGTCCCTCAAAACCGTAGAATATTAGAAGCAAAGTATTGTACAACATTAGGGAATTATTTATAAAATTAATGGTTTCATTCATATGCAATTCACATAATAAGTTTGGTAATATTGAATTAAATTAATATAAATAAAATTAAAACATTCGAGTGAATGGTATTGACAAGAAATGAATATTAAAATCAATACCGGTAACATAAAAGTGTTGGATGCATCCATTAAAATAAGAAATAAAGAATTATATCAGTTACTATTTACAATGTCTCCGATTAAACTTTCTTGAGAAAAATAAAGAACGCATTTGGAATCGTCAAGTAAGTATTCAGATAAGGATTGGAGTCTATGTTGCCTTGATATCGGTTATTCTTCGAATAAATGTGAAATTCAGTTCATTAATACCTACTCCCTACTCATTAAAATTATACATGTTATTTAAGTTACACTAAATGTTTGTATCATACAGGTTAAAATTCTCAATGAAAATCATCACAATACTTCTCATGACCTGGATTGACTAGTACACACTCATAGGCTTTCCCATTTAAATATTCATATTCATATGCTCAATTGCCTCTTAGTCACTCATATTTCCTTGTGTTATTCACCATAAGTTAAGCTATGTCCATTGGAAGTCAAAATAATGTTATCGTAAGATTTAAATTATAGACTTAAGATAATATGACCTTAATTCAGGGATAAAAATTAATTTAAGTGCGTATTTGGTTGTAAGAAACGTCATCACACATATCCTACTAAGTTATTATCAAACATACTACCAGTGGAAAATTTAGTTGGTTGGAAGACACTATCTTCGACTAAAAATCCTTGTGTGAATATATATGTCACCAGTGATCTGTCTAGTAGCTTGAATATTATCCGAAATGAGGTTATAAACTGTGAGAGTTGTCATAATTATCCGAAATAATTCAGTGAAGGCCTAAGTACAACCATGTCTACCTGCATGATTATTCAGATGATCTCAACATGGATAATAGCGCTGCCCATCAGCGTCTAGATCGTATCCTAAACTACGTGATTCTGCATAAGATTAAGAACTACCGTTTGGAATTGGCAAAGATTCAATGACAATCTCAGAAAACATCACTTGAAAATCACTTCATCTCACCTGTGACAACTATGACTATTCACTCGAAGAAAAATAAATGTGACCATCATAAGTCACTATCATCCTTATACCATTTCTATAATATGTCAATTATCACTCTTACTTCACATATAATAAACCTCTCACTATATTATATGCATATCAATTCATTAAACTGCACGCAAAATGTGCCACGACATTCTTAAAATATCACCTTACTTCCTACCATCATAGTGTCAAATTTAACATTATAACTCTGAGCAGTACAATGCCTTATTCCTTCATAAACACTTCCTATATACGATCTCGTACCATGTGACCTTAATTATATTAGTAAACACTCGTATTAATACCAACTTCACACTTTACTCTTCACTGATAATAATAACAACACTAATCATTTACTCTCACATATCATTGGAAACATTACGATCGGAATATCACTTAGTGACCACGCCTACTAATGGATCTGACGTTACACACAGATGAGTACCTATTTCCTACAACCTCACCTACACGTTTGTCTACGCACTGTCTTTGCACGGAAGTACACATATCAACATTTAATTATAAAAAGGCAATGTTCTCTTACTTACGAAAACGACTCAGATAATGGACTTGGCTTGTCTTAAGGTGGTCTCGATGTCTTCTCATCTCCAGTCATCTGAGATTAGGATCTCGTCATCTGGTTCCTTCACGAGTGATCGGCTTCATCGTAGCTCCTCACAGCTGATTACTGGTCATCTGAGCTGATCAACATCGTATCGCCTCATCAAGGTCCAAGTAGCGTTGCCTTGCTTCTTTACAGGTTCATAGTGGAGTCTCGTATGTATGGAACAGAGCAACAACAAAATATGTGATTCATTACAGTCATTCTTCAGTTAATATATCTCTTGGGAAGCTTAAATTGTGTAGGTTCTGTTATGGTACAGTTTAGTTCAATATGACAGCTTCAAATCGGCTAGGATAATTGCTAAGTATTTATTCTCTTTGGAAAATGAAGTTTGCTCCTCTATGTTTTTGTTAGTGCAAGTGCACTCGACAGCTGATCAGTACGTATGCTTTTTACTATTGAGCGGTATCCGATAAATTTATACATGCTCTGCGTCAATTCGTGACGTATCTCTATTATAATCTGGGTAATCTCCTTTTTATTGTATTTTAAATTTTGCGCAGCGATTAGATCTTGATAACAGATGTTATGCGTGTAGCCGCGAATTATATTTTCTTCTAAATTACGCTGTTTGCTTCAGATAAGTAGATTCTTTCAATCTAGTTCGATGGCTTCTTACTGCTTCAAGGTCTGATTGTGTAATGAATGATCAGAAATTTTTTTTAAAAATAATAATAATAGGTTTAAATAATATCCATTTGTCATTCTTTTCCTGCGCCTTCTAGACATGGTTCTTTACGTAACCAACCGATGAAAATAACTACATTTCTGTCCGTATTGACGTTAAATGCATTCACATTAACATCTTAATCACTGGGACTCCATATTTGTTCCCACCAGCTCGCGTAAAGAACTGTGAAACGGCACAATAGTTTTTTTTTTATTTAGAGAAGTAGGTTTAAAACATGATCAAAGCAGTTCAATCATAATGATTGTTTTACTCGCCAACATACCTCATGAATAATAATAATAATAATAATAATAATAATAATTTATTATTAATAATAATATGTATCATCTCCTGAAAGGTATTAAGTGGCACGGAGTAATTCAGTTAGTCAAAAATTTAGTAAGGAGTCTGGCCTGTGCTGACAACTCGGTCTTAATGACCTATTATTAATAATAATTTATTATTATTATTATTATTTTACGTCCCTACTTAACGTACAAAATTAAACATTGGAATGGCAAAACGCATTGCCGCCACACCGGTAGATATCCATAAATGTGGTAAACTTTCCTCTTACTGTATTTATTTTTAATCCTCCCGTCGTGGAACTTCTGGCACTACGCAGGCACTTGATAGCATACCTAACCTATCAAATGCGGTTTCTCTTATCTTTAGGTAAATCCTGGTGTGATAAACGTGGAGAACAAGCATAAGATATGCTTAAAAATAAGGGTTTGGCTTTCAACAGCCGCTGTTATCCACATAACTCTTCCAGTCACTATGTATTACATTTGGAAGTACAACTCATAACATGCTAGTTATCAACTGGTGGTTTGGCACATGTTCTACAGCATAGCCTTATTCGGAGGGAGTGGCTTTTGCTACACTTACACCAACTGGGAATATCAGAGACTATCTCCAGAAACCATTTGGGAATAAATTCTCACTGTTTGTGCTCTATAGTCGAGAATGAAACTATTTTTGAAACTTTCAGAAAATTACGGGACCTCGAATGCTCTTGATGCATAGCTGACGAATTGCAGTGAAAATTACGTCATTTGGAATGACGACATGCCAGTAGCAGGGAAGTAGACGATAATTCAAATGAAAGCAGTGATTGGGTTTTTCAGGTTTACTGTGTGGTAGGCCTGCTGCTCAAATGACAGAGGAAAATGACTGGCCGTTAAGTTCTTTTGTATCAGTACTGCATAATAGGATAATATGATACCCTTATCCCTTTTCCCTACGGGGTCGAGTGTGGAGTGAGTCAAATCTTCGTAGTGAGTGTTTACGACCGTACGCCCTTCCTGATGTCAACCTAATCGGAGGAATTAATGAAATGAAATGAAATGAAATGAATGACATGATATGAGGAACTAAAGCAGACTATATTTACTGTATATGTAGGCCTAAAAGTAGTGTTAACCATTTATTCTCTCTCTTACATTTAGAAATACAGTACTGCCTTCCAACGAAAGCCAGTATAACTGAAATACATTCATAAGTTTGTTGAGGAATAGTGTATAATTTATCCTCTTTATAGCCTAGAAGCCATGTGTTCACTGCAAACAATTTGAGGTTATCCCCTTACTTTTTTTGGCTGTAAAAGTGGAAATGGGGTGGGGGGGTCTAATACACAAGTAAACACGGTAATTTCAAGTATTTAGGATGTGTGTTCTGCCAGGATGGTAGTATAGTAAGTGAAATTGAATCAAGGTGCAGTAAAGCTAATGCAGTGAGCTCGCAGTTTCGATCGGCAGTATTCTGTGAGAAAGAAGTCAGCTCCCGGATGAACTATCTTTACATCAAAAATGTTATAGTTTATTTATAACATATATTTGCACTTGGAACTAGTTTCGACGCTGTTTGGCGTCATCATCAGCCAAAATGTGGGAAATAGGCTAGCATGTAGACATTTATATTACACAAGGCGTTACATTAAACAATACACATCCTACAAGGAGACAAAAACAGGGACGAATGTAGAAACAAATGCATCGTTGAGAAAGCAAAAGTTATACATATTAAAAATAACCTTAACCACACATCTTGCAGTGCGAAAATATTTGCCTTGAATGATTCCTGAATACAAAACGCACGCGCACACACTTCTGAAGAGCTAGCAGGCAGGAAAAAGTAAGGTGAAACCTTAAGAGTTCTTCTGAGAAGAGTTCATCATTTTTTCTATGTTCCGACTAACTAATGAAGTCTTCCTTGAGTTCCTGATAAACATACACAACAGGAAATTCTCCTTCACTCTCAACAATAGTTATAAAGACCAACGGTAAATTGTATTTTAGATACTGTGCAGAGATGTGAAAGCATGATCTTGAACATGATATAACTTCTTCATTTAACCACCTTTGAAAGTCTCTCTCTATATTACGTAACTTCATTAACACCACCATTCTGTAGATGCACAAAATAATCTTGTAATCTTCACAGGTCCGGTATTCAGCTCGACAAGAATATAAAATTGGTATTAAGGAATACGTTTTCTGAGAGTTTGGAGGTTGACTGTCCCAGTATTTGTGGTGTATTGTTGCAGCGTTACGTGTAGGGTGGGGGCAGGTTTCTATGATGTTTATTGCGGGACATAAGGCGGTAAAGCTATGGCGCGAGATGAAGAGGAACAGAGCGTGTTGGATAGTTTAGGTCTGGGGAGCGGCCATTGTTGGATTAGGAGGGGAGAGGGAAGGAGCGGTAGGGGAGGAGAGTGGAAGGAGGGGAAGTATGGAGGGTGATGTGGTGAAAGTGTGTGGCGTGACAAAGTATTATGCATAATCTGAAAGACAGATCTGTTTTTCGGGATATTCATGTTTTTGAAAAATTCAATGAGAAAGTCAAATAGGATCTTTGGTTTCTCTGAGATATCATTAAAGTTTAGGTTGGGATTGAAATATTGGTCTAAATGAATATAGAGGTTTTCAGTGACGTCTAGGAAAGAACCTTTGTTTAGAATATCTAATACCTCAAGATCTTGATTTATTTCAGTAAAGTTTTAAGTTTTCCTATCTTCCATTCTCAGTTCAATACGGACAAAAATGAAATTCTTAGATTAAAAAAAATAATATATATATCTTTACATCAGTCTGTTTTCAGACCAACTTTGCTTTACGGAAGTGAAAGCTTGGTGGACTCAGGATATCTTCTAGCTGGAAGTGAGATGTGAAAGTGGCGTTAATGGTTGCTGGTACAAATTGATGGGAACGATGGGAGGAGGGTACTTGGAATGTGGAAATAATGGCTGTCAGGTATGAACTCGATGGATGAAGCTGTACTCATAAACTGACTTCGGTGGTTGGGTCAAGGGAGGCGAATGTAGGAGGATAGGTTACCTTGGAGAATAATGGACTCTGTTATGGAATTTAAGAGAAGAAGAGGGGCTGGGCTGAGTGGCTCACAGTTCAGGTGCCGGCCTTCTGACCCTAACTTGGAAGGTTCGATCCTGTCTCAGTCTGGTGGAATTTGAAAGTGATCATATAAGTCAGCCTTATGCTGGTAGATTTACTGGCACCTAAAATAACTCTTGCAGGACTGAATTCCGTTACCTCGGCGTCTCTGAGAACCATAAGAGTAGTTAGTGGGATGTAAACCAATAACATGTGGAGGGAAACTGACGATTGTGGCTAGACTCAGGTTCTAATGATTTATGTGATTTGGAACTGAATGAGGCCACAGAACTCGTTACAAATACAGGATTAGTAAATTCACAGAGGCTTGCTGACTGAATGCTGAAGGGCACAACGGTCTATAATAAAGATGCATCATGTATTTAGTAGTATAATCCTTAGTGGGAATAGGTGATTGACAAATAATCATCATACATTAAATAAATAAAAGGTGTGAGATGCTGTGTGTACTACTAAAAGCCTATGTAAGTGTACAGTTTTCTAATTTGTTTTTGTAAATATTGATGTTGTAGTGCATTCCTTCAACATCTTCACAATTGCTCTGCAAATAACAACTGCTTGCCTCTGCGCTTTGAAGAACTGACCCTCAAATGTCTGTGGAAAGTAATACGCCTTATACCTACTTGGGAATCAGACTTGGATGTTGCTGCAGTTCTTAGAGAACTGCATATCTTTCTTAGAGTAAGTATCTTGGAATTCAACACACAGCTCTGGAAAAAATTATAGTGAATATTTTAAAAGATTCAGTGACTATTTTAAATCATCACTTCAACTACTCCTAAATGATCAATCATTTGGTGTTTTGTTTCTTTACAATATTTTTAATATTCTCAGTTCTTATCTTCTAAGTTGTAAAAATACAAGATCCTTGTGGTCATTCATGATTTATGAACTGGTGTCTTGAAAATACTAGATATGTGACTCACTAAAAAATACCTGGTATTCTTGTAAGTTCTTACTGTTATCCTGTTACTTTCAGGATTACCCTTCATCAGTTTGGAAACGGAGATCATCTGACACTCCATGTCGCACAGTGAAGACAATACTGCACACGTTAGTGAAGATTGTTGGGAGTGAAAAGATTCTTCAGTTCCTTCATCAAATTGACAATTTGAACGAGTCGGAACTTCAACCGTACCTTATCAAGCTTTCAAAGGTCTGGTGGTGTTCCAGAGAGCGAGTGGTTTTTTCCCTTTCCCCTCATCCCCCTCCACTCCAGTTATCAACTTTTTAGCTGGTTGGTTTGAAAGTTATTCATTTTACATGCTTTTTTATTTACTATTCTTTTTTTTTTTTTTGTGGATATATTTCCCTTGTACCTCATTATATTTGTGTCTGGTCATAAGATTTAAATTCCTTTTCCTCAATTAATATCCATAATTGACTCCAATCCTGTTGTTTCTTATATGCTTATTAAGGTAGTCTAGGAAACAGATACAGAACAGAGACCTACCATTTAGGGTCATATTCAAGAACAAGACTTTAAGGCAAAATAGACTTTGGCTGAGACTTTGCTTCAATGTTACCAATAACTCTTTGCTTTGATTTTACAAAGTCTACTATAGAGGATAATACAATGGCAGACATTGTATACATAATTCAGTTTGAAAACTATTTTGAATACGTCCAGTAGATTATCCAAGCCCCACATTCTCCTCGTCAAGTTATACGAGGTGTGCAAAACCCAATTGAGTTGTACAGGGATAACGAATACAAAATTAGATGATGTTCAGTGAATGAACAAACTCATGATATTCGAAGGTGCACTAATGACAGAAAATCAAAGAGGACTACAGTAAAATCTTGTTAATTCAAAGTTGTTGGGATGTAAAAATCAGACTTCAAATGAGGTGATTTTGAGTTAGCCGCTAACTCATACTTCAGAAATGCCAACCCTTGCAGTGTCACAAAATATTCAACCTTACCCGTTACTTGATTCACAGTTTAAACCTTTCAGATGCCATGAAAAAAAGAACTATTTCCAAAATGTATCCAACAAGGTGCATTTACAATATTCAAATAATATAGTAAATAACTCGCTGGCAAACATAACCTCGTGCAATGAAAAAAAAAAAAAAGCATTATTCAAAGACGAGGAGAAAACTATGCTGGCTCCCCTGTTCAAGTACTTTATTCATTGGATTACTGTATTGTATGGATTTTAGATGCCTTATACTTGCACGGAAAGCACCCGATGCCCTTAAAACATCGTGGCTTGTCAAACTTTCCTAGGACGAGGGGAGAAAATCTCTCGTTTCAGTCTACTTTGCAACACAGTACAGTGACTTTATCCTTGTACAATTCCCTGCCATGGCACTTTATTCCGGAATGCCAACCCTTGCTGCATCGCAAAGTATTCCAAGCCCCATTAATGCATGCAATCACCTTGATTCACAGTTTAAACCTTTCAAATGCCATCTAAGAAAATATTTCCGAAATTTATCCAACAAGGTGCATTCACATTATTGATATCATACCAGTGGTGCCAACTATTATGGATTGTCCGTAATGATTACGGATTTCACTTCATGATTACGGCATTACGGTTGAAGGGGAAATTATTACGGAGAAGCAACATTGTCACGATAAAAATTAATTTCTACGAAAAAAAGGAAAGAATTTAAAAATGTTCAATCCCTTAGATCATTACTGGTCAGCCTTCCTCGTTTCATTGTTTGTAAGTTGGCAGCTAAACATATTTGGCAGTTATTTGGTTGTCACCTCCTTTTGTTTCCCACGAGTGTTGTGAAATCACGGTCAGCTACAGACATAGATATACGCTGCTCTCTTAGCTAGAAAGACTCATCAGTTCGGCCGTGAAGTAGGCTCTACTCTTTGCTCTGCTGTTCTCCATTGCACGCATTTGGCTCTCTCTTAGTTGTGTGCGTAGAACGAGTGATAATATTTTGCGTGTTTCCATTCTAATTATCCTAGTCGTTGATTCGAAAAGAAGTGATTGGTTCTTTCTAAAGTGAAGCAGAGCAATTGTCAAATTGCATCTTCTTCTAAGAAGACAGCAGTGTTATAGAAATATTGAGATGGTTACACAAAGGAATGGCTATGCCTACTTGCTTCACTTGTTCGTGAAAATCACGATTTCTGCAGTGTGTGTTTGTGTGATTTCTCTGTGGCTCACAGTGGACGAGACGATTGCAGAAGACGCATAGAATCAAAGAAACATCACCCATACAGTGAATCAAAATTACGGAACCAGTCTGTTTCATCGTTTTTCATAAAAAGTAATGAAACTGCTGTGAGAAGTGCCGAATTGCTGTTCACATCATTTCTTTTGGAACATTATATTCTGTTATCAGTTTTAGACCATTTATCTAGATCAATGTCTAGAAATATGGTTATTCAAGAACTAAAACCTCTGCTTTAGTTCAATACACGGCATCTGAGGCAAAAAAGGAAATAAGTGAACCTTTGCAAATAACGCCTTTTTCTTTGGCTACTGATGGTAGTACGGATTCAAATGCAGTTAAACTTTATCCTATAGTTGTCTCTTTAATGCTCAGAGAGTCGAATATCAACTCTTCAGTATCATTTGTTAGAGAGTACCGACAATACAGGTGAGGGCATTTTCTCTGTTATTAATAGTGAATAGCCATTTCTTGGGAAAATTGCATTTCTTTTTCACCTGACAATGCATACACAATGATAGGGGCAAATAAAGGTGTTGCCAAATTAGTGAAGGACAGGCATTCTTCTGTTTATGTCTCGGGTTATTCATGTCATCTCATACACATCTGGGCACAAAAAGCAGCAGCCCAATTACTGGTCAATGTAGAGAACATTTTGGTTCAGTTATATTACTATCTTGAGAAGAGTTCTAAAAGGCATAACATGTTGAAAGTATATCAGGCTGTTTGTGGCACAGAGGGTCACAATATTTTGAAATATGTCAGTACCTGTTGGCTCTCACTTCTTCACTCAGTTCTTGAGCGTTGAGATACTTTGACACTCATGTTTGGTATTGAGACCCCCATAAAAATTAAACTGTAAAAATCTTTCATACAAGACCCACACACAAAACTGTTCTGCTACTTTCTTCAGAGTACACCTCCTGTCTTTAACTCAGTGAATTTGTTTCTGCAACAAGATGCTCCAGCCATACATCTTCTTAGGAGGAAACTTACTGGTCTTTTAACTGACCTATTGGTCAGATTTGTTCAGCCATGTTCTATTCAATCAGAATCTACCTCCCTTTCGATTGTTGATTTCAAGAGGAGGAAAAACCAGAAAGCCAATGAGGTCTTGGTAATTGGAGCAAAAGCCAGGGCATACTTGAAAAATAATTACTGTGATGAAGAGATGTTTTATAATTCTGAGATTTTTATATGGCAGCTTGCAGTTAGATTATCAGGAAATTTCCACTTGATGATGAATTTCTTCATCATGCCAAAGTTGTAGACATGTCTCTCAGAATGAAGGCCTATTCATCTCTTGAATATTTTGTTCGAAGATTCCTAAGTTTGGTCAAGGGAAGTGAACACGACAAACTTCGAGAGGAATTTGCAATTTAGCAGTGTGTTACTTTCCCTGAATATATTGTACATTGACCTAACATTGGTGTGAACTGGGGCAACATTGCAAAAAACAACAAAAAATTAAGTGACAAA
Organism: Anabrus simplex; assembly: GCF_040414725.1. Taxonomy (NCBI): domain Eukaryota; kingdom Metazoa; phylum Arthropoda; class Insecta; order Orthoptera; family Tettigoniidae; genus Anabrus; species Anabrus simplex. The sequence continues at coordinate 385,128,797 of NC_090267.1, read as the reverse complement.
AGTAAATATACCTTTTACGCCAAGTATATTAATTTATCATATCGAAATCGAGGGAGTGTACCTCGAACCCAAATAAATATAGTAGCCGGAAAAATCAACTTTAAAAAAATTTGATAATCATCACCCCCTAAAAAAAAATATACAAAATAAAAATGAAAGTGGACAAATTAAGTATAAAACCTTAAGTAATGTTGTATTTGCAGTACTAAGTGTACCTCACAGTAACTCTCCCACAGAAAGAGTTTTCGGTGTTGTTAGGAAAAATCAGACAGAATTCAGGCCTACGTTAAGTACATCTACACTGGAACTGCTTATGGTTCTGAAGACAAAAATGTCAGTTCAGGGAGAAGTATGTTTCAAGAAAACCTACACTGAAAAGCAGCTGCTGGGTGCGAAACAAGCCAGAGAGAATTTTCTATTGCAGAACTAACAGGTAATGAGCAAATTTTATTGTGTAATATGATATACTTTAGAATAGATTGCTGTAGGAAAGGGCAAATTGGCTGCTTTGGATTTGACTCCTAAACGTTTTGACACGCGGGGGGGGATTGCGCATGTTAAAAGTGGGATTACTGATAACCCACTTCAAAGGTTGGCACCTCTGTAATACACTTGGATAAATTACTGGCAAACATAACCTCACGGGGGGAAAAAAAGAAGAAAAAAAAGCATGTTTCAAGAACGAGGACAAAATATGCTGGCTCTCATGTGCAAATGCTTTATTTTTTGGTTTACTGTATTGTTTGCATGTTTAGATGCCTTGTACTTGCACTTTGAACTTTGCTCTGACAAGGGGAGGAAGTCTCTTTCATATCCATTGCAACACAGTACAATGACCACCACCCTTGTATGACTTCCTGACTGGCACTTCTCTCCTTTAAAACCATAAGTCTGTTTGGGCTCGGCATTTTATAAAATGCAGTTTCATCCTCAAATTTATATTTGCCACATTTTGTGCTTCCAGCCATTTACGCCACATCAGGCTGTTCGGGATGGAAAAAAAAACAGTAAAATGGCATCACAATTAACTCATAACGCTTCGACTAACCACAGCACGATGACCATGCAGGACAGAACACACTTCACAACACATAAGGAAAACCAGCGATTACAAATATAATGGGAAAGCTACTCAAGCCGCACAACGATTCTGATGAACAGGTTGCTTACCCAACAGATTTATATTTTAATCAGTTTTGTATTACAATTATGTAGGATTAATTTCTTGCAGCTAAACAGAAAGTAAGGCCAATTTTATTTTTTTCTTAAATTTTCAGCTAAAAGGAGGGAGTGTGTATTATTCGCATGTGCGTACAGTATTTTTTTTTGTTTGCTGTTCTTACATGAGTCGAGTGTCCAAAGTCATTTGCCACGATCTTCTTGTCACTTTCTTATTGCATTATTGTTGGTGTTTGCTTTCCTGGCTAATAATGGAGAAAAAGGAAAAGAAAGTAATTTATTCATTCACGCTGAATACAATGCTGAAAAACGGAGGGAAGACATAAAATGCTTCAGAATGAAAAGGGGGTTGCTGTCCAAATACAAGGAAATAGAAAACATAATAAAAAGTTGGTTTGAAACTTGGAGTCGCTGGCATTCCAGTTGGTGGTGTGCTCTTAAGGCAAAATGCCCGTAAAGTGGCAAATGTTCTTGTTGTAATTTTTTAGCATGTCCCATGGCTGAATCGACCAATATAGGAACCTATAATATCGTTTGTGGGTGGATGAGATGCAGTTAGTGACAAAACTGTGGAAGTGTGGATCAGTGGATGATTGCAGGAGCTGATCAAGAAATACGGACCCAAGAACATTTTTAATCTAGGCGAAACTGAACTACATTTCAGTGTGTTGCCCGGCAAGAATTTGGCATTCAAAGAGGATAAATACCAGGGTGGGAAACATAGCAAAATGGGGCTTACTGTGATGCTTCATTAATATCGAATAATTTGTACTATTACATGTTATAAACCTCATTTTAGGTCCGTATTGAAAATTTAACAGTTCAACAATGATAAAGGTGTTTTAATTTATTCCACCTATTCAATACTTATATTTTCACGTATAGTTGTTACATAATTAAATTCTTAGTTACATGGGACATGTTTCACCCTCAATTAAGGGCATCTTCAGCCTAAATACAATAATCAAAAATACAACTAAATTAAAAGTGGAAGTTAAATACAATCATCAAAAATACAACTAAAATAAAAAGTGGAAGTTAAAAGTTTAGTCTGTTATTAAAATTAGGAACAATAAAATTGTGAAAAATGATAAAATAAAAAGATGCTAATGGAAAACTGTCTTATGATTAAACTATAATCTTGTCGGAGACTAAAACTTCTATTAAAATTCTAATTAAAACAGTTCATATAAAATATTGGAAAATCAAAGTGGTAGTAATAAAAAGCCAACGACATGAGGGCGTGTACACAAGCATAAACTTGATTGTCATGAATACAATCTTTTCAAGGCCGCTGATGAAATTCGTAGTAAGTAAGGCAGAAGCGTCTATTGAAAAATTGTAAGAGGCCGTTAGCACCGGTAGGTAATAAAATGGCTGAATCCTTGCCAGAAAATGTCAACAGATGCAGAAATGAGTTTTCTGTAAGAGAAGGAAAAGAAGAAATAAGAAATTGAACGTAAGGAGAGAATTCAGTCTTACATAATTTTGAAACAGATGAGGACTTACATGTAAGTGGAAGTGGTTATTTGTTAACTACTGTTGAGTTGGTTGCTGCCCGTCTGCTGGCTCTAAGTCTGGTGTTATAACTGTGCTGCAGAGGCGGTAGCGAACTCGGAGGGGAAGGAATAGGGGAGTGCGGAAGGGAGGAGAGGATGGGTGGAGTCAAATGTGACGAGGCTGACAAAGGGGCGGAGTCAACTGCATTGCTGGAAGTAGGCCTAATATCTGTAGGTATGGGAGGAGTATTAGGGTTTGAAGAATTAAATATATTAGGTATCCTAAATTTATTCGAACTAACTGACTTTAATAATTTCGGCATTAATTCATGTAACATACTTTTATTGTCCGTGGTTTCATTGAGATTCTTTTGCTTATTGTACGTCTGATCTAAATAGATGTATAAACTTTCTAATTCATTCAGCATTCTTCCTTTTTGTATGTTTCTAATTATCGTTAAGTCTTTCTCAATGGATTCAAATCTGTGGCCAGTCTCTCTCATATGCAAACTCATCGCTGAGTATTTCCTATGTTTTTCCGCGTTAACATGTTCCATGTATCTTGTCATAAAATTTCTCCCAGTCTGTCCAACATATGAAAAATTACACTGAGTACTGTTTTAATTAGAATTTTAATAGAAGTTTTAGTCTCCGACAAGATTATAGTTTAATCATAAGACAGTTTTCCATTAGCATCTTTTTATTTTATCATTTTTCACAATTTTATTGTTCCTAATTTTAATAACAGACTAAACTTTTAACTTCCACTTTTTATTTTAGTTGTATTTTTGATGATTGTATTTAACTTCCACTTTTAATTTAGTTGTATTTTTGATTATTGTATTTAGGCTGAAGATGCCCTTAATTGAGGGTGAAACATGTCCCATGTAACTAAGAATTTAATTATGTAACAACTATACGTGAAAATATAAGTATTGAATAGGTGGAATAAATTAAAACACCTTTATCATTGTTGAACTAATTTGTACTATCCAAATGTATACTTAATCATTATGACTATGTCTTATTCTACAAATAACCAACTTGTACTTTTTTTAGACAAATGCTAGTATTCATTCGATGTACATATACTGTAATACTATGACCAAGTTCATTATTGAATTTTAGTTGCATTTAAGCATTGCTTTCTCCACAGACTAGATTTTTATAACCGTTTTATATTGTATTAAAGCATGTATTATATTTTAATGAGGAACCAAGTTCAGGGCCCTGACTTAGCTTTAGATTAATTATGGCTGAAGATGCTTACAAAGCCTAAGTGAAACGTGTCTTAGACTTAAAGATTGTAAAGTATTGGAATTGTGGTTTTTTAATAAATTTGTTTGAAACTTTTACATTCTGTACTCCAATACGGCTATCATAATGAGACTCATAACATGTAACATACCACTTAATCGAACAGCTTGTCTCCTTTCTCCCAAGTCTTCCCAGGCCAAACTTTGCAACATTTTTGTAACGCTACTCTTTTGTCAGAAATCACCCAGAACAAATCGAGTTGCTTTTCTTTGGATTTTTCCAGTTCTTAAATCAAGTAATCCTGGTGATGGTTCCATACACTGGAACCATACTCTAGTTGGGGTCTTACCAGAGACGTATATGCCTTCTCCTTTACATTCTTACTACAACCCCTAAATACTCTCAAAACCCTGTGCAGAGATCTGTACCCTTTATTATCAATCATATTTATGTGATTACCCCAATGAAGATCTTTTCTTATATTAACACCTAGGTACTTAACAATGATCACCCCATGAGTGCAGTAATTAAAACTGAGAGGACTTTTCCTATTTGTGAAAATCACAACCTGACTTTTAACCCCGTTTATCATCATACCATTGCCCACCGTCCATCTCACAACACTATCGAGGTCACCCTGCAGCCGCTCACAATCTTGTAACTTATTACTCTGTACAGAATGTCATCTGCAAACAGCCTTATCTCTGATTCCACTTCTTTACATATCATTGATATATACATATAAGAATATATAAGAAAACATAAAGGTCCAATAATACTGCCTTGAGGAATTATTACAGGGTCAGAGAAACCTTCGCCTACTCTTATTCTCTGTGTTGTTCTGTTTTCTAGAAATATAGCCACCCATTCAGTCACTCTGTTTTCTAGTCCAATGCACTCATTTTTGCCAGTTGTCTTCCATGATCTACCCTATCAAATGCCTTAAATAGGTGAATCGCAATGCAGTCCATTTGATCTCCTGAATCCAGGATATCTGCTATATCTTGCTGAAATCCTACAAGCTGAGCTTCAGCGGAATAACCTTTCTTAAGCCCAAACTGCCTTCTGTCAAACCAGTTATTAATTTTGCAAACATGTCTAATATAATCAGAAAGAATGCTTTCCCAAAGGTTACATGCTATGCATGTTAAACTGACTGCCCTGTAATTTTCAGCTTTATGTCTATCACCCTTTCCTTTATACACAGGGGCTACTATAGCAACTGTCCATTCATTTGGTATAGCTCCTTCAACCAAACAATACTCAAATAAGTATTTCAGATATGGTACTATATCCCAACCCATTGCTTTTAGTATATCCCCAGAAATCTTATCAATTCCAACTGCTTTTCTAGTTTTCAACTTTTGTATCTAACTGTAAATGTTTACGAGTAAGCCATAGTATGGAAATCTGCGAACAAACGGATAGCCATTCCATACCTGTTTTAATGTGTGTGGGTTTTCCCCCAACTTTTACTGGAGATCGAATATAATGATGATTCGCTGTAGCGAGTAAATTTTTTGCCATTATGCATTCTCGCTATAACAGACATTTATTCAAATACTAGCTGATGTACCCGTGCTTCGCTACAGAATTCTACGTACACAATTCTAGGTCTAGTAGTGTACACCAGCAAGATTGTATTGAATTGCATAACTTAACGTTACCCCAGAAATGTGTTGAGGAAGTCTCATGTGAAGCCTGGGTTGAATTTTCATTGTAATGGTAGACCCTCTTGCAGTTTTCATTATAATGGCAGTCACTTACTTTCCACCTGCCTTTTTTATATCCTCAAAAAGACTGCCTTTGTGGTTTTCCCAGCTGAAATCAACATAGGTCATTACAATGATGTCTGTAGAAATGTTGCCATTAAACCAATGCCATCATATGAAATTCTCGATCAACTGAAAAGCCGCACATTTCCTCACTTTTAATGAATAGTACTATGCTACAATACCAATATAGTTGGTCCGTTATTGGACATTATAACTATTATAAATTTACTCATTCGGGACCAATATTTCAGGTTCCCAATGGAATCAACATCTAAATCAGTACTCTGCTGCTGATCTAACAGTCCAAGGTTCCAGAGCTGGAATGACCAGGCCACAGACAGCTGTGAACACTCCCCTGCCATTATTTCATTAAGTTTGCACACTGCTCATTCCAATAAGTGCCTCAGAGTAGGGGTTGAACAGCTGGAATACTATGATGAACCAGTGTGTTATGTACCAACATTATAAGAAAATGTATGAACCAGAAGGATGGCATGCTAAAGAAGAAAGTTATCTAACTCCCCAGCTATTTCCTGCCAATATTCAGGCAGGTTGTTATACTCGGTACACAGTAGTAACCCCATCTATCGGAGATGAGTTGTAGCATAAGGTGCAAAGAACATCGCAACAATAGTCAATGTAATGTTATTGTTGATTGTAGGCCTTCACATTTAGTTTTCTTCCGACTCTGAAATACCACTCTTATCATAGTCGGTACCGGTATGGTAAAACTGAATAAAACATAAATGATCGGAAAATGTATTCTCTGTAACTTTTGTTGTGTAGTAATTTTCGATAGGACCCATAACATAGGTATTTAAACATAAAATTTTAGGTTCCTTCCCCTAAACTACCATTTCATTCAGTGTGAATAAACTTGTTTATAGCCTAGAATGTTATTCCCTGACTCTGCATACCGATTTTCATTCAATTCTGTTTACCCATTTTCTGGTGGCTCGACGTTGATAGTGGCTTAGCAACAGAAATACAAATACATGAATATCTCTGTTATCATAGCCGATACGGTAAAAATGTATAAGAACAGAGTTTGATAGCTGCAGTCGCTCAAGTGCGGCCAGTATTCAGGAGATAGTAGGCTCGAACCCCACTCTCGGCAGCCCTGTAAATGGTTTTCCGTGGTTTCCCATTTTCACACCAGGCAAATGCTGGGGCTGTACCTTAATTAAGGCCACGGCCGCTTCCTTCCCACTCCTAGCCCCTCCCTGTCCCATCGTCGCCATAAGACCTATCTGTGTCGGTGCGACGTAAAACCACTGCAAGTTATGAATCTCATTCCGTATTGACGATTATCACTTTACAAAATAAAATATTTATAAAATCCTCCTATCAATACAAGTCAAGTCATCTGTTAGATGAAGCAAAGTCTATACATGTTTCAGCCTAATCTCAAGGCCATCTTCAGTAGTATAACAATGATTACATGATATACGAACAAATTAAAAATCGTAATGACGTGAAGTGACAGTGATCATGATTAGTGAGTTAAAAGCACATTGAGGTACAAAGTCCTCTCGTCTAATAGATCTTGCTGACTGTTAAATAAAAACATTATGCTGAGGAATAAAACGTGTATAACATCTGTAATGAGAAAAAAGGAATATATGAGTGGATGAAGAACAAGTTAAAAATAATGTACGAAAAGAAAACTCATATGACTTACTTGTAACTAAAAGTTGTTGTCTCGAACGGAGATGACCTTGTCGGTCTCAAGTCACATTGACAACTAAGCCTGTGTGTGGCTTACTGTGTATCTGTGTCGATGTGGTTGGGAGGGGTAATGGCGGGGGAGGGGGAGGGGCAGGGAGGGAGGGACGTTGTGATTCGCGGAAGGAGGGTGTTGATGGAAGGGCGGGTCTTGTTCTAGAATGTCGGTAGTGAAACTCTTTTTTATTTTTATTAATGAACTGTTCGCAGATGAGCGGGACAAAGGTTTCCAATAAAATATTTTTCTTTTCGTTGATTTCATTTAAGTTATAGACGGGATTGTTATATTGGTCGATATCTATATATATATATTCTCTAGTATATTAAGTAAGGGACCTTTCTGTTCGTAATGCAGGATCTTTAAATGTTGATCAATTGTTGTGTATTTATGGTTTTTCTCTCTACCATGTTCGCTCATGGCTGAGTAGCGATTATACTTTAGGGCATTAAGATGTTCGGAGTATCTTACATTGAAACTGCGGCCTGTACGTTGAAGGACATGATTGGCATTTTAATTTGTATATTCCAGAGTTAGAAAAATTTTTGCTGTTGACAGGATGAGAATTAAAAAACATTTTTGTATTGGTGTGAACGGTCTTGAAAGCTACTTTTAACTTGTGTTTTTTTAAAGATGTTTGAAATAGGATATATTATTATTATTAAAGGTAAATGTGGTGAACTTCTCTTTATGGGAAGGTTGTTTTTCTAAGGTGGTCTTGGGTTTATTTCTAAATTTGAGAATTTTATTCACGAAAGCTTTACTGAAACCATTACCTTCGGCTATTGCATAAATGGTGTTGATTTCCTTTCTAAAATTCTTACGTGATAAGGGAACATTAAGAGCTCTGAAAATCATACTATTGTAAGCTGTCTTCTTCTGTGTCCCTGGGTGTAGAGAAGTTTGGTGGATTGTGTTTATTGTGTGAGTGGGCTTCCTGTAAATATTAAAAGAAATGGTTTTATTCTGATTGCGAGTAATAGTTAAATCGAGATAATTAAGGGAATTGTTGTTCTCGGATTCTATCATAAACTTTGTGTGGATCCAGGTTATTAAGTAATTCAAGAACGGTGTTCCTGTCGGTAATGTGAGAATCCAGGATAATAAAAGTATCATCCACATACCGAGTCCAATGTTTGGTCCCATTAATTTTACCTATAATGTAATCATTGTTATACTACTGAAGATGGCCTTGAGATTAGGCTGAAACATGTATATACTTTGCTTCATCTAACAGATGACTTGACTTGTATTGATAGGAGGATTTTATAAATATTTTATTTTGTAAAGTAAAACCACTAGCAAATATATATATATACTTGATTTAAGAACTGGAAAAATCCAAAGAAAAGCAACTCGATTTGTTCTGGGTGATTTCTGACAAAAGAGTAGCGTTACAAAAATGTTGCAAAGTTTGGCCTGGGAAGACTTGGGAGAAAGGAGACGAGCTGTTCGATTAAGTGGTATGTTACATGTTATGAGTCTCATTATGATAGCCGTATTGGAGTACAGAATGTAAAAGTTTCAAACAAATTTATTAAAAAACCACAATTCCAATACTTTACAATCTTTAAGTGTAAGACACGTTTCACTTAGGCTTTGTAAGCATCTTCAGCCATAATTAATCTAAAGCTAAGTCAGGGCCCTGAACTTGGCGATTTAGGCCTAGGTTCTAAGAATCTCTAAGAGTAAGTTGCTAGATTTCCCATTTGCCGCCGTTATCCTTGAAGTAGGTGTCAGGGGTGTGAGGAAGATAGAAAGCACATGCTAACAAACTGTAGTACACGTCTTGTCTTTGCTTCTTGTAAGCATAAGCTACGGATTGCCAAGCATAGCGTAGCGTCGTAATTAGTATGAATAGGAGTCGGTGAAGTTAGTTGTACTTGTAATATCAACATACAAGCTTTTTTTTTAAGTGAAAATGAGCGCGCAACTCAGAGGAAAGAGCAAGCGAATGGCACTAACAATAAAAGACAAAGTGGAGATTATAAGTAAAGTGGCGTCATCTACGCATTCTCGTGTGCCTTGGCAAAGGAGCTGGGGATGCCGCCGTCTACTTTGAACGGTATTATAGCGAAGAAAGAAGAGATCTCTGCTTCTGCAGGGAATACTTCAGCAAATTGTAAGGAAGTTAAATCTGAAAAGTACGATGAAATAGAACAAGCTCTGCTAATGTGGTTTAAACAGCAGCGAAGTTTACACACACCTTTCAGTAGGACTATTGTGCAGGAGAAAGCCGCATCCAAATTAAGGGTACCTTTTACCGCGTCAAACGGGTGGCTGGACCGCTTTAAAAATCGAGCTGGCATCGTTTACAAAACAATTTGTTGCGAAGCAGACTGTAAGTGCGGAGGAAAGGAAAGCGTGGAAGGAAATGGTTCTGCCTGCTAAAATAAGCAAACCTTGCAACGTTTTTATATAACTTAATATGTTCCCTTCTCTTATCAAATATATTTATAATACAGTATGTTCAATTATTTTACTTTATCTCTAAAAATATTGTCATGATAAATTTTTATATTGTGGCTTTCTGTTAGCAGCTCTTATATATCGGCCTATTTTGGTATTGTTCACAAACAAGGAAATCTGTTGGCTGTGTGTTTCACATGTATTTCAAAGTACAGAATAAGTTTTTGGGCATTACCCCTTTTAAGAAGTTTCCTGCTTAAGAAGTTTGTTTTTTGCAGTCCCTTGAAAAACTTCTTAACAGAGTTTCACTGTATATGAATTACATTTATTAAGTTATTTTATACATATAATATAGATAGATGAAATACATTTATTAAGTTACAAGTTTGTAGCTTACTCTCAAACTGCTCTTCAACAATTCACAAAATGAAATCTCACCACATTTTTTCAGTCTTTTCCTCTCCTTGCCATTGACGCCTTGCTGCACCACGTCCTTCCCTACCGATAACGTGAGATGTAAAATGATACGAGGGTAGAGGAAAAATGAGGCGTAGACCACGACTACGAAAGGCCAGGAAAACACAGCCTTGAGCTGAAAACGTCCCTCATTATTGATGAACAAGGATATCACTCTAATACTGCAGCAATAAAATCCGAATAAAACTTAAATGGACATTTATTAATCAAGTAAAATTGAAACAGATAAGCAAAATAGTGATGTCAACAACTTAAAAAGGGAAAAGGATTGTAACATAATGATACCTCATTCAATGGATGTCAAAACATTATAGCGTGAGCGCGGCTTTATTACACTCCAAGGTACAGATAACTATTGTCAGAAGCTCGCCGCCTCAAATATAACCTCGTTACATCATGTGCAGGTATTAATACAGCTCACACGGCCCAGTTATGTCATTCTTTTTACGAGATTGACTTCTTTCAAGCATGTATATTCTTTTTGCTCATTATCCACAGAACAACAATAGCCATATCTCTACGAAAAAGCCTCTCCGCATCATGGAGAAAAAAAGGCAGGTAAAACAAATATGAAAGATAATATCACGCCAGAGAGAGGAATGTCTCTGGACCAAAGAAGTGTATTTAAAATCAAAGGAGAATGAAAGTAATAATAATAATAATCATAATAATCGTATGGCCTCAGCTACCGTGTGCAGACATTTCGATTTGACGCCATCTGGCTGTCTGCTCGTCAATTTCGACGTTCCGTTTTACTCTAGGCCCACTAGATGGCAGACCGAGTAAACCGGATCTCTCTTGGGCGTCTATGGCTGAGATTGAACGAATTTTGTTGGGTAAATACCAAATGTATCACCAGATATCTTTTACATGCCGACATCGTACGACATGGAGTATCGAATGGACTTTTTTCCGCCCTTCAAAAATCTGACTACCTCTGCCGGGTTTGAACCCGCTATCTTGGGATCCGGAGGCCGACACTACCACGGATCCACAGAGTAACCAAACATGGCTGCCTCACGGGCAAGCAAGCGCCCGAGACAGAGACCAAGACAAAACAAGTAATACTGTACCGAGAACAAAATAACGTACAGGAACTAAATTTAAAACGAAAATAGAACTGACCGGTACATCATCTTTCCACTCCCCTCACTCACGCACACACTCCCGAACTCGCACACATATGCCAATACGGCAGGCAGTACGAGCGGTCGCTCCAGTTAATAAAGTCCAACACCAATCCTTACAGGGTGACTCACCTGGTCATGAACTGCAGGTCTCTCGTACACCAGACAGCAGTGCATGACGCAAACAATATAACGAGATCGGAAGAATCCCGTACTCAAAACCACCATGTCACATGCCCCATACGACGAGAATGGAGCTTCCAGTCGACACGGGGAGCACAGATATATTTGATGGCGAAATACCATACGATGCAGTGTACATAAATGGAATCAATTAGAGACTCGGTTATCATCATGGCATAGTCACGAACATACTAACAGACACACGTCTAATTCATGCTGTTTGGGGCGAAAGACGCATATCGATCAGCCATAATCAACAAGTCGAATAGTACTAGTAAGAACCGTTAAACAAGAATTAACGTACCTGCGATATGAATAATCAAAATAATAAGATGCATGTTACTATGAGCAAGGTTTGAATATATTAAACACCCATTTATAAGAGAGGAATACAACTCTGCTCTGTGTGGGCTCCTAAACAAAGCAAAGATACCCTTTAGAAAGATAATACTTCTCGTCTCGCAAAAGGAACGATCTTCCTTGTTTATATCGCACAGTGCCCCCTCTCTAGTACATTGTTAGAAACACATAAGCTATTTGAATTGAGGCCATAGGAAACCATTTACATATTGAAAAAATGTCACATTTATGAACATGCCATTAGGCATGGCTCATTGCTCACATTGCATCCTGTTTCTTGCACTACAGTTGCTACAGCAGACAGCACCACTGTCCACAGTTGCCAGACCAGCTACCCAATATAAGACTCTAACATTCAGCCATCCTACCCATGTATTGTTCTTGATAAAAATCTACTTTAAATTTTATCATCAATCAGTCAATCACCACTGACCTGCACTTAAGGCAGTAGGCCAGGTGGCAAATTTCCTATCTGTTGTTTAACCTGAACTATTCTTAAATAATTGCAAAGAGTTTGGAAATTTATTGATAAGGGCCTTATTTTTTGGTGAAATAAAACTGTTGATTTCGGTGTTAAAACTAACACTATTTCGGTAGGTATTTCGTGAAATAAATTGTCATACTGATCGATGTTTCTTGTGAAATATTCCTTATGGTATGGGATAAATCTAACTAATTTTGTGATTAGGGGTTTTAAAGTGAACACTTGTAATGTATTAAATTGTTATTAAACCTTAGAACAACCAAATATACAAAATGTTGTAGAAATAAATACCGGTAGGCCTATATAAATCACTGAAACCTCAAAATGAAGTTAGGCAGAAGTTAGCCTACACGTTTTTGCCGGTCCCGTGGTGTAGGGGTGGCGTGCCTGCCTCTCGCCAGGAGGCCCCAGGTTCGATTCCCGGCCACGTCAGGGATTTTTTTCTCGACCTTAGGGCTGGTTCGAGGTCCATTCAGCCTACCTGATTAGAACTGAGGAGCTATTGCCTGTGAGATATCGGCCCCGGTCTCGAAAGCCCAGAATAATGACAGAGAGGATGCATCGTGCTGACCACACGACCCCTCGTAATCTGCAGGCCTTTAGGCTGATCAGCGGTCACAGGGCAGGCCAAGGCCCTTTCAGGGCGTTAATTGCCGTGGGGTTTGGTTTGGTTCTACATGTTTTAACATTTTGAATGACTTGTCTCCAAAGTAAGAAACTACGCATGGTTTCAACATTATCAGGATTCAGAGTTGTGCGACAGTCAGAAAGTATGTTTTTGTAAACAAAGCAGCCCCTCTCGCTGACCACATTAGACGTCAGAAACCATAATACTTGCGAACACTTGGTGCAAATCCTCCTAAAACTTCAGTAACAATGTATTCTTTCTTCTCTTCTATCAGACGTGCTTTCACTGCATTTTGCAAAGCCATACATCCCTCCCTGGAAGATATTCATGGATATGCTGGTGCTGCCCGGCTGGGGACGAGTAACTCAGACGGTTAAGGCGTTCGCTTTCTGAGCCCAAGTTGGTAGGTACAATCAGTCCGGTGATTAAATACGTCAGCCCCGTGTTACTAGTTTTATTGGCGCATAAAAACCTCCTGTGGGACAACATTCAGACATCTCGGCATCTCCGAAAACCATAAAAGTAGTTAGTGGGACGTAAAAACAATAACATTAAAACTCAACCAGGCGATTTATTTATTTATTTATTTATTTATTTATTTATTTATTTATTTATTTATTTATTTATTTATTTATTTATTTATTTACTCTTTGCTTTACGTCGCACCGACACAGATTGGTCTTACGGCGACGATGGTATAGGAACGGCCTAGGAATTGGAAGGAAGCGGCCGTGGTCTTAACCCCGGCATTTGCCTGGTGCGAAAAAGGGAAACCACGGAAAACCATCTTCAGGGCTGCCGATAGTGGGGCTCGAACCCACTATCTCCCGATTACTGGATACTGCCTCCACTCAAGCGACTGCAGCCATCGAGCTCGGTGTGATTTATTTACAATAGGCCTACTAATATCGTCATGTTTTATAATAAAGTGGGTATTATTTATCTTCCCTTTTATATTCATCCATGTCGTCATGCCAGGATTATCCAATTTTTCTATAGAAATGCTGGCTTGCATGAATGCTTTTGTTGTGTCTGTTACACATTTCTCTCTATCACTTTTCAACTCCTTTGCGATGTGTAAAGTATCGCCGATTGTTATTTGCTGCTTAAAATTATGTTCATTTGCTTCATTCTTCTTCTTTTTGTGTGTTTCTGATTCTCTACAATATTTATTGCACGCATCTCTTCGTTTTCACGTAATGCGAACATTACAGTACTTACACATTAGAATCTTTCTTGCAGCATCAGATACATAGAACGCCTCACTGTTGTGTTCCGCGGCACTCGGAAAAAATTTTGTGACTTTAGTTTTCAGCATTTTTGTACTTAAATGCTGGACATTTGCTGATAAAGGTTCATAAGTGGCGAACTTTCATTGCGAAAGAGTATAATGCGCACTGCTGTATCTACAACCGATCTTTCTACGACCAAGGCATTTGCTGTAATCGATAACAGATATCGATTTTAATGATTGCCTTAGAGGTCGCGGAACTGAATACACATACTTCCGATACACAGGGCTCATTGCTTTGTGTGCATTTGTGTAGAGAATATACAGCGCTATCAATCAACTGAGAAGGAAACTAGTATTGTCAAGTTCTCAAGAGCATTTAAACGTTTATTGGAGATCTTTTCCGATACGATTTCGCATTTTTCTTACCAAGTGGGGTATATTTCGTGATTATTTGCGCGATTCGCGTAATAAACAGATTTCGCGAGTTCATTTAGCTAAAATACGTTACGGTACGGTACCTACAAGGTCATATAAAAGCTGGAAAGAAGATATCAAAAATTTCGTGCTTATCGCTATTACCAAAAAATACAGCCCTTATTTATTGACCATCTCCCTTGGTAAACTTTTCCAATCCCTAAGTCCTCTTTTTATAACTTAATATTTGCTCCAATTTGTCCTCTTGAATTTCAACTTTATCTTCATATTGAGATCTTTCCTATTTTTAAAAACACCACTCAAACTTATTAGCCTACCAATGTCATTCCACGCCATCTCTCCACTCACAGCTCGGCTCATACCACATAGCCAAGCAGCTCGTCTGTATTCCCCCCCAAGTCTTCCCAGCCCAAACTTTGCAGCATTTCTGTAACACTACTCTTTTGTTGGAAATAACGAAGAACAAATCAAGCTACTTTTCCTTTATTTTTTGTCCCCCAACTTCTCAAATCCTGATGAGGATCCCATACACTGGACTCTACATAGTCTAGTTAGGTTCTTACCAGAGACTTATATATCCTCTCCTTTACATCCTTACCAGCACTACAACCCCAAAATACCTTCATAACCATGCACAGATATTTGTACTGTCTATTTACAATCCTATTTATGTGGTCACCCAACATAGGTACATACTTAGTGATCCCCATAAGGAACTTTCACCCCATCGATGCAGTAATTAAAACTGAGAGGCCTTACCTATTAAAGAAACTCACAGCCTGACTTTTAACACCGTTCATAATCATACTATTGCCTGTTGTCCATCCCACAACATTGTCAAGGTCATTTTGCAGTTTCTTACAATCTTGTAATTTATTTGTTACTCTATAGAGTAAGCTGTAAGATGAAGCTGTACGCATAAACCGGCTTCGGTGGTGGGTTCATGTGAGGCGAATGGAGGAGGATAGGTTACCTAGGAGAATAGTGGACTCTGCTATGGAGGGTAAGAGAAGTAGAGGTAGACCAAGACGACGATGGTTAGACTCGGTCTCTAATGATTTAAAGATAAGAGGTATAGAACTAAATGAGGCCACAACACTAGTTGCAAATCGAGGATTGTGGCGACGTTTAGTGAATTCACAGAGGCTTGCAGACTGAATGCTGAAAGGCATGACAGTCTATAATGATAATGTATGTATGTCTATAGAGTATGTTTTTTATGCCTACAAATTGTTTAAACTAATTGCCATTGTCTACGGATTAATACATTAGCTTCGTACTGGTTCACCCTAAGTTAGATTCATAGTGAAGACTCATAATGGTAGGCTGGAAGTATTAGCCTCGTAAGGACAATCAAGCAGAGATTCTACTCTCGGCAATCAGAGAAGTAATTTTCTAAGTTTGTGTTTACAACGTAGGTGAATGGTGGATTGAAAAGGGAAAAATGGATATCTTGTTTGATTTTTTTTTTTTCTTTTCGTTAATGTATATTGATTTTAGCATATAGATACATCCCTTCTTAAGAGCAGTTAAAATCTAATTCAATCATCATCATCATCATCCTTAACCATCTCCAGTTTCCCGGGTGTGCTATATGAGCCTCCTCCATCTCATCCTGTCCTTGTACCATTCTTCCTCCACCAACTTGTCCCAATCATGACCTCTCAGCAGTACATCGCTCTTAACTAAATCTATCCATTTCCTTCGTGGCCTTCCCACGGGTCGTCTTCCTTCTACCTTTCGGTCAAATTCATTTCTTGCAGTTCTGTTTACTGGCATCCTCTTTATGTGACCAAACCACTTCAGTCTTGATATCTGAATCTTATTGAGGAGAGAATCATCTATTCCTACTTCTTCTCTAATTTTCTCATTCCTAATCTTGTCTTTCTAATTCAAATGCTGTTTTACTTGTTACATATTTTTCTTTAGTCAGTGAAAGGGATGATTGTAACAGACTTAGAAAGTGAGTTAGAGTACTGCCTTTCAGTATTGTTGAGTCATCTTTTTTTTTTATACTTCTGTAAATATTTATTATACTGATAATGAAATATTAAGCTCTAGATTACTCATAATACCAAGGGTCAACATTTTGACACTGACCTCTTGCATCTATCTTCCATTGTTAGAAGTAAGATTATGGTACTTAATCAGCTATATTTGTTGGGTCTTTCTTCTTCAGAGAATGAAATCTGAAGATACCATCAAGTCTCTTCCCAAGAGAGAAGGTAAAGGACATCACAGACTTTCAAAAGTAACTCATGAGCAGTTATCAGAAATTTTCAAGAAGATAGGCTCAAAGGATCAAACAAAAGAGGTAAGGTATGAATTCACTTTACATTAATAATAGTTCGGCTGTTCTTACTCATACATGGTGGAATTTCTAGAATTATAGTTCTATGCTGTATTTTAAAACATTTAGTTTCACAATATTGCAGCTGTAAAGTTTTATGCACTAATGACCACCTGTTGGCTATGATCGTCAAATCTGTGAGGTCTGATGCCAAGGTTATATGGTTCTGGTCCCGTTGATGGTGGGGGAATAATCACCATCAGAATATTGGCTGGCAGAGTAGGAGAGGTGGTGGTGGTGGTAATTACTACATAGTGTGCCAAAAGCCTGGATTAAATTTCAAAACCTCGCTGCAGTGTTCATGTGGAGTGCGGGCATATGATGCTGTTGATGTTGATTTTTATGCGTGAAGGAGACGTTAAGCCTTGAGCAGGTCCCTTGATGTTATTCAACAGGGGTAGGCTATGTGCTAACACTGGGTTTCACTCTGTCCCTACTTCATCTCGCATGCAGGTCGGCATGGTAGTCAAATAGAGAGACGGCACCGGGCAAGCCAAACATGTCGGACACTTCTGGCACTAAAAGCCATACACTAAATAAATCTAATGAATTAATAATTATACAGTAATGATAAAAGTGGAACAATTTAATTCTTAAAATGTCCATGAAGTATGGACATCATTTAGCCTAGTATCAACTATTTGATATCTGTGATTTTTTAAAATGATTTCAAACATACTTAGATATTTCTAGAGTACCGAAGAGAAATACAGAAATATTAATGAGTGGATGTCTGTGCCCTTTCAGGAATTCATTCGTTCATTCTTTCTTTCTTTCTTTCTTTGTTACAAACACTGAGCACATTATTGTGATCTGATGCCAGCTATGATACTACACTTCATGTCTTCCATTGTACAGGAAACTCTGTTGTTTGTTGCCTAGTTTTTTCCTTTGCTGAGTTCATCTATCCCTGTTGTCCTAAATTGTGTTATGGAAGTGTGTTATGTTAAGTTATGTTATGGAAGAATATCTATGAGGGGGAATCAAATATAAACAGGATTTAATTTTTTATTTAAAGACATTTATAGAATGACACAAGGCAATTACAGTTTATTTTTCCACATAGTTTCCTGCTTTGGAAATGCATTTGTCCCAGCGTATGGCCAGCTTTTTGATGCCCTCATCGTATAAAAAAAATTTAAAAAAAATAAAAACAGGGCCATGTCACCAGCCAGTTGCGCACGAAGTCTTCCACACCCTCATCGTCATCAAATCGTTGCTCTGCTAGAGCTTCTTTAAGCAGCCAGAACAAATGGAAATCACAGGGCGATAAGTCGGGGCTGTAAGGAGGATGATCAAGTGTAAATCCAATGCATTTCCTGTAGCTTGGAGAGAGAGCTGCAATATGGGGCCGCACATTGTTGTGGAGGAGGATGACCTGTCAAATCAGTTGGTCTCGTCTTCTGCGGCGATATGCAACCCTCGCCTTGTTCAACAGCTTGCAGTAGTAAAGAGCATTGATTGTGCGTCACTTGTGGAAAAAGCAATCGGCAAAATGCCTTGCTGATCGAAAAAGAACTGTTGCAAGAACCTTGCCAGCTGACAGTTGAGTCTTGGCTTTCACTGGTGCTGCCTTCCCTTTCCTCTACCACTCCTTACTCGCTTGTTTGGATTCGGGAGTGTAGTGGTGGACCCATGTTTCGTCGCAGGTGACGATCCGACTCAAAAATGCATCACCTTCTTTCGCAGACCTTGCTGTAAGCCTCTGAGACTTCCAAATGTCTCAACTTCAGAATTTCGGTCAAAAGGCAAGGGACCCATCTTGAACTCACTTTACAGAACTGTAGGTCGATTGTGATGATTGCGTGTTAATTCCCATAACTGATTCAGACTTGTTCTGCAATTTCTGATACTCTCGCCCATCGATCGTCATCAGTAATGTCTTTAACCACACAAATGTTTTTGTCTGTAATGCTGGTCCATGGACAGCGAGTGTGTTGCTCATTTTCCACACGTTCTTGTCCTTCTTGAACATTTTATGTCAGGCAAAGGCACGCGTCCTTGACAATATTTGATCACCAAACTCTGCAGTCAATATCTGGAAAATTTCCACCGCTGTAACTCCTTCATGAGCAAGAAATTTTATAATTGAGGCACTCGGGGCTAGATAATGGTAAGCCACATTGAGGAAATTTTACAGGAGAGACATATGAAGGTTCAAAAAATTCCATAAATCAGGTGATGGACATAAGAGGTATGTTTATTGAATGATAAGGTACTACATACATTAGCTATTCTTGTAACATGAAATAGAACCTTTTTAACTAATGCACATTGTAGAAAAAACATTAAGTACAAGGAACACATATAATTCTGTGGCTTGTCATTGTTTATCACAAAAGTTTCAATGCCAACATTTGGCGTCGCTGACCACCGATCACATCACTCTCACCGTCATCTAAGAAACTGCCATCAATCAATTCAGGTTCCTCAACCTGCTCTATGGTTTCGTACTGAGTCAGAGATAAATAATATCCATGATGCACTGCAGATATGTAGGGAAACTGGTCCACGATGTCAGTCAGTTTCTTATGCTGTATAGGAATGGGCCTACGATTTTTTGGTGTTAAGGTCGCAATCCACGATATCTGTGTAGGACGGCCATGCTTCTTGACATTAATTTCACGGAAGTCTCTGTGAACAGTGTACAGTACTCTTCACCCTTAATCAAAATAAACAATGGCCATCTTACAACATATTTATGAAACATATCGAATTACTAATTGAATATTAATTCGATATTCTGTGCCGGCTCTCCTGAATAATAATATTAATTATTATCATTTAATTAATGTAATTATTTTTCTAATACTTTTTAGTTCTGGTTAATAGCTATGTTTAAGTACATACCTGATTACACCGGTGTTTACGTTTAGCCTTTTTACTCAACTCCGGGTTTGCTGCCGCCATCGATGCCTTCCATTCTTAGCAGGTGAGATGGTACCTCTATAAAAACGGGAGCTAAGTCTTCATCCTTGTGGAAGAAAAAAGAAAAAAAAACTAATAGCATGAACCTATGAAACTACACTGAACAATACAGCAATTTAACAGCTATATAATGGCAAGCCACAATAACCCCTATAACAGTCACCTAGTGATGCCCATCTTAGTTCAACAGTCGTTTCTGGTTACTTGGCTTCATATAAATATCTTAGAAATAGTCCCATAGTTCATACTTCCATTAAATATTAGAGTTATCTTACATTACTACATGTACTGCATTGTACCCACTGTGGGTGGGTGACTCACATGTAGAACACACCCACGGTATCCCCTGCCTGTTGTAAGAGGCGACTACAAGGGGCTCTCAACTTGGGAGTGTGGGTTGGCGACCACAGGGTCCTTAGCTGAGTCCTGGTGTTGCTTCCATTTCCTTGTGTCAGGCCCCTCACTTTCATCTATCCTGTCCGACCTCCCTTGGTCAACTCTTGTTCTTTTCCGACCCGACGGTATTAGAGGTCTAGGGAGTCTTTCATTTTCACGCCGTCCGTAGCCCTTGCCTTCCTTCGTCTGTTACTTCACTTTTCGAAGTGACGGATCCCTTCTTTCTTCTTTTTTTTCACTCTACCCCTTGTGGGTGGGGCATGCAGACGAAAAATACACCCACGGTATCCCCTGCCTGTCGTGAGTGGCGACGATAAGGGGTGACCAAGGGATGATTGTATGAGAACCATGACACTACTTTTGATAAGTACCATCACGCGGGAAAACCATGGGTCGCCTTTTCTTGCGAGTAGTACCACTATGTTAGATACAAAGTAGGTTTGTGCTTAGTAGCAGCAGAGAGAGGGTCACTGTGGGTTTCCAGTACCCGTGAGTCGTACCCATGTGAGCAACACCACGGGTCTGGGCGTTGCCTGTGCCTAGTACCACTATATGAGCGACACCGTGGGTCTGCGTTGCCTGTGATTAGTTCCCACTATGTGAGGAAAACCACGGGAATACCGGCGCCCGTGATTAGTACACCTGAGTGAGGAACCCCATCGGTTTGCGTTGGCTATGAGTCGCGCCATTGTGTGAGAACACCATAGGTCTGCGTTACCTGTACGGCGTACAATACTTGTGAGTAGTACCATCATGTGTGGAACACCGTGAGTCTTCACTACATTTGATCAGTACCCCAAATGACAAATACCATGGTTCTACTTTACTATGGATAAGTACCATTCTGAGGGGCCTTTTCCCTGGCTTTTGGACCCCTTTAGACATCAAGCATCCTCGATTCAGAGTTGTGCTTTTGATGTGCTCCCTTGGTCAGTAATACTATTGTTTATGGTCTTTTTTTTGAGTCAGATCCACTGTTTTTTGTTTGCTTTTTTTTTGTTTGTTCATGTCCATCCATTCCTTCTTCATGACACTTTTTTTAATTTTGGTCAGTGGATGATTTTGAACTTTATTTCACTTCGTACCATTAGGGGCGGATGACCTCAATGTTAGGCCTTTTATTCCACTTCGTACCATTAGGGGCGGATGACCTCAATGTTAGGCCTCTTTAAACAACAAGCATCATCATCATCATCATCATCATCAGCGTACTGCATTGTCATGATAATCCTCATTGTCACATGCTATAATATGGCATGCCACATAATAACATTGTGTTGATGCTTACCTCTGATATTGATGAGATATCACATGGATTTGGCTGATAATCCACATCTACAACACTGTCATCGCACAAGGATTCACTCTCAAGACAAGCGGCTTCCGTCTCGGTTCCAAAATGCATTTTTTCATCGAAACAACAGCTCACATTGTTTCGTCTGCAAGACGCCATCTTGCTGCGGCTTACCATACTAAAGCACAAGAATAACGTGCTGTGTCTTGGTGCAATACATAACAACAGAGCGTGTGCTGCCATCTCTTGGTTTCTTAAAATACCACTCCTCCAGTGGCTTGCCATCCTCTAGCAGATATGAAATGCATACAAATCTCAATATTGCTCAATGTGTGGCTTACCATTATCTAGCTCCAAGCGCCTCAATTATGCGTTGCGCAGCGAAGGGGTGCATCTGTTGCTCCGGCATCATGAGCGTTACTGACTAAACGGCGGGAAATATCTAACATGTTCTCCCCACTCCTAACGGTTCAGCCTAAGCATAACAGAAGCGCAGGGCCAGTCCTACAAACGGTTGATGTTCAGGAACAAAAATCCTGTCTATACTTGATAGACCTTCGTAATTACTCATGGTTATTTTTTTTTTTTTTTTTTTGCTAGGGGCTTTACGTCGCACCGACACAGATAGGTCTTATGGCGACGATGGGATAGGAAAGGCCTAGGAGTTGGAAGGAAGCGGCCGTGGCCTTAATTAAGGTACAGCCCCAGCATTTGCCTGGTGTGAAAATGGGAAACCACGGAAAACCATTTTCAGGGCTGCCGATAGTGGGATTCGAACCTACTATCTCCCGGATGCAAGCTCACAGCCACGCGCCTCTACGCGCACGGCCAACTCGCCCGGTACTCATGGTTAAAAAGATGATGCAATTACATGCTCATTTGTTGCAGAGGTGATTCTCAAAATTTCAGATTATAGAATTTGACTGAATTAAGCCTAGGAAAAAGCATGATGTAACTGTTCCCTGTGGACTGGGTGCAATACCCTGTTACTACTAAAAGTTTATCTTTTGGTGGTTGATAGTAAAACTACTACATGTCAGTTTAATTGTAACCTTTTAAAGAAACCTGCTCAAAAATTCATCTTCGTGCTTCAGCATACTCTGCAACAACATACCATATTCTGTTATACACATTCAAAGACTCCAGGCTTGTGCTGTAGAGACATGCAGCTGCAAGCATCGGAGAGACAAGCTCTTCTTTGGATTCAATTGTATTCTCATACACTTTCTTGTTGTGCCCTAAACGATAAAAAGTGTACTGCATGTTGCTGAAGTACAGACATTGAATTCATCATGGTATGTTTCAGAGAATGTGTAATATTATGTTTTATGGTTTTGAAGAATGAGAGTCTTAATTTTTATCCTTACGGTAGTTTCTGATTTTGTTTTGGTCTGTCATCCATAGAATTTGGAGTATTGAATTTTGATACACGTCATTTGCTTCATCAATAAGTTCGGAATCATCTGAGCTTTCAGATGTAACTGCAGTGCTTACTCGTGTGGTACTCACCATAACCTCCCTACTGTCGCTGTCCGAATCATAATTCTCAGAATCGTTCCCATTAATGGGCAGTGTTGCCAACTTAGCGGATTTTCATATTTGGATTGTGTTGTGACTTTGTGCCTGACGGTGTATGCAGTCTGGCTCATTTAACTGTTCTCTGCTTTTCGTGAACGCTGTGAGACAGTGCCATACATTGCGTGTGCCGTGCTGATGCTCAGAAGATTACGCATTACTTCTTTTAAGTGACTTACATTCCACTTCGTCTGAATTTTACAGTGGCTACCCCCGTCATTTTTATATCGCCTCTTCAACTGATATTGTGTGGACTTGACCGTTAACTTCTTTCTTACTTATGCATTGTTTTTCGAGTTATAATCGGCTGATGACGACGACCCAGACTGGGGTCAAAACCGGTACCATTCCCACTTTTAATTAAATAAGAACATAATCTCTACATCTCTTATTTACTTGTATTGAATAGGTTGATCTACCATATTTATTATTTCATTTTAACTGTAAATTTGGCGGAATTAGAAGACTTTCGGCAGAGAAATATATCATTTAGCGGACAGCGGATCTTTTGGCGGAATTCTAGATTTATTATAGCGGAATTTAGCGTTTTATCTATTGTGTGTTTTTTTTAATTTCTACTCCAGTCTGTCTCCGAGCTATTCTGAATTTCTTATCATGAGCTAGCAATCACATGAGGAAAACATGTTATTTTGATTTGATGTTATGAGATCATGGTATAATAAATTTGTAATGCATGGGAAAAGGTTACTTATCTCTTAGTTGACGAGTGACGACAGATAATGAAACTATTTATGTTTTTGCTATGAAGAAAGACCGTCTAATGAACTGACCTGTTCTGTGTGTGTGGGCCTTGAGGTAGAGGATTCACCTAGTTTGCACCCCGTACTAAAACGTCTACAAGTGTTAGCTCGCCGCCTCACAGGCAGGGGGGCAGCACGGACGATCCACGTCCTAGCACTAGCACAGTAACAGACGAGTCCGGTTTTGAACTCTTTGACGTGAATGAGGACGACTAATTGACCTTTTAAGAATATTCCTCTCACCAGTCCCAGTGAAACTCGGAAGATCAGGTGAGTGTAGATATTTACTTTTATTATTATTATGTCTGGCTCCATGGCTAAATGGTTAGCGTGCCAGCCTTTGGTCACAGGGGTCCCATGTTCGATTCCCGGCAGGGTCGGGAATTTTAACCTAAATTGGTTAATTTCGCTGGCACGGGGGCTGGGTGTATGTGTCGTCTTCATCATCATTTCATCCTCATCACGACGCGCAGGTCACCTACGGGCGTCTTATCAAAAGACCTGCATTTGGCGATCCGAACTTGTCCTCGGACACTCCCGGCACTAAAAGCCATACGCCATTTCATCATCATCATTATTATTATTATTATTATTATTATTATTGCTCATTTTTATCGCTCATTATTTCATATCTGATTTCTTGGCGGAATTTTAGCGGATTTTTAGTAGCATTTAGCGGATCTTGAAAATATAAGTTGGCAACACTCTTAATGGGTGAATTGTTCAAATACTCCAATAACTCCTCATTGTTTGCAAACTCACCACTGTCAGCATTGTGCCTTGCTGTCATGTAGTTGCCAGCTTGCAGTCGGGAGATGGTTGGTTCGAACCCCGCTGTTGGCAGACCAGGGGATGGCTTTCTGTGGTTTCCAGTTTTTACTCCAGGCAAATGGTGATGTACCTTAAGGCCATGGTCACTTCCTTTCCACTCCTAGCCTTTCCTGTTCCATTGTTGCCATAAGACCTTCCTGGGTCAGTGCAACATAAAGCAAAATTTTAAACAAAATAATTTTAAAAAGTAAAAATGTTTTAAGTATTACAGTAAGTTTTGTTAACACTGCCACAAAATTGGATAAAAAAGATAAATTCATGCACTATTAACCCATCCAGTTGATTTTATCATTCAAGACACACTCAACATTAGTAAATGTCTATCATACTTCACTGCTTATCGCAATAATAACATTGCTGAATTTTACTTTGACCACTGTGGTCAGGCGGTACAGCTGTGACATCTTAAATCTCCTCAGTAATTTAGTATCATCCTGAACAGGAACAGTTGCATGGTCACCTGTTTTTTGTGAAAATTTAGATTTTATAATTCCACCTTTACAATACTGTAATTATCTTTGTTACAAAGACTACATTAAATTACACTCGTGAAACATGTTTCGTCCTCGTATAGGACATCTTCAGTCACAAATAGAAATACATAACATTAAAAATTAGGTGAGGACACATTAAAATAAGTGAATGCAAAGTCTTTGTATCCTGTGACGCGGCGTGATAGCGTCTTGTCAATCTTCAATGTTAAAATGGTGCAGTGTGAACATGATATGAAGCATGAAGTCCAATTAAAATCATATGTTAAAACTGTTGTTCAAAACAACGAATTGTCAATTATAAAACACCGTAAGTGGCTATGCAAATAAAATTATGTGCATATAGTACATAAAACAGTGTTGTGGTGATGCCACATTATAATAGATTTCTTGATTAGGAGGTGGAGTTATACTGATGCTAGTTGAATCTGATTGTGTGTTGACAATAGGGGCCTGAAAAAGAAAATATGAATGAACTGAAGAATAAAATGCCATTAAAATGTGAACTAAGTGCCCATCCAGTCACTTACCTCCTTGCCCGTCCTACATCGACCACTCCACCTCAAATGCTAAGGCTAACTGAGTGCTGTCCTCAAAGGTCGTTGAGGACTGATTGTGAGGGGAGGTTGAGAGGAGTTTGACGTAAGGGGAGAGGCGTGAGGTGACGTATTACTCACGCGTCTTCTTGAAAAGAATTTATTTATTAACTCCTCGAAAAGTATATTGATATCATTTGATATCTCATTAAGATTATAAATTGGGTTGCATTTTTGATCAATATTTATAAGGATGTTTTCTAAAATGTTCAATAGATTTCCTTTCGTACATAAATGGAGAATTTGAAGGTCTTGTTGTATGCCCGTGAATGTACGATTGGTATCGTCCATATGAGAACTGAATGCTGAGAATCTGCCGTACTTTGACGCATTAACATGTTCATTATACCTTATGTTAAAATTGTGGCCTGTCTGTCCAATATAACTGGCGGGACACTACTGGCACTTTAATTTGTAAATACCTGATTTCTGAAATTTGCTATTGCCGTTATTGATAGTGTGCTGATTGAAGAAAAGATGAGTGTTGTTATTGGTTGTTTTAAAAGAAACTTTCATATTAAGTTTCTTGAAAACATTCGTGATTTCGTATATTTTACTGTGACTATAAGTAAAAAGGGCGTAACTATCTTCTTTCTTTTTGGTATCCTTGCTTAATGTGGAAAATGATTTTTTCTCAATTTTGCTAATAATTTTATCTACAAATTGCCTGTTGAACCCGTTTCTTTCTGCTATAAAATAAATAGTATCCAATTCATTTTTACGATCTGCTTCTGACATGAGTATATTATAAGCTCTATAAATCATACTGTAAAAGGAGGCCCTCTTATGTGCTGCTGGGTGTACGGAATTTTGTTTAATTACGTTTGCCATTTGAGTAGGTTTCCTAAATATATTAAACCTAAGTTTATTAGAGTCATTAATAATTGTAATGTCATGAAAGTTTAATGCTTTATTATTTTCACTTTCAAAAGAAAATTTAATCTGTGAATCCATATTGTTTAATTGTTCTAATACCTCCTGTCCATTAGTAATGCCATGGTCAATTATTGTAAACATATCATCTACGTATCTCAACCAGCTTATTATTCCTTTAATGTTGTTAATTTTGCTATTTTCAAGAAAATCCATATAAATTTCCGCCATAATTCCCGAAAGCTGGGGCCCCCATAGGGAGACATTCCTGTTTATATATTTGACCGTTGAAAGTAAAGTAATTATTAGCGACAAGGAACTCCAAAATATTAATCAAATCGGCTATCTCTTGCCTACTCAAATTACTGTATTTAAGTAGATTATTCTGTACAAGATTTATCGTTTTTGATACTGGAATATTCGAGAACATATTTTTGATGTCGAATGAATATATCTTATGGTTCGATTGTATGTTTAAATCTTTAATACGATCTCAAAATTCTTTGGAATTCTTAATAGACCTATTACCCTCAAATCCATAATGTTTTTTTTAAGAAATTGTGTATAAATCTAGACGTCTTATACGTATATAGGGCTATTTCTGAAATTAATGATGGGTCTTATAGGTACATTCTCTTTATGTACCTTCGGTAGTACCTTAGCCGTCGGAATACCCGGGTTCATATTAATAAGTTTTTGAGACTCCCTTTCATTAAAGATGATAGAAGATTGTTTAAGAAGTTTCTTTGAATGATATTCGTCGGGTCTTTTTTTTTTATAATTTTGAATGAATGCTCTGCGAAAAAGGTTCAGGATTTCATGGAAATCTTGAAATTAGTGGTTAAGAATAATTTCTTCAGTTTCAATAATTGCATGTACCAACAAGATGGCTTAGCTATGGGATCACCGGCTTCAGGAATTTTAGCTGAGATATATATTGACCATTTAGAGTATACAGCAATTAACAACAGCAGTGACTTTGCAAACATAAAATTTTGGGCCAGATTTGTGGATGATACATTCGTTATCCGTGACGAAGGAATTTCTGATGCAGCCACCACTCTTAGCAGTTTAAACAATATTGATCCGCAGATAAAGTTCACTCTAGAATCTGAGACCAACAGAAGCATACATTTTCTGGACCTCACATTAAACAGACTTCCTTCATCAATAGAATACGAAATTTACAGAAAACCAACACAGCCACTACCATCAAGAAAAATTCTTTTCATCCCAAAGCACACAAGTATGCTACCTACAACAATATGGTAGACAGGACATTCAGTATACCACTTAATACAGTAAATCTAAATAAAGAATTGAATACAATCCACTTCATAGCCAAATATAACGGTTATGACAATGCATTTATAGAGTGCATTATCAACAAACGAAAATTTCTCCTAAATTCAACTCTAACTAGAGAGAAAATTAAACCTGATTATTTTTCAACCTTCACATTCAACGAAGATATTTACGTAGTTACAAATATTCTGAGGAAACACAACACCAAAATTGCATATCGAACTAACAATAGAAATATGGATATCTTATATAATACCAGCTCAATTAACAAGACTAACATTTATCAAAAATCAGGTGTCTACAGATTCCAATGTCAAAACTGTCAGTCCTCGTACATTAGTCAAACAGGGAGAAACTTCAAAATCAGATACATGGAACATGTTAATGCTACAAAATATAATAGATACTCAGCGGTTGGCCAGCACATTCAAGATTCAAAGCATAGCTTCAGCAACATACAACAAGATATAGAGGTGCTCATGAATATGGACAAAGGCCCTATACTTGACGTCGCAGAAAATTGCTTCATTCACTTAGACCAGTTCTTCAACTCCAGTTTGAACCTGAACAAAGTCTCAGAAAAAACTAATATTCTATTTGATTTTTTAATTAAAGTATTTAAGTATTTTAATCTTCCGAATAGGAGGTCAGTATTTACTACGATACACAGTACCCTATCATGTTACAAACCCCCACCACATTGTTCACAAGACCCACCTTAAACCTACTAATCCCCTAATAAGATCTTTTTCTTCCCCCATCTTCCTCCCTTCCAGACCTACCACATTGTTGTATATCTCCTTCCCACAAGACTAATGTGTCTTAATTCTGACTGATTTCATATTCATCAGTATTACATTTTTATCAGGTATAAATTACAAGTGACTCAAATATGTTCTCGACACTCTGGTTAACGCATGTCACGTGTGTGTGTTTTAAATGACTCTTTACTTTGGAAGCCTATCGGAGCCTTCTATTGAACGGATGCACAAAGACTACATATCGAAGAACCTTCTTTTATTCCTTGAATAATGAGAGACTATGTTTACTTCAATGTGTCACTGCGCCAGATTTAATTATTAAGCCGTTACTCTTCTGTTATGACACATGGTGTGAATAGTCAGTTACAGATTGTGTCCTTGCTTATATATTGTGATCTTTTTATGGCTGATGATGACATTATATATGTCGAAACCGGTCGCAAAGTTGAATAAAAGGTATTTGTAACATAAATGCGTACCTAATTAGTATTGAAAAGGTTGAACCTAATAGATATATTATCGTTAACCTCAAGAACTACTCGAGCATTTATCTTAAAAATACCTTCGTTTGTTAACTGTGATTCTCAAATTTTCTAATACTTCACTCCGTTTCACAGATTTCTTTTCACAATGGTTTTTAATTTCAACTTTTCTGCATAACAAGACAATTAGCTATTTGCATCTTAACACATTGGGTGCCACGTGCCGCCATATGGCGTCACGGTGGTCTTCAAATTTGAGATGGCGTGACGCCATATGGTGGCACACCGTTCTTGAAATCAGAGTTGGCGTGACGCCATATGGCTGCACAGTTGAGTTTCAGGCGATGCACCGTAGATAATCAGCTGTGACATCTATGCGCGTAAAATTGGTACTACGTGAAGGGCGAACTTCAGGGTCTATTCCGGCTATGTATTTTTACTCTATGCCACCATGTGGTGCCACAGTATTCTTCCGAAGCCATTGACTGGCCAGTGGTCATTGTCACGGCTGAAAGCGCGCCAGGCATTGTTTATTCCCCGTTTACGTACGTATTATCACTCAGTTTATATAGTTGTGCAAAAATATAAAAAAATGGAAGATATTGGTAATAATCTTACGAGGGAACACATACATGTGTTACACTCGGATTCGGTTGAAATTTGGTAAGAATATTCGCTGGAGGCAGTAGAATGCTAAGGTGAAAACTGCATGTACCCAGCGCAAGTTTAAACGCCAAAATTGAACAAATAAATAGTCATAAAATTAGAAGTGCCGCGGGAGTATCGGGGTGTGGCGCAGAGGTAGGGAGGAGCGAAGCAGCGGACGTGAACCAAGACCTAAATATGAAAATAGCACATGAAACAAGTGTACAAAGGACGATGTTTGGACAACTATGCCAATAAGGTTTGAAAAATTACGAGTAACAAGAACTCGGGCGTGCCGAGACGCATATTTTCATTGTTTAGAGTTGTCAGAAAACTGTTCACAACAATATGTAATGTAATATAAGTGCTTGTTTTGCATTTTACAGGTTTTCATAAATATTGCGTTAATTTGAATTAGCAAATAAATATCCCGTATTTGAAATTCGTATTGCACATTCCATGTCAAAAAATTCTGTGACACCATATGGCGTCACGCTATATTTTATCTTTCCTAAAAATTGATGTGACACCATATGGCATCACACATGACCGTGGTATGGTGAGATAAAATTTACTCAGTACATCCAAGATTATATAAACAGACTACAACGCGTACAATTGCTTTGGCACCAGCGGAATGCAATTCAAAAACATGCCTGGCACCGGTGGAATAGTGTGCTACAATCGGCTCGGCACTCAACGTGTTAATATATCAAACATACGATTATAAGATTTAACATAGAGCTATTTCTTCATCTTCACATCAGGAATTTAAAGACATTTAAAACCTAGTGCTTTATACTCAAGTGTTATATAGCTAACTTTCGTCTTGAAAAAATCTATATCTTCTACGTTACTTGTTACTCATCTGTGCATTGCATTTATCTTGTACCTGTTGAACGATCGGCTGATGATGACCCAGATCTGGGGTCGAAACCAGTACCATTTGTGATCGACTTGTGATGTAACCTCGCATTAATAAGTGTTATTGTATTGAATAGGTGGAGCCATAGTATATTATTAATTTAATTGTAATCTCATTTCAATACGGACCAAAAATGAAATTCTTATCTTTCAATTCCTTTCCAACACATTTATTTTTAACTCTGACAGAGACAGCTGCATGATCACTTACACATCTGTCACTTCAGTTTCCCTTTAGAGCTCATCTGGTTTTATCAGCACCACATCTAGAATATGTTTCACTCTAGTCTGTTCCATTACTTTCTGATTCATCTGTCCTTCTCATAACTTACCATTTGTTGGTCATGCTTTTGTTCATTTGCATTCCCTTCCCAGTTAACATTTGGCAGGTTCAAATCACCTGCTACAGTAACGTTCCTTTCTTTGTCGTTCTCCACACAGCTGTATCTTATCAAATAATTCTGCATCAGTGCCAGCCTTACTAGGTCTGTACACCCCTAAAATATAAAGTTGCCTCTTGTCTTTGGAGATGAGTCTTATACCTAGAATTTCATGTTCCTCATCGTTAACTTTTTCTTAGTTTACAAATTCTTCTTTCACAAGTATTTATACTCCCCCTCTTATCGTTCCTAAGCTGTCTACAATAAACACTCCAGTTCTGTGAGAGAATTTCCTCATCCATAATATCACTTCAGTCATGATTATTTCCTATTGAGTTTAAAATTCAGACCAGTCTAACTGAAATGTACTGTTACCTATAATATTTATAAATACAGTGGAACCTGTCTAAAGCAGTCACCATTTGTTCTGAGAAATTGGCCGTTAGTACAGGTGGCTGCTAAATTGTTACAAAATTTTGGATCAGGGAAGAGGTCTGTTTCATCATGATCGGCTACAGTATATTAAAAGCAACATTCTTATGCATTGTCTTCATAACACATTTATGTGAATTAATGTAAATTAACAGGGAACCCCTATACTGGACCATAAAAGCATAGTACTATTCTACATATATAGAGTAGGCTATTTGAAATGTATTGTTGAATGACATTATCATAATTCTCTTGATTTACAACAAAATCTCAGTGTAGTTGTGTTTTAAGCCATTTTCACATATCTTTTTGGTGTACACATTTCAAGGTATTTAAAAAGTTCATTCGGATGTGAGACTATTCTTATCCTACTAGCAATAAACATAACAGTAGTGCGCCCTTTTGAAGCATTCCAAGCAGAAATGTTTTAAAATGAGTTTGCATATTGTTGGCTTGCTCAGTCATACAGCGCCAATCGCTGTCATGGTTAATTTACTACTTTATCTACTGATACACTACAGAGAAGAGGATGTGGAGAAAGGACTATATTTGTTCAGCTCCAGAAAAGGTACTATTCAGATAGACGTGAAAAATGGAAACTTTGTTACAGTGCGTGACTATAAGCGATGAACAAACTGTTCGGAGAGGTTATAAAGGTCTGCTTCATTCAGTTCATTTTGTGGAATGTGTCTGGCCACTGACCACAGTGTGAGGTGACCACTTATAGGAAGGGATATGAACACAGCTTTTATGGGAAAAGTAATCAGTTCCAGAGAAAAGTTGTCATTCACTGATGCGGCTGTTGAGGCAGGTTTCATTTTATGGCGGATGATATTGTATGGGTACAGGAATGAACACAGTTTTACTTGCTGATTATATAATATGATTTGGGGAAATAAAAGAAGTACAAGAACAGTTAATGATTGTAAGTGGGTAGATTGAAGAATGGGAATAAGAGTGTATGTGGATAAAAACAAGACAGTGGTAATAATGGGAGATTACTAGGGCAGGAAATAAATATTGGAGGTAAAGATATTCAAATTGTTGAGAACTTCTAGTATTAAGGTGGATTCATGGAAAATTTAGGGTAATATGGAAATAAGTTGGCACAACCTGGTATATTGTATTGTCTGAATATGGACGTTTTACATCTGATGGCTACAGAAATACCTATTATGACACATAACTGGGACATGAAAAGAAGGGATGAAAATGAAATACCAAGAGTAAAAATTAAATTTTTCAGAAGTACAGTGGAACCTTGGATTGTGAGTATAATTTGTTCCAGCAACTTGCTTGTAATCCAAAGCGCTCGTATATCAAAGCAAGTTTTCCCATAAGAAACAATTGAAACGCGGATGATTCGTACACAACACACAAGTATTTATTCGCATACCATTTGTAAAACAAATTATAATCTAAAACAAATTAAAGTGCACTTTTCCTTACAGTAGAATCATTGTTGGTGTGAGGGAGACAAGAGATGACATCAGAAGAGTTACTGTGTAGCACGAATTTCATTAACGGAATGACTGCTGTCTGTTGGCTCACTGGAATTGCTTTATTTTCGTGCAACTTTAACGAGGAGCCTGTCCAGTGACTGTTGCTTTTGCCTCTTTTTGAGGATTTCATGAAAATGTGACATTGCCTTGTCAGTGAACTGATTCATCGCTCGCACTGCTACAGCCTTATTCGGGTGGTGATTTTCTACAAAATTTTGCACCGTTTCCCACATTTTGCACTCCTCACGAATCTCAATTAAAGTGAGAGATTCCATTGACTTTTCCTCCTCTTGCCCGGACGAGATCTCCATAAACTCTTCCTGTTGGTCGCGATGCAGATCCATCAGTTCGTTGGTGGTCAGTTCCTGGCTATGTTTTTCCACCAGCTCTTAATGTCCACATCATTCACCTCCAGTCCCATAGTCTTCCCCAAGGACACAATTTCATCTACAATCGCCGGCTCATTGTCACCAACAATCCCTTCAAAGTCACGTCCAAGAACACATTCAGACCACAGCTTTCCACAAGCGGAAGTGAGAGTTCTCTTGGTGACTCCATCCCAGGCTTTATCGATGATCTTCACACAGTTCACGATGGAGAAATGATTTCTCCCAAACTATCGGAGGGTAAGGCTTGTTCCTTCGGTCACTTCGAAGCATCTCTGAAATAGTGTTTTGGTGTATATCTTCTTGAAGTTCGAAACGAATTGCTGATTCATAGGTTGGAGTAGTGGAATAATTTTGGGAGGTAGGAACTTAACCTTAACAAACTTTAATTCCTCCAGTAAGTCGTCCTCAAGGCCTGGAGCAAGAACATCGTCCACAACCAGCAAGACTTGGAGCACCAGATTACTTTCTGAAAGGTATTTCTTCACTACAGGACCAAAGATCTCATTCATCCATTTAACAAACGAACAGGGGAGGGGAAAACGTAGGCACACGTGATGCTCGCATTGCGGAACGTCACTCGCTTATCAAGGTACAATTTATTTAAAATCTTTGCTTGTCTTGCAAAACACTCATAGACCAAGTTACTCGCATTCTGAGGTTTCACTGTATGTTACAGGAGAGAGTGGAAGAAAGAATTCAAGATGTATGGAAAGAAGTGTGGAAAGTTATCACAAAATGAAGGAAAATAGACTAAATAGAATTTAACATATAAAAGTGATGAGTGAAGAAAAACTACAACAAAAAAAAAGACAGAGGACAGTTCAGATTACAGTGATTGGACCTCATTAAGAACAATGTAAGGAAAATATTAAACGCAATATGGTTGTCAAGAGTGGTGGATAGAACAAAGAAAATGGATAGAAATCATATTTGTGCCTATTCTGGGAAGTGATCATGATGAACACGGCAGTGATGTAGCAGAGATTCTTCTAAAGGTTGACTGGTATGAATGTTACTCTTGTTATGAACAGAAGTTCTAATTAATTAATGAGAATAGGATGGGAGGACACTTATAACATCAGTGATAGTTTTACTATTTCCATATTCACTAGTTTTATCTTGCACAGGTTGTAAACTTTTCATGCACAAATATTGATTCATATTTTGGATTGTGTGTTGTCAGATGCAATTTTAGACATCAGTTTGATAATTTGTAATAGTAAATGGGAGAAATTGTGAAATCTCATGTTCTGTCATGGCTGATTTTGGTCGAGTCCTCTACATAATATTACAGTGTAGTTGTGTTTTAAGCCATTTCCACATCTCTTTTTAGTGTACACATTTCAAAATATTTTAAAAGTTAGTTCAGATGTGAGATTATTATCCTACTGACAATAAACATAACAGTAGTATACCCTTTTCAGACATTATTTCAACCAGAAACATTTTAAAATGATGTATTGAAAAGGTGAACCCTCTTGTCAAGTTATTTCTTATAATTGCACTTCAATATGGAACAAAAATGAAATTTATAGTTCATAAGAGTCCTCTAAAGCGTTATAAAACATAAGAGTACCTCTACTTTTTTTGTCCTTTTGTTCTTAGGGACTAGAACTCTTGTATGACTTCAGAGAACAACATCCAGAAGCTGATATTGAACCATTCCTGCGTAAATCCTCCCAGTTCTTTCAAGACTACATTGAACGTGGTCTTCAGACTATACAAGCACAGCGGAAAAGTGCTGAGGAGCGAGGTGGCATTCCAAATGCGAAACCTATGAGTACAACTACAAGTATGTCTTCTCTAGGTAAGGATGAAAGAAGAATAAGTGAAACTGTAGGTAAATATAAATACAAACCATGTTCACATTTATTGAACCAAGGTCTATCAGAATACATTTTCATATAAGATACTTACATATGTGGTTACTAGTACTTTGAATGGAAATGTTAATTTTAAAAAATGTTTTATTAATTTAATTATGAGACACTTATGCGGATTGTTGTGTATTTTCAGGATTACAAGAATCAGGTGGCTCCCTTACACCATTTAGTGAATCTGGCGATACAAATCTAATTCCTAGTGCAGTATATTCAGAACATACTCAGACTGTGAAAACACGAATGAATATGGCAAGTGGTGAAGATCTGGATTCTAACACAGACTCCAAAAATGCTATGTATTACTTGGAGAGACTTCGAGCTCTTCAGGCTCGAGCTGGTTTACAGGAGGGTGCTGTACAAGTGGAAAGTGTCGTACAGCAACATCAGCAGCAGCCACCGCCACAGCAACAACAGCGCCACTATTTACACCATCTAGTAACTCGTGATGACAACTTAACAAACAATGAAAATCTCATATTAAGTCGACATAGAGAGCAGCATGATGAGGTAATGTTTGTTTTTAATTTGTGTAGTTTGTTAAAGACTTTATTCAATCTTTTGAGTTTTTTTGTCAACAGCACTCTTGGCAAGTCGCTGTCTTCTGTCAGATTCCTAAACTTGTAGAGGGTCTTTTTTTTATGGCTTGTTCCATGTGTCAGGGGAACATGCATGGAAGGCGATAGCGCGGCCGGGTGACTCGTTTGCCGAGAGATATATTGCTTCTTGACCGGCTAAGATGATATAATGCAGTACGGTAGTGATAACCATTGCTTCTCAGCAATGGTTTAGTTTAACATCTGGTATTGGTAGCATGTTCAATGTGTTTTATTTAAAACAGCGTAGTTTCTGTAGGAATACAAAAGTATTGTATGTTTAACGAGTGATTTATACAGTGGAACAGCGTGCATTCATTGTGTTGTGTTATGCAAAGCATTCTTTTTATACATACTGCCGCTTTTGATTCATTCGCAAATTTCCTGGCATCCTCCTTCCCGATAGGAGTATGGTATGTAAATTAGTAAAGAAGTTCCGCACCACCGGGTCCATTTTTAACCAGAAATCACGCAGGAGACGAACCATTTTAACAGAGGAAAAGCTTGACGAAGTAGGAGCTCTCTTGGAAAGAACTCCCATCAAAATCCCTGTGGCATCTCGCCGTACAAGCTAATGTGTCTGTCTTCAGCCCACAAGGAAACAAAAGTGTTAAAGGCCAAACCGTACAGACCCACTCCTACCCAACATTTAAGAGGACCTGACGTAAAGATAGGAGTCTGGTGCGAAATAAGTGCTCGCAGAATTGTAGGGCCTATATTTTTCCGTGAAACAATAAATGTTGATCGATATATAGACGTCATTCTCAGACCATTCGTTTGAGAGCCGACGGAAGAGGAAAGGAGTAATGGTTATTTCATGCAACATAATGCGACGGCACACACTGCTAATCAGTCTATGGAGGTAATACAGGAAGTTTTCGAATGTCATGTGAATTATCCCCCTAGATCTCCTCATTTATATCCCTGTGATTATTACCTGTGGGAGATGCTGAAGGGAAAAGTGTATGTGAACAACCCTCACACAAGAGAACTACAAGAGAACATTACACAAGTTATTTTGAACATGACACAGGCTGAGATTCGCCGAGTGTCTGCAAACCTGTTTACGAGGTGTCAGGCGTGTTTGACAGCTGACGGACAACATTGTGAACATCAAATTCAATGCCAGGTAGGTTTTAGACAAGTAGTTTCACTAGAATGGGCTTTCTATAAGTGAGAATTGCCTTGATGTAGTGGGGAGGAAAAGCGCGCATTATACCGGCTAGTAAGTGTCATTGCGCCAGCCATGCTGTGCTCTGAGTGGTGCTGTGGAGCGAGCCAAAAAAAAAAAAAAAAATGACCCTCTATTATGCTGGAATTAGTTGAATTATCACTGAAGTTATAGTCTGTAATCAGGTAAAGTCCTCTGCTGCTTAAAGTTAGGGAAGCATTTAAATTTTTTTCTTTTTTTCTTAGCCTGTGTTGTAGAATTACTTTTGGAATATCCTTGCTCTTACCAAACACCAGAAAGAAGCCATGAAGTCATTGCATTCAGGGAGATAGCTCTCATGTCTGCATTTTTGGTTTACTAATAGTGTTGCAGTTTTCCATGGAACTCGTTACATTTTTGGTTTAATTTCATCTGAGTAACACTTTGTAGTAGGGTAATTCCTTCAAAATGCTTAGTTAACATTGTTAGTGCTAAATCTGGGAAATTTAAATAATACACATTCTTTGTTTTCTAGGAGATGAGATCCTAATGAAACTCTTGTTGAAATAGCTGCAAAGCGGAGGAACATATTGCACTCTTGTATTGAAAGCCCCATTTAAAAATAATTAAGAATATAAAATACTGATCTTGTAGAAAGCCTATGACTACAGGCTTCTATTTCATTATTGACACATTCACTACTGGCCAGACTCCTGCAGCCAGACCCACCGCGCAGCACTTCGAACCCACGGGCTCCGGCAGCCCAGCCCGTGCAGTGCCTTTCTCTTTCTGACGCGGCAGCGTACTGGCCCACAGCACTGGGCTTATACGGCCCACCGCAGTCCACCGCACTGGGCGGGCTCCAGGGAATAACCTTGAGTAGTTCTCCACAATAACATGTGCGCTGTGCACAACGAAATGTTCACGTCACGCTACTATGCGGATCATTCACTGTACGGATTCTGTACGCTACTAACATATTGCAAAGTAGGCTAATCGCATTTTGAAATTAAACGGTAGATATTTCTCCTGCACTATAATAATAATAATAATAATAATAATAATAATAATAATAATAATAATAATTGAAAACAAACACAAACTTTATTTTAAACTAATATTCATCTGCAATTGATAACAAGTTAACTGAAAATGAATCTAAATAACACGAAGCATGGGGCCTCATTTGCGTGTAACTTATACTACAATACAAACTGAAATGACGTGCAATATGCCAACGACAAAAACAAACCTGAACATTACTTTTCATTAGTGTGAGTAGTTTATTGGTCACTGATAATTGGTGGCGGAATTGCTGTGAATGAAAAGGAGGGCATCAACATTGTCGGGGTGTAGATGAGACCGTCGTGCGTTGAGAATGAAGCCCGCTGAACTGAAATTCCTCTCTGAAGCTGAACTTGACGCTTGTATACATAATACCTTTTTAGCGATCTGGTGAAGTTTCGGATAGTTTTGTCCATTTGTTCTCCAGTAGGATGCTATATCTTCTTCCATTCCACAATTTTGCCTTAAATATCTTTCCAGCTCATCTGTTGGAGTAGGACCATCATCAACGTCAGCCCACGAAGCAAACTTCATTACTTTGGCAGGTTGTGGCATAGTCGTGGAGTTTGATGACCCCGGAAGATTAGAATGGTCGTCATTCATGAACGTCTCGTCCATCATAAGGCTTTTTACCTAAAAAAAGGAAGAGAAAAATCAAATAAGTCGCTATATAAGTCGGCATCTCGTTTTGTTTTTACCATTTGCTTTACGTCGCACCGACACAGATAGGTCTTATGGTGACGATGTGATAGGAAAGGCCTAGGAATCGGAAGGAAGCGGGCGTGGCCTTAATTAAGGTACATTTGCCTGGTGTGAAAATGGGAAACCACGGAAAACCATATTTAGGGCTGCCGACAGTGGGACTCGAACCCACTATCTCCCGATTACTGGATACTGGCCGCACTTAAGCGACTGCAGCTATCGAGCTCGGTAAGTCGGCATCAGAGGGCGTTGTATGAGGTAAAAATATTACGCAAACAGTGGCTGCTAGTAGGTGAGAAGGTGTAGGAATTGGTACGTATTGTATCAACTCTTACGCTATTTGCACGCAAGAAATGTGGAATTAGTTAGAAGCAAAGAAAGTACTTACACATCTGATTTTTGAACAAACTACTATCCTGAAGAACACATAGGTTAATGTTCAAATTAGTGCATCACGTGCCTTACCTCCGCTGTTACATCACACCTTTCATTGTCAGGCATCATTTTCAGATGGCGAAATGGTGCCCACAGAAACGTTGCTACCTTATGGTACTTGTGAATGATGAACTTCTCTTCCATATACAATTTGATGTGGTTCCGCAAAAGTTCTATTTCAGAAGCCTCCCCGGTATTAGGTTCCTGAGTCAGATGCTGTAGGAGCGTCATTTTCCATGGTAAGACAAGGTGCAGTGTGGGTGACTTCTCGCATTCCAATTCTTTTGATGCTTCCTTGAAGGGCTGTAAAATAGGCTTACATAAGATGTGTAATAAATTCACCAAATGGAAACAATTTAAACTGCCCGGTATTACTAATGGCAAATCAAAAAAATGTAGAAGGCTACATAACAAAATACATACCTGAAGGAGAGCGATCACGTCGTTCAACAGCTTGATATCGATTCCATCCATATGATTTGTCTGTCCTTTTTCAGCTAGTTTTTCCCACAAAGCCGAATACTGACATTGCACAGATTCTAGCATAGTTAAACGAGTGTTCCAGCGAGTGTCGTTGGATTGTTGCAATGATTTTTCAAGAGCGTTCAATAGGCCACTTTGTTTTACGTATGTAACAAGTCCTTTCGTCGCAGACATAAGGGTATCAATGTGAGGGCAACGAACTGATATAAACTGAGGATTGAACGCATTTCGTAGCACCGTGTTGAGCATATGACAGGCGCAATTCAGCCTCGTATAATCACGCAGTGCGGCAATTATGTTGGCACCCTGATCAGTTGTAAAAGGCACGTCTTTAAGAACGGTCTCGGTGACACCTAGGACCCTAAATCGTCTCACCAATTCTCTTTTAATATTATCACCTGTTTTAGGCTCGTCTGGAAACCTGGTCGTGAACAAGACACGAGACTTGAGTTCCCATTGAACAAAATAAGAAATCGTGCACGTTAAGTAATGGTTCTTTTTTGTGCTACATGTCCACATATCTGTGGTGGCTGCGCATTCCCTTCTACTTATAAGGTCGAGTACCTCCGGCATAATTGAATCCCGTAGACGTTTAGCACTTTCTGCTATGTGTCGGGAGACGGTTGTTGGATGAGGTATGATATCTGTTACGGATACCTTTCCATACACCGATCCAGTGTCAACCAATGTCTGAGCGAGATCCAGAAAGCCATCACCTCCGACTGTCTCATACGACCTTAAGTCTCGAGCACACAAAGCAACACATTTAGCAACAATCAAGTCCTGGGCAGGTTTAGGAAGACGATGTTCTTTTACGGGAGATGATTTGTTGTTAGATACACACGGATGACGGGAAATGTGTGACGTGCCTGTCAACCCTTTAGTGTGTACATACAGTTCACCGCAGATCGTGCAGCACACAAAATTAACGTCTCTTCCATCACTGTCAACAACAGGCTTGAATACCGACCAAATACGACTTCTAAGGTTAGGGTCCGGTTCAGAAGTCTTGTATTGTCCGGTTTCTAGTTTTTCTTTCACTTCACGTTTTCTTGCCACGGTTTCTTTTCGTTTGGAACCACACTCCGCACTCATTTCCAATAACAGGATAGACGGGCGAAGTCAAACAGAAAAGCACAGC
Source organism: Anabrus simplex (assembly GCF_040414725.1). NCBI lineage: Eukaryota > Metazoa > Arthropoda > Insecta > Orthoptera > Tettigoniidae > Anabrus > Anabrus simplex. The sequence continues at coordinate 385,087,660 of NC_090267.1, read as the reverse complement.
AGACCTGATCGTCTCCACTCGAACGTAAGACAACACACTCCGCTAACACGCAGTACACTGTACACATCGAAGCAGTCAGCCCATAGTACTACCACAGCGCTGCCCTTGGCTCACCGCGTACGCACGACATAGCGCTGCCCAGCCCGGCCCGTGCGATGACGTCACGGGCTTCGTATGTTCGAGCTTTGGAAAGCCCATTGCCGTTTATCACCGAAGCAGCTCATGGGTTGGGCCGCTCCGCAGGACTCTGCTACTGGCTACTCAGTAGGCTATTTAAATATCCACTCTAGCCATTTTAAATCCCTCTCTCAACAACAAGGGAACTGTTTCGGTTGGACCAGACAGATTTCAGTGAAATGGCCGAATGATCAGTTATATAACATCCTAAATTCAATGGTAATGCAGTAAAACCCTGTTAAGACGTTTTTGCAGGAAACACGAAAAGATAACGTGTTAAGCAAGAAAATGTACTGACAATAGCCAACATTTTGGCCCAATATATCAATTAATCAGCTTAAGTCTTTCAACCATTGCAGATAGTTTCAGATGCTTAGAAAACCTCTTCACTGGAACCAATTCTAGGGTGCTACATGATGTAGACAGCATTGTTACGACTGCATTGCCCATCCATTTGATGTAGAGGTGGCCATCATTCGTTTTCATAGCTGTCTCAAATAACCCCCCCCCCTTTTTTTTTTGGAAAAATAATAATAGATTTTATTACAGTCAATGGCCATACAGATGTAAGGTCATGTTACAAGAGGTAATATTGAGTAAATTGTGTTTTTATTTTATTTTTGTATTTAGTCCGTTTTATATCTTACAGATGTGTGTTAGTGAGGTTCCTCTGTTTTTACACCAGATAACAAGGTATCGGTCGCAGTTTGACCCACTTAGCTTGCACTTGTCTTCTGGGTTGTGGAATTTATCTGTTGTGCATAGTCGGTGGTGAAACTCGTGGACTACTCTCGTCATGATGTGTCGTAGGTCGTATCTGGCTTCAGTCCAGTCCCTGTAGGTCATCACATCTGTGGCGAAGAACTCCAGCCATATCTCTTGTTTCTTCTTGGTGAGTTCTCTTAGTAGATCTTCGTAGGCTTCGGTGGCTGGCAGGAGCAGGTCAAGGCGAAATTCTTCTATGAAGAACTGTTCCTTTGCTAGCACATTGGTGAGGCGTGAGGGCGTGTGCTTTGATAGACTTAGAACTCTTTTCAAGAATTGAGCTTTAACTTTTTCCATGTCTAGATTTTTCTTGTTTAGGTTCTTCCATATCACCTGTAATCCGTAAGTCATACTTGGTGCCATCTTCAGGCGGAATATGGTCATCGCCATTTCCAAAGTTAGTTTCTCAGATTCATTATACTATTTGCTGCCATCCTGGCTGTTGAGGCGCGTTCTCTGATGTGTAGGTCGTACGTGTCCCCTCAGATTTGCAGTGTGATACGTAGGTGTTTGAAGTTTGGTACGTTTAGCAGTGGATTTCCTTTATACAGGATGTAGTCATTCGCCTCCAGTCTTCCTCCCTTTTAATAATGTCATTTTTCACTGTTTTCTTCTCATTTAGATTTATGTTGGGGTTTTTTTCCAGGCTATGCTAGGAGTTTGTTGAAGGTTTCTTGGGCATTTTGAAATTCTGGGGATACGATTATCATGTTGTCTGCGTAGGTGTATATTTTGACATTTTCTGTTGCTATTTCTTCTGGTACTCCTGCAGTGGTTGTTAGGAATAGCAGAGGGCTCAAAGGGTCACCTTGAAGGACGCCGTTCATTTGCTCTATCGTCTCTTTCCAGTCGCACCGACACAGATAGGTCTTACGGCGACGATGGGAAAGGAAAGAGCCAGGAGTTGGAAGGAAGCGGCCATGGCCTTATTTAAGATACAGCCCCAGCATTTGCCTGGTGTGAAAATGGGAAACCACCGAAAACCATCTTCAGGGCTGCTGACAGTAGGATTCGAACCCACTATCTCCCGGATGCAAGCTCACAGCCGCGCGCCTCTACCCATATGGCCAACTCGCCTGGTCTTTCCTCTATTTCTAGTTGGTTTTTTGGATAAGATGCTTTGTATGAGTCTGGTTTCTTGATTTCTTCCTGTTATTCCTTCTATTCTTCTTATTATGAATTGCCTATTTAGAAGGTCGAACGCCTTAGTGTAATCTATGAAAATGGCATGTAGTTTTCCTCTTGGGTGTTCTGGAGCTGTTTCAATGTCATCTTGTATGAATTTCGCTTCCTGAATCGTCTGTTTCACTTTCATGAAGTCAAACTGTTGTTCCGGTATAGTGTGTTCCGTCATCAGTCTTAATCTGTCGGTAAGTAAGCTTGTGATTATTTTTAGGGCTGTGGACTCCAGGGCTATCCCCTGTAGAAGTTTGGGTCCCTTGTGTCTCTTTGCCCTTTTTGGAAAAATGAGCTTTGCTTATCATTGAGCATTCCTTAGGAATTCTGTTTTCTCTAATAGTCCCAGTACCAGAATAATAAGAAAGTTCAAATACAAGAACAGTGCTGCACCACTGAATAAAGTGTCCAGGTATACATTGTACTCTATATTCCTTTTCTCATGTGAAATCTCGTGTTGTAGCACCAGTAGACTGCTTGCTGCTTTACCGAACACACCTTCATACTCTTGCATTTAGGCCCCTTGCCCTGGTATAATTCAGAATTAACCAAGTAACCATACTGTGTTTTGAATTTGGATACCAAATTTTTTAAAATCCAAACCATATTGGCTTACCGCAAATGAATTGTTTGTAGCTGTGTGGCCATTGAACCATGCACCCACTGTACGACAAATCTTGCTCTGAAACTGTGTTTTTCCTTCTTTAATAAATATACCTCTCTTTTTTACAAAAGTGTGCTGTTAATCATCACAATGATGAACTATACAACACACGTTTAACATCCAATAATTACCAGCAAACTGAAAATAATCTCACTAAAAGCTGAGAATGCCACAGCTATAATCTTTCCACGAACACCTTCCATTCCCCCCCCACCTCTCTCTTCCCTATCACAGAATAGTCGTCACTAGCAAAGATTGGACACAGAATATGCCTTTCGTACACATTTACCAGATTACAAGCAATGAATATATAGGCTACGTTGGGAACATATTTGGTTCTTGTAACAGCTTATCAGCTATATTACAGTGGCCAAATGGTTAGTGTGCTGGCCTTTGGTCACAGGGGGTCCCAGGTTCGATTCCCGGCAGGGTCGGGAATTTTAACCTTCATTGGTTAATTTCGCTGGCACGGGGGCTGGGTGTGTGTGTTGTCTTCATCATTTCATCCGCATCACAACGCGCAGGTCGCCTACGTGCGTCAAATCTCTCCCTAGTGCAACATCTAATTCACTTGTTTCCTCAAATTTCTTAATCATGTTCTTTAGCCCATTAATTGACATGGGGCCTTTTCTCAGCAGTTTCTGCCTGTGATATTCCTACAATGCAGCATTGCTATTGCTGCCATTCTGATAAAACAATGTTTCATATGGAAAAGTTCAACTTCAAGTTTCAACATTCACTTCACACAATGAATCAACATGTCTTAACAAGCAACATTTAGACTTCAGTTTTGGAATATTGCATGTTCTGACCGATTCCAACGCCATATATTTGCCTGAAACTAATAATTTTTGTGGCATAATTCATTAGCATATTGCTTAGTATATCTATGAAATTTCAGACTCCTAAGACTATTACAGCCTGTGCTGTGCTGTTTAAACTGTCAGCTTAATTGTGGACACCCGGTTTAAAGTGAACAATTATTCACTCATTAGTGAAACGGAAGCATTTTTCAACTGTAATATAGCTATGAAATGGAAATGGCGTATGGGTTTTAGTGCCGGGAGTGTCCGAGGACAAGTTTGGCTCGCCAGGTGCAGGTCTTTTGATTTTGATGTATGTTGACAAAGTTGCTGTAGCTTCTCGTGCTTGAGCTGTGTCACATGAACTATCAGTCCCCCGGTCAATAGACAACACAGTTCCAAGTGCATTTAACTGTACACCGGTATCCTTCACACTGTTCACAAATTGAAACCGCAAGTTATTCAACACCACTTTGAATTTGCCCTTCGGTTTTCGTACACATGGAACTGGACTGCATGTGGACTGATGAGGTGTATTTTACTCTGGAGGGTGCAGTGAATGCACAGAGCTGTCGCATATGGGGGTTAACTCTTCCACACGTTGTGCAGGAACAACCATTGCTTAACTGTTTGATATGATTTTATAAGCTACTTCCTTCTTCATCAGTTTTTCTTTGAGGAGATGACTCCTCTCGGGCCTGTTAGGTGTACAGTGACATCTGCATGTTACAGGACCTCCTTGTGTAACACGTGATTCCAGCATGGCAAGAAAGCAACTGTGACCACACCATTATTTTCATGCAAAATGGGGTAACACCACATGTTGCCCGCCAGGTAAAAGATTTGCTGCAAGAAACCTTCAGTAATGACCGTATCATCTCTAAGCATTTTCCAGATGCGTTGCCTTCAAGACCCCCAACTGAAATCCATGAGACTGTTGGTTGTGGAGATATTTGAAAGATGTTGTCTTTCAGGGACATATCCAGTCTTTGCCTGATCTAAAGGCTAGCATACCACGAGATGGCGCTCTGATTTCACCTGATATGCTGCAGGCAACTGTCGACCATGCCGTGTTACAGATGCAGCATGCTGCTGAGTTGGAAGGCCATATTGAAGAGTATTTTTAACCATAAATCCTAATAAACTTGCCTGAACCACTTTTCTATGTTTCCTGCCTTTTTCTCTGCAATCCTATCCCTGCTTACAGCATTATATTTTCACCTGGTGCCAGGACTTGGAAGTAGTAATTGTTGTGGCATAATTTGTGAGCGCATTGCTCAGTGGCGTATGTACAAAATTTCAGGCTGCTACGATCATTACAGCCCGTGCTGTGCAATGCTGAGCACCATCGCTTTAGGTAGAAGTTGAGGCTATCACGACCGGTGTTACGAACAGTGTCTGTATTGTTACGTGCCAGCCCCATGGTAGCCCCTTTTGGTATTTCCAGGAAGGGGCTGGTGACTGAGACAACCTGGGATCTCCCAGCCAGCTTGTGGGGGTGGGGCCAGTCTTTCCATGTATTGTTCTCGTCGGCCGGCTTACATTTGAGTTTCTTGGAGATTCAACGGGGATATTCTGCCTCTAGCCATCTCACGAAAATTCTGGCTCAAAATACCCGAGCTATAAAAAGGGAGGCTAGCCGCGGACAGTCAGTCAGAGTTGAGCTCCGTGATGGAGCTACAGTCAGTGTTAGGCTCCGTAGTGGATTCGGGGTCACTGTTGAACTCTGTGGTGGGATATGTGTGAGATAGTGTGTTGGTGTTCGGTAGTTGGGCTGAGGGCGACAGAGGTTTTGGCTGTTGCTAGTGTCCCAATGAGGTCTGTGGTTGTGGAGTCGGAGAGTCTATTGAGTAGACGGGCTGGAGATGACGGAACGGAAGACTGTGTACTACCTGAGAGTACTGTGTGTTTGTGTATTTCTGCAGACTAAGGGAAGCTGCTGTCATGTGTGTGAAAGTAAATGGACCTGCGTTAATATTGGCTGTTGTTGTATCGTCCTGCTGTTGCTGTTTAGTTGTTCACTGCATGCGACTGTGTGAATTTACTGAACTGTCTGTGGAGTTGTACAAACGAACAGTCGTGTGTTCAGTGGTCCGTAGTCCTGTGTTCAGATCCAGCAGTCTACACACAGCTGCTCTACGAGTTGACTGGACTTGAAGTGAAATTGAGGATTAACCGTCCACAGGTATAGCAATGGGTTGGGCGGCCTGCTGTGCCATAAGAAAGAGGGGTTTGTAAATAGACAGTAATTAGTAAGTCTGGCCATTCAAACTGATTGGAATTGTGTGTGTGCATTTATTGGGTCATCCTGAAATAAATTTGAGTAATGAAACAGACGGAGTTTTATTCGCAACAGTATTTTCTGGGCTCATATACAGTGGTCAAGGGGCATATCATACTGCTAATTGCCTGCCCCCACCCACACACACCCACACACACACACACACACACACGCACACACAGATGAGCAGTGCACCGTAGCTTGCACTATCATTAGCCAAAGAACAGCCAGTCAGCAATCTCTCCCCACTGTGGCTGACCATAGCCTGCTCTATATATGTAGAGGTGGAATTCTGACACCACTCCATTCCACTAAGAGCTTCATAGCCATTAAAGTAATTTGTAACTCTTAGGGCCTGTACTACGACTGTCAGGTAAACAGCCAGATACATAGGCTGCATTTTTGCAAAATAGAAGTTAAATATTTTCTTGCATACTACCAACGGATTTTAACGACGGTATTGTAATGCGGAAGGTGTAGTAACATTTTTCTTGGGTTACTGAAAATACAGTGAAATTTAGCGCAGTGGTATACGTGTTCCCTGGTGTTTTCGTTTGTTTAGCTCTATTCCTTTTGAAATTGTATTACTAGAATCCAATATCAAACTCTTATTAAGCTATAATGTGGAAGTTGAGGTCAAAAACAGAATTAGGACTGAAATATACACAAAGAAATGTTAAAATTAATTAACTGTATAACGAAACTGAAACTATTATAGAAAATAAACACACTGAAAATGTAACCTGGACGCAAAAGTTAAGGTTCAGGTTATGTATCTTTTTTGTCTAGTACTATTTACGAGGATGCGCGTTACGGCAAAAGTAAAGTAATTCAATTTATTGTTTGCTCGTTGAATAAGTACCAGTAGTTAGTTTCTTTCTTTTCAATACAACGTGAGAATAGTAACTGGCAAGCATTTATCTCACTTTAGCGTTAAACTTTTGTAGCAAGTTGTTATGAAGTAAAAGAAATATAACCTCCTTAACATCCTCATTCGACGAAGCGCCATGAACAACGTCGTATACCTTTACTCCATATGTGAGTCATGGATAGATTTGGCATAGAACTAACGCTTTTGACGTGCATTTTAATGATTAGGAAATGTGTACTATCACCTCTAGTACCCTACAGGTCATTTAGACGGTAAAAAAAAAGTTAGACTAATGGGACTCGAACCCACGAAAAACTGCATAGCAGCAAACGATGTTGCCCTAACGACCACGGCTACCTATGAAGCTTTGTGTTGACTGCTTGTGTGCTACTGATATAGTCGGTAGCAACAACTTGCTAGCTTGGGAAATCTTTAAAAATTCTGTGATAGCTGGACAGGAAGCATGACGTACTTTATGAATATATATACATAGATTACATTGTAACAACTTAATTTCGCACAGCATCGTGCAGATGTAGATTCATCTTGATTCTTTACAGTAGCGTCCCCGATAGGAGCGAAGTCCCAGATAAGAGCGTTAACAGCCTCTCCAACTTCAGCATAACTATACTCGAGAGTATTTTCCCCGATTGCACATAAACAAAGGTCGTAGTACGCGTTTTCAACCGAATTTCCAGATAAATGTCCAAACTGCCAAATAAATTTATACCGCACTTTTTTCGGCTGTCGTAGAACAGGCCCTTAAAGATGCCGAATGCAGTCTTCGGTGAAATGTCGGGACCATCATATGCTCCTAGACCTCGGCCTACAAGATCGGAAAATACAGACTTTGTTCAGTCAGTTTGTGGACACCTGGTACAAACCTACTGTATTTTACAATCTGTGGTTGACTTTTCTTTGGTAACCACTTAAAATCATATCAGTATCCATGTGTTTTAATTGGCTGTGGGTGAACCAATTTTTTGTTGACTAAGCTCTTATCCAGCATGTTAAAATGTTTTCCAATCAGTACTATTCTTTTAAGGATGTTCATTATAAAAATCTTGTTCAGAAATACTCAAGCCCACAATTCATGCTGGGTTCTGTCTCTGAAAGCTCCCATTACATGTTCTTCAGGCCATTGTGTATCTCCAGTCAGCAGGGCTCTTCCAAAAAAATATATATATACACACATTCAGTAAAACCTGTCTTAACGGACACTTCTCACCGGCGGACACCCCTCATTGGCGGACGATTTTCTAGGTCCGTAATTAAATGCCATGTTGTGTATGAGTAATTTACCCCTCTTATACGGACACCCTTTATTATGGACACGGACACACCATAGCCACGAGAAACTCCAATTAAACCTCTCCTAACGGAAATTTTCTTTTTTTAAAAATTCTGTATTTGTGTCCTGTACAGTATGTATTCGCTTACTTTTTGCACAGCCGGTACTTCCAAGAATCACAGACACCGTAACTTTTGATCCTGGCTGTACACATTCTTGGAAGGCAACACTAAGCTACGCTATCACTTCCGGAAGTTGTATGATCCGACATGCTCAACAGCCCTGGAATTCGTACCTTCACTGTCAGGTTACTTTTCATTGATTCGTGGGCTTTTGATGTGTTCAATTTTACGTTTTTCCGACATGCTCAACAGCCCTGGAATTCGTACCTTCACTGTCAGGTTACTTTTCATTGATTCGTGGGCATTTGATGTGTTCAATTTTACGTTAGGAAGTGTGTGTAAACATGGCTCCGATGAAGTTTTTAACTTTAAAAGAAAAGGTAGGCATAATAGACTATCATGAACGTGAAAAGTGTGGTGTGCGTAAACTGTCCGAAGTGTTTAAGATTGGAAAGACACCAGGCAGCTGAAATTGTGAAAAAGCAAGAGGAACTAGTGAAAGAATGGCATTTAAATGGCAACGAACAGCGCATTAAACTGTTTCAAAGTGGTAGTGGAGCTCTCATTGACAAGGCAACGCTAGAGTGGTTCGCTAAACTAAGAAATCAGAATGTCCCTGTCTCAGGACCAATGATACAAGCAAAAGCGTTAGAATTCGCGACAGAATTAGGTATTGGAGATTTCAAAGCCTCGAATGGCTGGCTAGAAAGATTCAGAAAGCGACATGGTGTCAACTTCAGAGTGATTTACGGAGAATCATCCAATGTTAATATGGAGATTGTTGACAACTGGCAAGAAAAAGTACCTTCAATCATAGACAGGTATGCTCCGGAAAATATTTTGAATGCCGATGAAACTGGATTATTTTTCCGCGATTTACCCGACAAAACTTTGTGTTTCAAAGGAAATCGTTGTACTGGTGGAAAAGTTGCAAAAGAACGTCTTACGGTCTTGTTATGTGCAAGTATGAGTGGGGAACGGGAGGAGCCCCCTGTGATAGGAAAGGCTGCAAAACCAAGGTGTTTTACAACTATGGACGTTACGAAGTTTGGCATTGAATGGAAAGCGAATAGGAAAGCATGGATGACCAGAGAAATAATGACAGAGTGGCTAGGACAATTGGACCGAAAAATGATACGCCAGGAGCGAAAAGTGTTATTATTCCTCGATAATGCAGTATCGCATCCGGATACAATTAAGTTGCAAAATGTGAAGATCGTCTTTCTCTTACCAAATGTAAGATCAGTTTCTCAGCCACTTGACCAAGGAGTGATCCAGAACTTCAACGTTATGTACAGACAGTTAGTGATGAAGCACGTAGTATCGGAACTTAACGGGAATGAAGTAACCCTTCAAACACTGACAAAGGGGCTGAATATGAAAAAACGTGTCACGGCCTCAACAATTCGTAACTGCTTTCTGAAAGCTGGATTTTCCGCTAGTGGTGGACATCCCGAAATAGAATCGGATACCCTTCCTGACAGCATGGAAACAACACAAGAGTTGATTAATGCAGCAGGTTACAGTGTACAAGTGAACACCTATATCGAAATTGATTCAGATATTCCAACAGAGTGTGAGAGTGAAGACACGAAAACGATTCTTCAGTCAGTCCAAGGGAAGAGGGACAAAAATGAAGATTCTGACGAAAGCGAAAGTGAAGGTGATGCTAATGACGACTTTGAAGAAAATACGGAAATGAATGTGCTGCCAATAACCTCGTACAGTGGGGCTCTCGGCATTGTTAAGTGACTGAAAGAATTTTATTATAAACAAAACGATGAAAAAGGTGTAAATTGGACCCAGGATTCAATTGCACATAGTGAAAACATCATTGCTAAACCGAAATGGACAAAACAAACGAACATTAAGGATTTTTTCCAGTGTTAATGTTTTACTGTACTGTGCTAGATATTGCTACATCTACATACTGATTTGAAGTTTCAAAAACTCATATGTTCTTCTTAATTTTAACATGGTGAACGGTAATAGTGTACAGTGTGCTCAATAGAGGTTTCCATAGAAGTGTTTTTGTCTCTTTAATACAGTGCATCACAGCTGCAGCAGCCCATCTACAACTTTCTCATGCGAGTACAGTGCAGTATATTGTACAATACTGTATACAGTATACAATTAAAGGTACATTTGCGAGAATTGTTAACACATGCAATACATGGGTTATTGTGTTCCAACTTATGTTTAATGGTACCGGTTTCATAACCTCTCACGCTTCATAACGGACATTTATTTCGGTCCCGAAGGTGTCCGTTATAGGGAGGTTTTACTGTATATATATCTATATATATATATATATCTATTGGCATATTCTATTTCTTGTATTAGGGTAGTATGTTCATGTCATGTTCCTGGATCATCATGAAGGCTGACAGCATTTTGTGTCATTTCAGCCGAAGACTGAACCTCACAGTTCCAGCAGCACTGGATTTATGGGTATAGACGATCTTCGTAAAAGACTTGAAGCCTTTAAAACTACTAAGAGATAAGCAAGTGCTTTCAAGTAGTGTTTTATTGTGCAGCAAATATTGGGAGCTTAAGACATGGTCTATTCAAATCTGTGTGCTGTGCAAGCTTTCCCGATGACAACCCAATATGGTATTGGATAATGATCTGCTAATTGAAACTACTTATTAATTTATATCCAAAACTCCTAGATTTTAAGAATTTTTCATTTTAAGTTACTAAATATACTTTTAGTTATTGTATGGTAATTGAAAATTGTTGTCCCTGAAACTTAATTGCTGTTGTTTTATTCAAATTACTTTTCTCTGGAGATGTGACAGTACCATTATATCAGAAATATTAATTGAAAAAGAAATTTTGAAAATTCTGATTTGCTTGAACAATTTCCAGATACTGATTCTTATATTAAAAGTTCTTGCATTTAATTGCCCCTTACTATTGAATAGAAATATTGTGCCAGTTAATGAAAATTCCAACTGTACATATATTAATGCACTGCATAGTAATTTATAATGCATTAAAAATGTGCTCATTAATGTAAAATATTTCAAATCAATACAGATGCAATGTTATGTACTGTACATTGACCATTTAATAGTCCTAATTATCTTTAAAAATTGCAAGTTGAAAGGAATGTGTTTGAAATTTCACTCTTAACAGGTAGTTCATATCTGGAAGTGGAACTGTGAATTGAAACTGTCAACAGTAATCTTAATTAAACTGTTGAAATGAAACTTTCCTGACTAACAAAAGAGAAGTTGCATAGAGAGGTTAATGAAACATTTGGTGTGTATTCATATTATCTTAATAGTTTTAATGATTTCAAACAACTAAGCTGATATTAAGTTGGGAGTAAAGGATGATTATCGGTGATTCAAGAAATTGGTGGATCATAGCATTACCTTGTGTATGATATTGTGTTTAGTTTTTAGTGTATATGATATTTCAAGTGCTTGTTCAAGTCTTTTTTAATAAACACACACAAAACCTTATGTTGATTTCTTAGCTCTATTTCCGTTATTTCAGATATTGTGCAAGTCAAAGTATTGTTTACCTCACATGTAACATTACACTTACAATCCTGGATATGTGTTGTGTGGGTATTTTTAATATTACCTGATATCTTGCAGCGCATTCTCTCCCATCTTTAATTTTTACCTGTATTGTAGGTACTCTATTGCAAAATTCCATGTATGTCCAGCTGTAACATTAGTAAGATAGATATCACTTCGGAAATGTTAAATTAAATAGCAGCTTTACTTATTTGTTTACATAAAAGATTTGTTTCATTACCAACATAATGAGCCATAGGAACTCAGAACTTGTTTAAATTCTAGTTTATCCTTACAGTTGACGTGGGAACATGGCCTTCATTCATTCATTTGAACAGGAAGCCTGTTCTTAATATTATCTCCTGGATATTTTTCTCCCTTTTTTTTTTTTTTTGGATATATAGTTCCTATTAGAATATTTGTGCTAGAATCATCAGGCTGCTATATTTACCTTCAACATTTACCTGTGTTCCAGAATTCTTACAACTTGTATTCAGTATTTTTACATTGTATACATTGAGAAGTGTGGATGAAATTGTGGATTCTTCCCTTTGTAAATCATCCTTTCCTGATCCTCTTTCCATTATATGCAGTATTAGAAAAGTTGAATTTCGTAAGCATTATCAGAGGCTTACCTTCAGAGTACAAAAGTACATGTTCAAATTGTCAGAGTTGTAGAGTATGTAATGGGATACTGAACTTCTCTAGACTCAATACTCTGCTGGTTTTAATCCTCTTCCTTTTGTAAAATTACTAACTGTCCTTGCCTTCTTATTTATGTCCACTGAATTAACCTATGATGTTGTCTCTAGAAATGATTCTTGTATCTTCTAGTGATGACATACCAACATATCCAGACTCTTTGTTTGTGCTTCAACCTTGTCCTGTATCCCCTGAATTTTGAAGTAGATATCTCTCTGTTAGCTTTGTTTGATGATTTCATGCTGACAAAGTAAAACCTGGAGGATGACAAGATATATCTTGAATTTCAGTATACTAGCATTTTATTGTTGGAACTGGATATAGAAATCATTTAGTACTGATAGTTGTGAAAATTGTGATGAAACAATCACTTAATTTTTATCATTTTTGCAATGTAACTTTTGAAGAAAACTTACGGGGCAAGGGGGTAGGATTTATCTAGATTCCTGTATTGTTTTCATAGCTCTGTTATTGTGGGGATATGTATGGAAAAATCAGTTGCTTCTGTCCAAGCTTTATTTCTCAACTCTTTTACTTAACTTTGTGTACAAAAATAATTTGTCAGCTATAATGGGAAAGGGTTTTTACTAACTTACTTCAAATTCCGTTAGTTGAACCTAGTGTATATGAAAGACACTTGATAATTGCATTATGAATTCTCGTTACTCTTGTGTTGATATGCATGAAGTGGATGTATTGTGTGCTTAAATATGCTGTCCATTTACATTTTTATACCCTCAGTCCTGGTGTAATTTTTTCATTATACCGAGTTGAAATTCTCTTAACATTTAATTTCCAAAATTCTGAATAGTTTTCTAGATATCCTAAATGGCAATAAGTGGAATGTTGACATTACCAGAATTGGACTGGAACTGGTTTAACTTTACAGATAAATATTTTTCCAAAAGAAACAGTTGTAACAGTTTGTTTTACCCATATATAATTGTGCCTCTTTTTTTTCTCTTCCTTTTCTTCTTTTTTTAAGAATGACATGCTTCAGTTCTAAATTGTAGTATACTGTATTAGGTGTGATTCCCAATGCTGAATTAATAATGACCATGATCACTCTCCTCTATCAGTAATTACTCAGGTAAGAAAGCTGGCAAGAATGACAGTTTCTCAGTAATCAGTTTATATGTATCCAGGGGTATTATTTGTTTAACTGTTTGAAAGTGATGGTACTGAGATGTGCATTTCTGTATGACAGAATAGAAAGGCATGTAGTTACAAAATAAGGTGGTTTTACTTGATATGGTCATATACTTGTTGGCATGTTTTTGGTTGGCTCTTAAAGCTCTATAGCTCTTTAGCTCTCTCAGTAATGTGGTTAGAACTTTGTTAACTTGTAATACAAATAGCTTGTGTTTTCCTCATATAGTAGTTATCCAGTATCATACAATAGATGAAAAATTTGCTATGCAGTGCATTAAAATAGTCTTAAGGTATCTTCATTCATATATGACTTTAGAACAAACTTGGTCTGTCAATACTTTGCCTGATAATATTCAGTGCATAGTTTAGTCTGGTTATTTTTAGGTGTAATTTCACATTTGAAACTCACTAAAATAATATACTACATATTTTAAGACTCCGACTTCAGTTTATATAAATAATTTCTGTAAATTATTAATGTTGTGCTGATAGACTGACTACCTAAACACTATATGGATTTATTTGTTCAGCTACTATGTAAATTAGTTTTATGTCCCTGAGTACTTAGTGGCCTATTCAACTTTTTTTTTTTTAATTTTGTGTAGTAGTTTTTTAAAATGCTGTGTATTAAGGTTTGTGAAGCATGTGAGACAAAGTAGTATTTTTATGGTACAATTTTTATAAACATGAATGTATTCTTTTAGACTTGTAGCACAAAGTTTTGTATAGTATTTATTTAACATTGTCTTATTCATGGTCTGCATCATAACCTATAATATGTAGTACAGTTGATTTCAACACAGTACAGTCTAAAATTTAAGCTGTAGAAAGGACTTGGACAATCTGCTGTCACTTGCTGTTTGTAAATATCTTTTACCTTCTTGTGAATCTTTGATAGATAAGTATAGAAAGATTGATTTTTCTTCTGAGAAGTGAAGCTGAAATTTGTCAAGTCCTGCTTCTACCTAGCTGTTACACTCATCTTCACTAAACCTGTTGTAATTTAGTTGTATATAATCAATCCTTTGTATATTATCCATACTCTGTTCTGTCTTCAAAACCAGCACTAGGGTCAGGGCAAGCTAGCTACAGAAATGCCAAACACTTTCGTGTGTACTTCAGTCTCGTAGTGTATATAATAAAACATTATGATAATACAAACAGTCTCTACTCAATTCAAATCCTGTTCCTTTGTATTCAAATTCAACATTCATAGATGATTGTGCTTGTATTGACAGCAAGTCAGCCTTTCACTATTGTATTCATTTCACTCACCTGTAAGAAACTGATCCTGGCTTCTTTGGTCAGAGAGAGAGAGAGAGAGAGAGAACACAGTGCATTAATCTAGGTCTTCCTGCTAGACAAGTCATCAGATACTCTTCTTGGAGAAGATGTAAGCAGAATAAAGTACAGTAAATGCTTTGCAATTTGAGAATCTCATATTTGTCTTGTATTCAGTTGACAGTAAGAAAAATATGTAATTGGTCCACCTTGGTCAATACAATAAATGTTAACTAAAAGCATATTAAAGGTAGATGTTTTGGCCCTTATTGGGCCTTCTTCACACTTGACAAAGGAATATAAAGTTTACAGAATACTTAAAAACCACCACACTAAAAGCTGATATGACATAGCATGAAAACAAGCATAACCAAAAAATCGTATAGAAGAACACCGTATTTACGCGAATAATCCCCGCCACTGAATAATCCCGCACTCTAACTTTAGGAAGGCTGATTTTGAAAAAAAAGACTTATACTCTATTTCTTCTGCATCAAAATATCCAAGCAATTGCTTCATTTAATTCATTAGCCGTCTCATTAAAGTAAATCCGCAAAAATCCAGGATCTTGATGAGCATTTGTCAATAGTCTGCCTATGGAATGCTAAATTTGACCTTGTACTTTGAAAGTTGGCATAAAGCCGGGTTGGATGACTTGCTTAGCACCAAAAGATGTCATTTGAAAACAGCTGCTATGTTTTCTAAAAAATGACTATGATCTGGATGGGCACCCATTAGTAACTGTACAATGGTTCAGGTGGAGATTAGAGTGGTGGCAGCTGAACCTTGCCAGAATCGCAACACATGCCTGGTGTTTCATCTTTCCACTTGAGAGCATTGCAGAATTGACATTTATGGATCATTGTACCAGTGGTTATCAAGCTGTTATCTTCCTAATTAATTTCAGGATCGTAAGACATCCCGCAACGAAACTTAATTTTACACGGACGCAATCGTCTTTCCTTTCGGACCCCAGGGTGATGTTGCTCATATCGCATTTGAATTGTCCTGTGATATTCGCGATTATTTTGCTGGTGTGTAGCTGCCGCTGCTCTATGGAATTCGGGATTATGTTTCTGGTATGTCGATGCCGCTGCTCTATGAACCTTGGGGTTATTCTTCTAACACGTGACTGCCGCTGCTCTATGAACCTTGAGATTATTCTTCTGGTACGTGTCCGCTGCGGCTCTATGGACTTTGGGATTTTTCTTTTGGTATTTACTTCCAGCAGTGGTACGTGCAGAAGGATTATTCTGTAAAAATGTGGCTGCTGCTTTTTTAAATTGTACTTTTCTCGTAGCATTTGAGTATCGAGTACGACGTTTTTCAGAAACTTTTGTAACAACGAATGAAGCACTTGTTTCTTTGCACAGACATTCATATACAGTACTTCAAAATGTGCGTTAGAGAGATTACCAGTAAATTGCAATGTTTTTAGGGGATTAGCTTCATCACTAAATGTCCAGTATAACTTTTGATCACGATAAACTTCAAAGCGGAATGGAAATATTTTATCTGCTGCCGTCAACTCACATGTTCCACCATAAGTTGAATCTTCTGACACAAAAAGTCGGCACTATTCTGAAGAGGAATAGTTATTACCAAGATGATTTTCGGACAAAATGGAGACAACTTACGAAACAATAGTTTCACGAACTTCATTATGCCGTAACCGCATAGAATATAAAATGTATGTTTAGATAAGTTACTGCCATTATGCTGTGTGCATGAAAAAGACGTTTTCACGCTGCAGTTTATTTAGCTGTCTTCTTGAAATATCACAGCAGTACGTTGAATCTTCTGATATGAAATGTTGGTACTCTTCTGAGGAGGAATAGTTATTAGCAAGGATTGCTAAGGTTCAAACCCTTGTTGCTCAAGAGTTCTATCACACTCACTTGATTACTGGTCGACAATATTATGCAAGTTGCCTCCGGTCTCTCCTTCGTCAATATGAGCGACATATCTTCGAACCATAGACAGCTTTGCTAATGACGCATGCGTGCACAGAACTGGTACTGCTTTCGCCTAGCCTGTTTTACCAGTTGAACGGATGAAACAATTCATTTAAACTGTAAGCGGCTGCATAACTCACTAACAAAATGTAAAACTGTAATAAATCTCATTGATAAAACAATATTCCTATGTTAAAAAAGGCCGCCAACAGGCAGATTCGAACCTGCATTCTTGCGGTGTGTAGTCCGTTGACTTAACCGTTGTGCTGTAAAACGACTTCTCGTGTATTCACTGACAAACATTTATAATATGTAGGCCTATATACTGTTAATTGTATTTTATTTTCTTTAAGGATTCGGTTTATTACAGTCTTAAAATACACGGAAGCGGAGTGAATTGCCGCATACACTTATGCTGGAAAGTGCCGCGGCCATTTTTAATTGGCAAAAGCCAAAGATTCATGCACGCAAGGGATTATTTCATCTGGAAAATCTTGAAAATATATTTCCATTGACTTTTCAAGAAATGCACGATTTTTGCTGTACTATTGAGATGATTTGAAGACTGAATGAATATATATGTACAATATTGTTAAAAAAACAGAGATATTGAACACAAATGTAAAACCACATATCACCCCCTTTTCAACCCTTTAACTCTCTTGGTGCCAGGCGGTAGTGCGAGCATCCGCCCTTTAAATTGCCAGAGCTGATCTGGTCGGCCGTTAACAATCCAGTCGGAAGTTGCCAGAGCCGATTACATCGGCCGGCTTAAAATTCTGTGATATACGTAATTTTGAGGCAACCTATAGTGAAGTGCATACTTTTGTTACACCCTGTAGTAAAGGGGCTACACGTCATTGTATGCCTGGCCTTGCTTTGGCAGTTCTAAGAGGGTGTTATACCTTTCACAAGAGTCGTTTCCTGTGTTTACAAATACCGCTAACCGGTCAGTAAGAGATTGCTCCTTGCAGTGAGTGGATTTGTGACAGGAAAATGGCATGTTATTCACGTGATAATTTTTCAGCAGGTATTGATGATAATAAATTAATGCAGTATTTAGAACAGTGCGAAGTTAACGCTGATGATTTATCGGATAGCGATAGGGAATTTAGTTCAGAGAGTAGCGACGAAATTATACCGGACACGTCCACGGAATCACCGCAGCTAAAGAGAAGTTTAATTGAGTCTAACAGCACTAAAGCTGCTCTGAGTATGGTGATAGATGAAACTAGTGATAATGAATATGATGATGATGATGAGGAGGAGGAGGATGTCTCTGGAGAACATTTTGTGGAAATTTGTCCTAATGAATCCGACAACATTCCTCAACCTCCTGTCTCCTTCAAGGAAGTTCTTGACCTAAACATGCCCTACTGTCTGATTCTCCGCCCATATCACACTTCAATTTACTTTTCACTTACTCTCTGCTAAACCTTATAGTCACATATAGTCCTCTATCATTACCTAAATGCCGGGCTCCGCAGGCCAAGTGTAGCGTGCCTGCCTCTCACCCGGAGGTCATGGGTTTGATTCCCGCCCAGGCCAAGAATTTTCGCCTGGTCCTGAGGGTTGGTTCGAGGTTTACTCAATGTAAGTGACCCTATGTGATTGCAATTGAGGAGATATTTGAGGGTGAGAGGACCCTGGTCTGGAAAACCAAGAATAATTACTGAGAGGATCTGTCTCACTGACCATAATTCACCTCGTAAACTGCAGGTACCGAACTGAGCAGCGGTTGCTTAGTAGGTCAAAGCAAATCACGGCGTTTGTGCCATACATTTCTTAATTTCGTAAATTCTGTTGTATTGTAAAATTATTTTTCTAATATATACTACAACCAAGAACGAGAAACTATTTTTTCTGAAAACAAAAACTATAAAGTCAACTACTATTTTTTACTTATTTAATAATTCAGAATTATTTTGATACTGTGTTGTCCGCACGTAGAAAATTTGTTGTCAGTATTTGCCAAACATCGATACATACATGCGAATTCTATCGGTGAGTAAAATTGTCTTGTTTTTATTAATGACATATGTTTGAATTTTTATTTTTTACGTTTCTATTTTTCTCGTTCAAATTAGTTATTCTATAGAATTGTATTTAGAAATACATTATACATAATTACGTATATTCTTTTGTATCGTAAATTATTTTTTCAACGTAGATATTGAGAGAGAAAGTGCGAAAATATTTTTCTCTTTCTAAAAATAAACGTTTTCGACAACTATAAATCAACAATAAAACGTTTTTGACTCTTTATATCACTCCAAACCAGTTTCTTATTCTACGTAGTCTATATGTAGAAAATTTCATGCCTGTATTTGCTATACACCGGTAGATATACGCGAATTTTAAAATACATGTATTTCCACTGAAAACGGCCTGGCACTTTACAGTAGTAGAGTGGAGGCGGAGCTCTGGCCTCTTCCAGCTGATAAGGAGCGGCCGACTAGATCGGCTCTTGGCTCCAAGAGGGTTAAAATCAGAATTTTAAAAATATCTTTTAAAATAGTATTTATGATATATGAAAATAAATATCTGAATGAATAGAAGTACAGAGAAACGGAGAAATTCAACAAAAAAGTAAAATCACATTTCACCCCTTTAGAATAGGAATTTTTAAAAATCCTTTCTTAGTGCAAATTTAAGCTACGGTAGGAACATGTCCTCAAATTTTCATGCAATTATCTCCAGTAGGTTTTGCTGTGCGTTGATTATCAGTCAGTCAGGACATCTTGCTTTATATATATATTATACCCGTAACACGGTTCTCAATCAAAGTCCCGATGTATGCGGAGTTATGCTACCCGCCGAACACGCTTCCCCTGCGACCATGTCAGCTGCGAGCAGCAGGGAAGGGAAACGTCACGACTGAGTAACATGACCAAGGTTGTATTACGTCAGATGGAATGCTCCATTTTTTTCCATCGTTAATTTCTTTCAGATGGATTAATGATATGAAAAAACGAACATCACTGCGTAGCCTAATTTTTTATAGTCATAATCCCCAAGTTTCATGGAGATCCGTTAAAATGTACGAAAGATTATTAGCAATTACAGTTCCCAGGGGATACTGAATAAATAGGCAAGCATTCCGCTTGTCAGATCAGTCTACCTTGTGCCACAGTCGAGGCCGGTCGGTCGGCTATTGGTCATGCTGTTGCCGTGATGTTAGTCGCCAGTTCGACTCTCCGATGGAAGTCCAAGTTTGTGTTCTATTGAACTCTGATTCTACAGACGCATCTACAAGACTTAGAAATATTACAGTATCGTTTACGTGTGGTAATAAAAGTTGTGTATGAGTTGAGACGTGAACAGTTAAGGTGTTTAACTATTTACAGGAACAGTGTGATTCGAACTAGTACGATACTACGTTACCAAGTGCTCAAACGTAATTATGTTTAAATTACAAGAGATGATAGAATTTGAATGATAGTGTTTAAACTTCACAAAGTGATTTAACATTGAATACTAAAAGTGGGACAACTTTGTCGTTCATGAAACTTCAAACTGTGCATAATCTTGCATTTAACTCTGACGAGTGATAAACCTGTGCTAATAGCGAGACATAATTCAGTATTCCAAACTGTACAGGTGATTGAATTCTTTGACAGTGTTACTCTACCAAGGTGTTAGAACATTTTAACAAACTATGCGTTTATGTTACAAGCTGCTGACACAAGTAGTTGAATTTGACAGTGTTATTGAACTTAGGATTTATTTTCCAAGTGACCATATTCACGATAGAGCATAGCCTTAGAACTATGGTTAAATAAGCTGGTACAGTTAACATTTCTTGTGTCGAACCCAGGACGGTTCTTGGAAGGACAGTGTTTTCTTTATTTAATCGTGAACGGGACTAAATTCATTCTGGAACAAATTCCTTGGTTTCATTATTTTTCGAACTTGAACTGTGTAAAGTTTGGAAGTGGAATATTTATTTTTACGTCACTATTCAGCCGAAATTCTCATATTTAATTTTGATAAAGTGACTTCTTATCTTCTGTGGCTGATACATAACAGATGTGATTTTGAGTTCAATTTAAGCCATCAGCAATGACTGTGTTTATTTGTGAATCCCACCGTGAAGTCGAGTGCAAACTACGACTAACTATTATCTCATTTGTGCAGACCAGTTACTTAGGATCTATTTCATGCCCAGTGCCATGACTACAGTTGCTCCTAGACCATCCAGACCTCTGAGATCTTCCACATATTCAAGATCGGCTCAGAAGATGGTGGCACCCTAAGCAGACATTGTGACCCGCAATGCATCAAGGCCAATTCCACCTCAAGGATAAGTACTCATAACTGCAGTGCTGAGGTGATGTTGGAATCTGACTTTGTTTAAAAAAAAGTTTGTTCATGAAAATAATCAGTGTTCCATTATACTTATCTGATTTCCCTCTCCTCTGTAACAATTCAGATAGTGACCGGTCACCCCCTGGGCCGAGTCTTATGTTCAGCTACCCATCAAACAAACTTTTACGGTTACAATATATATATATATATATATATACTTATTTATTGTAACCTTCATATTTTAATATCTGATCACACCTCATAACAGATGGTACAGAACATAAGTAACCTGTACAAACAAAACTTGACTTCTGTAAAGGTCAGCAATAAATTATCAGAGTGGAAAACAAACACAGGAGTATGACAAGGTTGCAGTCTTTCCCCTCTTCTTTTCATAATATATATGAATGCTCTCATAACGAGAATTTAGAGAAACAAGACATGGTTCCATTCGCATTAAAAGAAATCTACAGCTGGACACAATATTGTTTGCAGATTACTTAGTGCTGGTCGTCACCTCAGAAGATGATTTACAGCGTTCAATGTGTAACCTAAACCTAGTCTCAGAAAGTACTGAATGGAAATATCGCCTGAGAAAACTAAGATAATGGCTATCTGTGGCAAGGAATCACTAAGAAGCAAGATCTGCTTAAATAATAACATTTTGGAAAAAGTAAATGATTTTAAATACCTTGGCTAAAAACTCTTTCTTTGAAGAACTGGACATACCCAAGAAAATCTCCAAATTCAACAGACGTTTAGAACTCATCAATAAAGTTTTTAGACCATCATTAGTTCATAAGCACACCTGTACAAGAATCTACAAAACCTTGGCAAGACATTTACTTTGCTATGGAAGTGAAGCATGGGCTCTGAGAACTGACCTCTGATGAATGGAATGGATGACTTCCCGAAACATCTATGGTAAAATAAATTGTTTTCTTTCATTATAAGGTGTATTGACAAGGCGGATTAAAGTAAAACTATTTTAAATAGTTCTATAATAGACCCTGAGAAATGCAATGAGAGAAGGATAACTACAGCTGAGATGAACTACATGCGGCGAACAGCAGGAGTCACTAAGTGGGAACACAAAAGAAATACAAAAGATCTGAATTATCTTAAAAGCAGACCTGTATTGGAATACATCTGTGAATACCAGAGAAATTGGCTAGGAGATCTGAACAGGATGGAAAGAAGCAGGATCCCTAAAGCAGTCATAAACTACTGCCCCGGTGGGAAGAGATCTTCGGGGCACTCCAGGAAGAGATGGCGTGAAAATGCAAATCTTTTGTATAGACCGTAACGGTTCTTCTATAGGACTAATACATGAAAGGATGATGATTATAATTATTGTATCGACCAAGATGTAACTATTGAGTTTACTGAGGATACTACACAGCAAACTTTTTGAAGAAGTTCCTGAATAATGAATACATTTGCCTAGTAAGACAACTGGCAATAAAAATATACTCACCGAGCTCGATACCTGCAGTCGCTTAAGTGCGGCCAGTATCCAGTATTCGGGAGATAGTAGGTTCGAATCCCACTGTCGGCAGCCCTGAAGATGGTTTTCCGTGGTTTCCCATTTTCACACCAGGCAAATGCTGGGGCTATACCTTAATTAAGACTACGGCCACTTCCTTCCCACTCCTAGCCCTTCCCTATCCCATCGTCGCAATAAGACCTATCTGTGTCAGTGCGACGTAAAGCAACTAGCAAATAAAAATATATATACTCGGGTTTATTGAACAAATTTGTGTTTTTTAATAACAAATATTTTTAAATACAGTGCAGCGAAAGTCTGTTATAGCGAGAATTCATAAGGGCAAAAAATGTACTTGCTGTAGCGGATTGTCGTCATATCTGCTTTTTGTAAAAGTCAGGGAAAACCTCACTCATTACAATTGGTATGTAACTGCAATCCATTTGTTCAAAACTTGCATTTTCGCAGATTTCCATACTACAGATTACTTGTAGGTTATTTTTCTAATTCAGAGACAGTGTGAAGAATTCTGAAGAATTGGACTAGTATCACTCCAGTGGCTTCTGTGGCAAACTTTCCTGTTTTCTTATTCAAACAGTCACCTAACCTAACTTAACCTCATGTGTATCATGAAAACATATTTCAAGCACCAATAGAGTAATGATAACCTTTTCGCTACAAATTACTCGGGAATAGCCTTTCCAAAATTTAACCAGACTCGAGAAAATACATTGTAACCTCATAGCGCGCATCCCTCATTAAGGCGATTTTTCACTTAGCACTCGTAAATTCCAAGATCCTATTCACGTCGGAGTAAATCTATTTAAAAATACCTCATTTATCGCATCACAAAATTTCATTATTTCCGCTCAGTACAATCACATTTTTCTCCCTTGAACTTGTTGTTTATCATCTCTTGTGAAAGGGACATGATTTCCAACATAGATTAGAGCCCTCGCCACAGGAGGCAGGTCAGGGAAAGTTACGCAAAAACGTGAAATGGCCTTGAATTCCAGAACTTTAAAGAGTAAATTACAGCCTTGGGAAGCAAACCAGTAGCTTCAGGGAAGTTCAGTTTTGCTCTACAGATTTCATTGATATTGTTGAATAACCTAGTAAGCCTGTTTGTGCTGTATTTCACATTCCATTCAGAAGTTAGAAATGTAATCTGTGTTGAGTGATGCAGTGAAGGGCAGCAAATATTTGTCGCGTAATAGACTACGTAAGGATTAGGAACATAATCCTGTGCAGTTGACTTGCGCAGTGCATATTTGTCTTGAGGTAGCCGCGTTATAGATACTGAAAAATTAGTGAAATTGTTTATTAATGAAGAATGGATGTTAACAGACCATGGAAAGATTGGAAGAGTCAAGAAATTTAAGTACCTTGGTGAAGTAATCCAAGAGAATGGGCAAGAACAGGAAGTGACCAATATCCGCATCCAGAAATTAGAGAGAGCGTTCCAATCTATAAGATGATGATGCTGAGTTTAGGAGTCACATTAAGACATTACTGCACTGTTGTTAGACCAGAAGGCTTATGTGCTTCGGAGACCCTGTACATGAATTGAAAAGGACTAGTCAATAAACTACGTAAAAGAGAACTAAGGCTACTACGGAAGATCTTAGGCAACGGGTGGGTTGACAGGCAAATTAGACTGAAATCCAATAAAGAATTATACAGCAAGATGGAACCGATAACAGCAATTAGAAAGAGAAGATCGCTGTTTTATGGGCACATCTTCTGTATGAATAATGACTGGCTCACAAAGAAAATCTGGAATTTTCTAAAACCAAAGGCATCTAAGTTGAGATGGTTCCAAGAGTGTGAGAAAGATCTGAGAGAGGTGGGCATAACGAAGGATGAAATCAATGACATGGTTAGTTTCAGAAGGATGGTGAAAAGCTATCAGGGTTTTATGGTGGAGACAGAACCCAGAAGACGAAGAGGCCCTTTACCAGGGAGGAAAGTGCTGATCGACGGGCTCAAGAGATACTGACAGGATGTCAAAGTCGGCAGACGGACAAGACACAGACACCGAAAATGAGATTGGATGACAACACGCAGTCCATACGCTCTCAATTAAAAAGATGAAGACAAATCCGGGAAGTGGACAGGCATCCGCATCTTTCAACGGTGGCGTGTATGTTGAATCTCGCACCGTTGAGTTTTGGCTCGAGTCGATCGAAGTGTTGTTGCACATGGCCGAGTTTAACCTCCAAATAATTCATTGTCGAAGAATGTGGTCGGCAATAATGCGCTGATACTTTTACGGCGCCCCACCGCAAATGCTTTTATATTTGTTAGGTATTTTACACATCTTTTAATACACTGTTTTTATTTAATAAGCCCCAGTGGAAAAGGTTTTCTTATATGTTCTCTCATTTTTTTCGCAGCTTTTAATACTCTCATCGCATTTTTAGAAATGGTAGATAGCTTATATCTTTCACTGTACACGTACATACACGACATGAAATGCGCGCATGTCAGGAAAAACATACCAAGTGTTTATATATTAGTGTTGGATGGTTTTTATTTGTATATTCAATAGTACGTTTTCTCACTGTCCCCTGCAGAAATGCCTAACGAGGTTTTACTGAATAAATTAAGCTCCAAAATTAGTCATACACTCTGCACCGTGTCTTGAGGGGTATCCCATTCTTATTTAATTTCAGTACATAGTTTTAAAATTATGCGATAATTTCTAACGAGTTAACTACTGCTATTGGCCATGTTATTTATGCATTACAAAAACATATTCTCTTTCGTTTCAAATTGTGCTTATAAAACACCAGTCGACGAGTATTACTAATTGACTCTGATAATGCCTTCAAGTTCAAATGTCAACGGGAGAGCTTGCTAGTGCACAAAGCTAAAACTTTATACCGAAGATGATCGATTACATTCAATATAATCACTGGAGTGCATAAATATTGATAATGGAAAAGATTATGCACGCTTAATTGCTCGTAATAACGGATGCATCAGTGATAGGGTTCTCACTGTTACCGAAGGATAATGCACAGTTTAATATAGAGATTTTCAGGGGACAGAAAAAAGCTGTTGTAATTGTACCGGGCGGTACACCTCCACGCCGCTAATTCAAACCTTGCGCCAGTTGAACCCCCCCCCCCCTACTGGAAGAAGTCTGAACTTTGTCTTATGTGTTAATTTTCAAGTTACCCTGAAGATGTCACTACTTGGAAATTTTGAAGTTTCTGAACTGTGTTGTTTTTGACGTATTTTTGTTTTGCTTGTAGTAAGAAGTGTGAACATTCTCTTCTAGAGGACACTACTGAAGAACTACAACGGTGCACCCTAGTGCGAAGTGAAAGAACTGTTTTTTTGGAGAAAATTTAATTTCAAAAGTTTGTTCTTTGCTAAATTTCTTTCAGTCATTGTTTAAGTTGGCAATATTAACCCTTTCTTTCCCCTTGTTTTGAATTTAGCCAATCCCGAATTTCTTTAATTAATTTTCCACCAATAATGTGTTTCTTCTTCATCTTGTGTAGGGGTTTTCTTTATCCACCAATAAAATGATTGTGGGCGGGTGTTTTCCTTCCTGAAACGCCTCGAACTTTCTGCAAGAGTATATAAACTGCTGATTTTAGGGTCTCTGCGCCACTTCAGTAACATCTTTCAGTGTGTAAAGTACATAGCAGGGGGCGGGAAGCGCCTCTTCCTTCGGGCAGCAGTTCAACAACAAGGTAATGGCCGATTAATAACTTCTTTTCTTGCTAGCTCAGCAGTTTAACTCTCGGGGCGGGTCCGAAGCTTTTCCACCATGTAACTTTCCCTAAAATGTAAAGAATCTTTGTATCTATTCTCTTTCAAGCTTCATATTGGGATAGAGAGTGCTTAACCCTCTCGAGCTCCCTCTCGTATTGCATTGAGGTGAACTTATTTTCACAACCGTTTCTTCCTTAACGTAATGTAAATTGTTTCCTTCTAAAAGTCACCTCTTTATTATGGGATTAGCCCTTGCATTAACGGCCTAGTGCCAAGTAGGTTTTAAACAAAGTGTATTAGGAGCGCAAGTTCGCCTCCTCTCAAATTGGTATTTTAGAGGCCATGTAATTAAATTTTCTCACTTAATAGGCCTAAGTAGGTTGGGTATCTTTACCCCTGTGTTTATGTCCTTAGAGGACAACTTGAAGGTGGAGTTTGGTGTGGCCTCTTTCCACGATCACCGAGAATACTACTGGGCTAGCATCTGTAGTTAGTTTTTTTTTGACGAAAATGATCCTTCTCCGAATCAAATTAAGCGTGTGCAAGCCAGGCTATTTCATTTTTCAAATAGAGTTAACGATCTGTTGTCTCTGAAGTTGAATGACGTTCAGAGGAAGGAAGCTAGTACGTTGCTTGAAAGTATTTCTGAATTATCCAGTAAGGTTACCCAATTGTTAACTGGGAGAGCAGATCGCTCTTTTGAAGTTTGTTTCTGCGCGCCTCGAGGAGGCTTTATGATGTAATTGGGAGCAAGTGCTCCTGGGCATGATTGGGGTCTTCTGCCCCTTTGTTGAATTCTGTATATCGTAAAGTTGGGCTAATTGCTCAAGAATTGTGTGTCTGGCTCTCGGAGCCCAAATCCTGTAACTCTGTAATTGTACATTCTCGATTAGTAGTTTTGCTACTCTGTACCTGCCATTATTGCTATTTCTTGTTTTTTGCTAAGAAAATATAACCTTGTTAAATTTTTAAATTCACTTTAATTTCGTAGCCTGAGACCTGTTCACCCCCCGCACCTTCTTTCACCTCTAACTACCACGGAAAACTCCGTAACAAGTGGTAGCAGAGCGTGGTTGAATGGGTCTGAATTTAGCCCCTTTTGACGGCTAAACATTGTTTTGATTCGAACTCTAACAATTTTCTCTGTTGCTGGAAATTTTGATTTTTTCTTTTTCAAAATTGTTCTGTCATCATGCCCAGCCCTCGCGATGTTCTCCATCTCAACTATTTGCGCAAGGAGGAGTTGATCTATGAATTAACTATTAGAAATGTGCAATCTGGAGGCACGGTTGCGGTAGACACAAACAAGCTTAGAGAGTCCCTTGATTTGCCCATTTCCATCCCCACTTTGGGAGAGAAAGAAATTGACGGCTCTCTTTCCACGATCACCGAGAATACTACTGGGCTAGCATCTGTAGTTAGTTTTTTTTGACGAAAATGATCCTTCTCCGAATCAAATTAAGCGTGTGCAAGCCAGGCTATTTCATTTTTCAAATAGAGTTAACGATCTGTTGTCTCTGAAGTTGAATGACGTTCAGAGGAAGGAAGCTAGTACGTTGCTTGAAAGTATTTCTGAATTATCCAGTAAGGTTACCCAATTGTTAACTGGGGAAGTTCCTCCCAAAATCGATCAACCCACCACGGTGAATGTAGGTAGCGAGGAAGAGCCTCCTAAGGGAGAAGTCAATAGGATAACCGTTGGAGCTCAAACGATCTCTGCCCCATTGGACAACGAGTCTGAACGCCGTGCATCGTTGAATAATGTACGTTCTGAATTAACTTCCTTGCCACTGAAACCTTTACCTACGATGTCACCTGGGTTCAGCAGCTTGCCTCATCCATTGGCAATGTTGCTCAGAGGTATCTCGAAGTTTTCGGTTAACACTACCAGTGAAGTTATTTCTTTCTTAAGGTTTTTAGTTGAATTTCAGGATCATGCCCTTGTTTTTTCTCTTTCTCCATGTCAGATTTTGCAAATCATCTATCCCTATGCAATAGGTATTCTCTCAGACAAAATAGTAAGAGCCATAGCTGAACAGTCATCTATTGAAGATTTTCACGCACACTTGCTTGCAAATTTTATTCCTGCTCGCGCGAGGCCATCTCTGATTCAGAAGTACTATTATCGAGTACAGAGATTGGATGAAAATCTGGCTGATTTCATACAAGACATTAAGTTTGATACTAGGGTTTTTGCCCTTCATTTTCCTGAAGATCAGATTGTACAGGCTATTGTAGAAGGAATTTCACCATCCTATAGGTCATATTTGTGTTTCGCGGCGTGCCCGCAAACCTTCTCTGAACTTGAAGCATTGGCCGTCTCAGCGGAAGGAGTTAGATACGCCGATTCCTTGCGTGTCGCGAAAGAACCC
Source organism: Anabrus simplex (assembly GCF_040414725.1). Lineage (NCBI taxonomy): Eukaryota > Metazoa > Arthropoda > Insecta > Orthoptera > Tettigoniidae > Anabrus > Anabrus simplex. The sequence continues at coordinate 385,058,992 of NC_090267.1, read as the reverse complement.
CCGCCTTCTTTTAGTAATACTCGGCCTCCACCTCGCCGATCAGTCACACCTCGTAAATGTTACGCTTGCGGGTCGCCTGACCATCTTCGGAACAAGTGTCCATTGATCAAATCTAGTAGGGCAAATAATGGAGCTGGCTCATCACAAGGCTGTTTTAAATGTGGGGCTTTCTCACATATCGCCAAGAATTGCCCAAATTCAAATAGCACCCCCTCCTGCTCAACTTCTGGTGCAACTTCCACCAATGTCACTAATAATAAGTGACTAGCGGCTTTGGCTGAGTCGACTAATTCTGCTTCCCAAGGCTCAGCCCCTGGCAAACAGGTCGTAAATTCAGGGAACGTTCAGTCTTCAAATTCATCTTTTGAATGCCCCAAAGAGTGTCTTAGGATTGCGGCAGATACCCCCGCACCTGTTCCTTTTCTTAAAATTGAGTTAAATAATGAGCCTATAACAGCTCTATTAGATTCAGGCAGTGTTTGTTCAATTATTTCGGATCAATGGTATTCAAAATTGAAATCGGTTTGTAAACTACCTGACTATGGTTCATCTCCTGTTCAATATGTTTCGGCTAATTCATCTCCATTAGAAATTCTTGGTTCTGTAAATGTCAAAATTCGTATTTTTAAATTTACATGGAAAATCAAATTGTTTGTGGCTAAGCACTTGTCTTGCCCCATCATATTGGGAGCCGGCTTTATTTCTCACACGGGTCTTGTGCCCGATCTTCAGAGTAAGTCGTGCACATTCAAATTTGCTTCCAATTGTAAAATCCCCTTGTTAAAATGTAATTCTGCGTCATGTTCATCTATTTCGCCTACCCAGGATGAGATGTTGTTAGACCTTAGACATCTACCTGAGGAGCAGGCTGATAGTATTCGTAAGTTGTGTCAGTCGTTTCCAGAGGTGTTCTCTGATACTCTTGGTGTTACTGACCTTATCGAATACAAAATTGAGGTCACGGATTCGATTCCTGTCCGTTTTCCACCTTATAGGCTATCTTCACCTAAAATGAAGGCTCTGAAAGAAATCATCGATCAGATGTTGAACGATGGTATTATTAGGCCCTCTAAGTCGGCGTATTCTTTGCCTATTTTTCTAGTCCCGAAACCCCAAGGGGGCTTCAGGCCTGTCATTGATTATAGGGCTCTCAATCGGAAGGTGGTGTCACAATCTGTGCCCCTTCCCGACCTTCACTCTTGTTTTTCATGGTTTGGTAAGGCCAAGTTCTTCACCATCTTGGATTTGAATCAGGCCTACAATCAAATTCCCCTAGCGGAAGAGTCTAAACATCTTACAGCGTTTGCCACGGATTGGAATTTGTATGAATACAACCGCGTGCCTTTCGGGCTCCCCACGGGAGCAGCTGTACTCACTAGGCTGCTAGATAGGGTCTTCTCCGACATCAAATTTGAGTACTTGTATCACTACTTGGATGATGTCGTATTTTCGGAGACTTTTGAAGAACATCTAGATCATCTGCGAGAAGTTCTTAATCGCCTTCGTAAGGCTGGGTTAACTGTTAAGTTGTCCAAGGTTGCCTTTGCGAAGCCCTCTATGTCATTCCTAGGGCATATTGTGTCACCTGATGGTGTTGCCGTCGATCATTCTAGAACACAGGCCATCCGTGATTTTAAACCTCCCAAGGACATTAAAGGTATCGCCAGGTTCATTGGTATGGTGAATTTCTTCAGGAAGTTTATTCCTAACTTCGCTAATAGAGCGGCGCCCTTAAACCTTCTTCGTAGGAAAGGCATCAAATTCGAGTGGGGACCTTCTCAACAAGTCGCTTTTGAAGATCTTAAATTAGCTCTCTGTAATGCCCCTGTCCTTGCTATGCCTGATTTCTCAAAGAAATTCATCGTCCAAACTGACGCATCGTCGTCAGCAGTAGCTGCAGTCCTTCTTCAAGAGACTGAACTAGGGAGGCGACCCATCGCCTATGCATCTAGGACTCTATCGGCTCAAGAAGCCAAGTATTCCATCTATGAGCTCGAAGGTTTGGTAGTCTTATTTGCCTTAGAAAAGTTCCGTCTCTATCTGGAACATGTCAAATTCGACCTGGAGACAGATAATCAAGCCTTAAGCTGGGTCTTAGGTAGGCCGCGTCGTACTGGTCGTATAGCCCGTTGGGCAATCCGTATTTCTGCCTTCCAATTCGATGTCGGGCATATCCGTGGTACCGAAAATGTTGTTGCTGATGGACTCAGCCGTATGTTTTCCAACGAGGTCGAGACCCATGATCCGGTCGATAGTTCTTCACCTCCCGAGTCCATGCTATCTGATGTTAATGCCATCTTAACAGATGCTCCCATGCTCTTTAGTGATATCGAGAAATACCAACGTGAAGATCCGACGCTGGCTCCGATAATGGAAACCCTTTCTTCTGGGGAACATGTCGTCCCTTATGTTCTGAGGATGGTGTTTTATGTTGCCCATCAAGGCATGATAAGATGATGAAGGTTGTCGTTCCAGCTGTTCTTGTACCTATGATCTTCAAGTACTATCATGAGACCCCATTAGGGGGGCATCTTGGAATCTTTAAAACTCGTGAAAAGATTCGTGAAAGGTTCATCTGGAAGGGTATGGACGGTGAAATCCGTGAACTAGTAAAAGCTTGTAAATCTTGTTTGCTTAGTAAACCAACCATGTCCACCAAGGTAGGCCTTCTGTCTTCGCATCAAGCGTCGCGCCCCATGGAACGCCTGTATATTGATTATGTAGGACCCTTCCCCCAGTCAAAGGGAAATGCCAACAAGTTCATCTTTGTATGCGTAGATGGTTTTACAAGATTTTCCTGGTTATATCCGACTAAGCTGGCTACCGCTCAGTCCACCATTACTTGCCTAAATTCTATTTTTGCTTCTTTTGGTCCGTGCCAATATATTGTGTCTGATAATGCTAAGGCGTTTACATCAAATCTGTTTCGTAAATTCTGTTTTGACTTGTCCATCTCTCATGTGACGACTTCTGCTTATTACCCTCAACCATCTCTGGCTGAACGGGTTAATCGTTATCTCAGGTCCGCGCTTATTGCCTATCATCATGAAGATCATTCTAGGTGGGACACGTCCCTGCATTGGTTAGCTTTTGCTTTGAATTCGGCGGTCCATGAATCTCACAAGATTACTCCAGCTTCTTTGATGTTCAAGTTCGTTCCCAACACGCCGCTCTCTAACCTCTGGTCTCTGAGTGACATTCTACCCGAGACAATAGATCCGGATAATATCAAAGATCTTTGGAAGAAAGCTAAAGTCAATCTTAAGGTGTCTCATGAAAAGGTTAGGGAAAGATATGATCGTGGACGGAGACCCACCAATTTGAAGGTAGGTGACCAGGTGATGGTCAAGAACTTTGTTCCCGCGGGCAAGCTTGCCCCCAGATTTCATGGGCCGTGTATCATTCTCGATTTCCTTACGCCGGTTACGTTGTTATTAAGTAATCCAGCCACCAAGAGGATATTTAGGGTTCACCTGTCACAGGTGAAACCAGTGTAATTTCTGTGTTAACTTGCTTCATATTATTTTGAAAGAAATAGGAAGGTTATATTTTTTTTTCTCTGAGAGGTTTCACTTTTAGGCCTTCTGCCCTTGCAATCTGTTTCCTTTAAGCGTAATTATTTTTTGTAAACCTCCCCCGATCAGTTGAACTGCCATCCTGTCCTTGCCACGGCCATTACCACCCTCCCGTCTCCTGCTCCCCACACACAGTGGCTTATAAAATGCCATGGATATCTGCACGCCGCTGGCCCCTCAACCTCTCCACAAAGCCTGTGCCCTCAAAAAAAAAGATGATGGTCCAACAAAATTCTGCCGCCTAGCTTTAATGTTTCAGTGCCCCCGCAGCCGCGCGGCGCCGTGCCGCGACTGGGATAGAGGAAGGGCCCCCTCTACTGCAGCGAGGACGACAGGTGCACGGCGAGCCGGAGCCCTCCTCTCGGCCAAGGCTGATGCGCGGCGCACAACCTGTAACTGGCCCGCGACCTGAATGTTCACCGCGGGCGTGGCGTGCTTCAACACCACTGCTCCTCTCATAGTGGGGCGAGCGGTATCTCAGGGTACTTGAGGGGGTCCGAGCGGACGCCTTTGGACACAAGCTGCAACGGCCGGTCTGGCCATCCAACTTAATCAACATCGAAATATTTAATCAACTACATGGACATTTACTATCAGCAATTACTACACTTGGGAATTCAGCAGCAATATCTGGTGGACTTAGAAGATTTTTTTTCCTCAACTTCAAAAACTAAAATTTTCCTTCTGAATTCAACTTCTACAAACATAAAGACATTACTTCAACAGTTACTACAAGAATTTTGAAACTGGATCAGACCAAATTTAGAAAATGTTTATAAATACTTCTGTAATTAATCTCCATATCAACATCATAACTCGGACCTTGTCTTTAACGAATTTCATGTGTCACTCCTGAAGGGACTTTTTTTTTTGGGGGGGGGGGGGGGAGGTCTGTACCGGGCGGTACACCTCCACACCGCTAATTCAAACCTTGCGCCAGTTGAAACCCCCCCCCCCCCCCCGCCTACTGGAAGAAGTCTGAACTTTGTCTTGTGTGTTAATTTTCAAGTTACCCTGAAGATGTCACTACTTGGAAATTTTGAAGTTTCTGAACTGTGTTGTTTTTGACGTATTTTTGTTTTGCTTGTAGTAAGAAGTGTGAACATTCTCTTCTAGAGGACACTACTGAAGAACTACAACGGTGCACCCTAGTGCGAAGTGAAAGAACTGTTTTTTTGGAGAAAATTTAATTTCAAAAGTTTGTTCTTTGCTAAATTTCTTTCAGTCATTGTTTAAGTTGGCAATATTAACCCTTTCTTTCCCCTTGTTTTGAATTTAGCCAATCCCGAATTTCTTTAATTAATTTTCCACCAATAATGTGTTTCTTCTTCATCTTGTGTAGGGGTTTTCTTTATCCACCAATAAAATGATTGTGGGCGGGTGTTTTCCTTCCTGAAACGCCTCAAACTTTCTGCAAGAGTATATAAACTGCTCTGCGCCACTTCAGTAACATCTTTCAGTGTGTAAAGTACATAGCAGGGGGCGGGAAGCGCCTCTTCCTTCGGGCAACAGTTCAACAACAAGGTAATGGCCGATTAATAACCTCTTTTCTTGCTAGCTCAGCAGTTTAACTCTCGGGGCGGGTCCGAAGCTTTTCCACCATGTAACTTTCCCTAAAATGTAAAGAATCTTTGTATCTATTCTCTTTCAAGCTTCATATTGGGATAGAGAGTGCTTAACCCCCTCGAGCTCCCTCTCGTATTGCATTGAGGTGAACTTATTTTCACAACCGTTTCTTCCTTAACGTAATGTAAATTGTTTCCTTCTAAAAGTCACCTCTTTATTATGGGATTAGCCCTTGCATTAACGGCCTAGTGCCAAGTAGGTTTTAAACAAAGTGTATTAGGAGCGCAAGTTCGCCTCCTCTCAAATTGGTATTTTAGAGGCCATGTAATTAAATTTTCTCACTTAATAGGCCTCAGTAGGTTGGGTATCTTTACCCCTGTGTTTATGTCCTTAAAAGGACAACTTGAAGGTGGAGTTTGGTGTGGCCTTTGATAGGCTTAACCTTTGAGAGCAGATCACTCTTTTGAAGTTTGTTTCTGCGCGCCTCGAGGAGGCTTTATGATGTAATTGGGAGCAAGTGCTCCTGGGCATGATTGGGGTCTTCTGCCCCTTTGTTGAATTCTGTATATCGTAAAGTTGGGCTAATTGCTCAAGAATTGTGTGTCTGGCTCTCGGAGCCCAAATCCTGTAACTCTGTAATTGTACATTCTCGATTAGTAGTTTTGCTACTCTGTACCTGCCATTATTGCTATTTCTTGTTTTTTGCTAAGAAAATATAACCTTGTTAAATTTTAAATTCACTTTAATTTCGTAGCCTGAGACCTGTTCACCCCCCGCACCTTCTTTCACCTCTAACTACCACGGAAAACTTCGTAACAGTAATAACTGAGTTCTCAGTATATGCCGTACTCGCTATAGCAGACTTCTACTGTATTCGTGAAATATTTACAGTATTATAAAAGAACAAGAGAGATTAGATATGTATGTTAGCTCATTTTAGGCCTCATGAATATCAAAGTTTAATTTCATAAAAGTAAATTTAAATTTTTCAAAATATTCTTATAAATCTGAAACTGTGAAAGATAATTTAGTTGTTTTACGTCTTTCTTAAGTACTTTTACAGCTTTAGATGTCTGAGGTGCCAGAATTTTGCCCCACAAGAGTATTTAACAAGTCTGTAAATTCTGTGGTGATAAGCCATGTCAAAAAATGCAACTTTTTAGGAAATGAAATTGAAACATTACATGGCAGTGTTAAATACATAACTGAATTTATTAACTTCAAACTATAGGAATTTGTAGACCAACATATTACAAAACATACTAAATACATTGAAAGAGTGTATTGACACAAGGGTATAAATAGACATACTAAGTTCTGGCACATGAAGATATGCTATATAATTGACGTATCAAGTTTCTAAGATATATTCTAAACCAAACGATTCCAACTGAGGTCCTCCCACAGCCCAGGTGCTGTAGTGTAGCACCGGCGACATGGTGGGGGAAGGAGGAGAACTGGAAGAGGCAGAACCACACGTTGTCAAGTCAGCGCACAGCTTACGAAAACAATATTATTTATGACAATTCTGTGAACACACAAACAATTTATTCTGTACATATATTGCATTTTCCTTAATGTACATTTAGCATTTAAGTCTATTGTTGACATCATTTTGCAGCAACTAGTTTAGCAATATTGGGTACAATCGATTTGGCAGTAGAAATTCTAAGTACAGCCTCTAAGACAACATCGGACAGAGAAGTCCTAGTTCTACATTTATTTAAATTGAGAATTGAAAACATGTGTTCATATGCATAAGTTGTTCGGAAAATTGAAGCAAATTTTAAGGCAAGTGCATGAAGTTTGGGAAAATCTTGTGCATGAACACCTTTGTAAAAGGAAATGAAATCACCATTGTAGTGGTAGTACCTGTCCTTTAGGACTGCGTTGAACTGTAGTATTATCAGCTCTGTTTGGAAATATGATGCTTTTTCAGGATGAGCTGCAAATGGGGTCATACATATTTCAAGTTGAGGTGCCATGTCATTTCTTTGTCTCAGGCATTGAATTCATCGTGCAAAGTCTGTAACAATGTTGATGATGCATTTGTGGTCTGAACAGAAGGTCCTGAGAAACTTCATCTATTTCTAAACCACCTAAATCAGCAACATCCTTCAATAAAATTCACTATGGAGATGGAGTCGGACGGATGCCTTCCTTTCTTGGATGTTCTAGTAGGAAAGAAACCGGACGGCTCCTTAGGACATATTAAATATATAAAATTCTTTTATTAACAACCACCTACTCAATACAATATAATACACTCATTGAATTATAAAATAATCATGAGGTGTCTTAAAAAATGGCTTAAATAACAGAACATGTTTCGTTTGGCATTGCGAACATCATCAGCCGTTAGTACAAAGACTAAGGTCAGGGCCCTGAACTTAAGTGATTAAAATTGTTAAAAGAATAACAATGTCGTAATAAAAAGTAGTACGATAACATTAGGCTTAATTAGTAACAGTATGTACAGATCAACAGCAAGAATTTATGGTGAAATAAATTGAACGATGGCAGTCTGTGGAGTTAAAAACAATCATGGGGTTGTTAAAGTAAAAAAACAAAAATAGATATTGTAGACAATTAAAATATACGTCAATGTGTGAAGCGTGGATTAATTATTGACGTTGGAGTTCTTACAATTGTGCGAAAACAAAAGTTGAATTAGAGTTAATTGAACAGTACGAGTCAAATAGAACCAGTCAAAAGGCGCATGACGACGTAACCAAGGATGATGTGACGTGATCACCGGTAATTGCAAATTCTGTAGGAGAGGGAATCACAATGCCAGAAGGAAATACAAGTTGAACTAGTCCACATTCACGCGCTAGCTTAAAATTAAAAACGTATACAATGTAGAACATCAATGATGAACTCATTAAGGAGTAACTGTGGTCTTGAATAAGGGAGAGTTCAGGCAATCCGTAGATGAATGAAGCAGATTATGGCACAATTGGAGTTTGAAATCTGGAATGAAAGAAAAGGGAGGAAAATGAAATTATGTTAGAATGGAAAATGAAGAAGGAGAAAAGAAAAAATTAAAAGAGCAGGCTTACCCTTGGGACTAGTGTGAGGTGTCCGCTAGTGTTAGCTACGTGAAGTAAACTGGCGAGTAGCTTTATTGCTGCTTCTAGTGTTATATGTACGTATATGTAGAGGCGGGGAGTGAGTCATGTGAGGCGGAGGGGCGACCGATTCTTTGGGCGGGTCGAATGTTCGTGGAGGGGGTGTTACATGAAGAGGCGGTAGAGCAGTAGCTGTTGTTACAGAGGAAATATTATTAGCGGTTGTATAATTAAAAATTCTCATGAAGTTATTATTATTTATATTGAAAAGAGAAAGTAGTTCTGGAATTTTTTCAATTATTGGACTTTTAATTTCTGAAGTATCATTTAAATTTTGATTTTTATTAAAATACTGGTCTAAGAATACATAAATGTTCTCAAACTCTGTCATAAATTTACTTTTATTGACGTATTTCAAGATTTCAAGGTCTTTTTCAATTGTCGTAAAACTGTGGCCAGTTTCTTCCATATGGGTGCTCATGGCGGAATACTTTTTATGTTTCGAAGCATTGTAGTGTTCAAGGTATCTGGTCGAAAAGCTACGTCCGGTCTGTCCGATATAAGAAAAACTACAATGGGTGCATTTAAGCCTATAGATACCAGAGTTCGAGAATTTATTGTGGTTAATGTTAACTATATTTGAATTGAAGAATATATTACGGTTCGTATATCGGATTCTATAAGCGATATTAATATCATATTTCTTTAGAGGGTTAGTAACTTGAAATAAGCCTGGGTTCGTGTAGGTAAAGGGAGCATATTTCGTTTTTTTAGGCTTGTCTGGAATCAGTTTCGTTGCGGTTTTTAATTTTATCTTGTTGATGATTTTATTAATCATCAAGGGATTATAGCCATTAATTCTGGCCAAATCCTTGATAAAGTTTAGTTCTCTTTTGCGATTTTCAGTTGTAAGCAGGATTTTTAATGCTCTGTAGACAAGACTAAAAAATGCAGCCTGTTTATGAGATTGCGGATGTAAGGAATCGTTTCTTATAGCGATGGGGGCACAAGAAGGCTTTTTAAATATTTGAAAAAAGAATTTATTTTAGCAATGGGTGACCCGATCTCGGCCCTTTTGATGATATCGGGCATTCTAGCTAATATCTTTATGGATGATTTGGAAAATAACAAAATAATCAATAATATCAATGGTCTTCAATTATGGTTAAGGTATGTGGATGACACTTTTGCCATTATAGATACACAAAAAAATGATAGTCACAGCGTGCTAACATCCCGTAATGAGCTTGACAATGATGTCAAATTCACTAAGGAAGACAAGATCAACGGTTCTCTAAACTTTTTGGATTTAAACGTTTCAAGAAATATTTTTCAAATATTTAGAAAGCCTTCTATAAGAAACGATTCCTTACATCCGCAATCTCATAAACAGGCTGCATTTTTTAGTCTTGTCTACAGAGCATTAAAAATCCTGCTTACAACTGAAAATCGCGAAAGAGTACTAAACTTTATCAAGGATTTGGCCAGAATTAATGGCTATAATCCCTTGATGATTAATAAAATCATCAACAAGATAAAATTAAAAACCGCAACGAAACTGATTCCGGACAAGCCTAAAAAAACGAAATATGCTCCCTTTATCTGCACGAACCCAGGCTTATTTGAAGTTACTAACACTCTAAAGAAATACAATATTAATATCGCTTATAGAACCCGATATACGAACCGTAATATATTCTTCAATTCAAATATAGTTAACATTAACCACAATAAATTCTCGAACTCTGGTATCTATAGGTTTAAATGCACCCATTGTAGTTTTTCTTATATCGGACAGACCGGACGTAGCTTTTTGACCAGATACCTTGAACACTACAACGCTTCGAAACATAAAAAGTATTCCGCCATGAGCACCCATATGGAAGAAACTGGCCACAGTTTTACGACAATTGAAAAAGACCTTGAAATCTTGAAATACGTCAATAAAAGTAAACTTATGACAGAGTTTGAGAACATTTATGTATTCTTAGACCAGTATTTTAATAAAAAGCAAAATTTAAATGATACTTCAGAAATTAAAAGTCCAATAATTGAAAAAATTCCAGAACTACTTTCTCTTTTCAATATAAATAATAATAACTTCATGAGAATTTTTAATTATACAACCGCTAATAATATTTCCTCTGTAACAACAGCTACTGCTCTACCGCCTCTTCATGTAACACCCCCTCCACGAACATTCGACCCGCCCAAAGAATCGGTCGCCCCTCCGCCTCACATGACTCACTCCCCGCCTCTACATATACGTACATATAACACTAGAAGCAGCAATAAAGCTACTCGCCAGTTTACTTCACGTAGCTAACACTAGCGGACACCTCACACTAGTCCCAAGGGTAAGCCTGCTCTTTTAATTTTTTCTTTTCTCCTTCTTCATTTTCCATTCTAACATAATTTCATTTTCCTCCCTTTTCTTTCATTCCAGATTTCAAACTCCAATTGTGCCATAATCTGCTTCATTCATCTACGGATTGCCTGAACTCTCCCTTATTCAAGACCACAGTTACTCCTTAATGAGTTCATCATTGATGTTCTACATTGTATACGTTTTTAATTTTAAGCTAGCGCGTGAATGTGGACTAGTTCAACTTGTATTTCCTTCTGGCATTGTGATTCCCTCTCCTACAGAATTTGCAATTACCGGTGATCACGTCACATCATCCTTGGTTACATCGTCATGCACCTTTTGACTGGTTCTATTTGACTCGTACTGTTCAATTAACTCTAATTCAACTTTTGTTTTCGCACAATTGTAAGAACTCCAACGTCAATAATTAATCCTCGCTTCACACATTGACGTATATTTTAATTGTCTACAATATCTATTTTTGTTTTTTACTTTAACAACCCCATGATTGTTTTTAACTCCACAGACTGCCATCGTTCAATGTATTTCACCATAAATTCTTGCTGTTGATCTGTACATACTGTTACTAATTAAGCCTAATGTTATCGTACTACTTTTTATTACGACGTTGTTATTCTTTTAACAATTTTAATCACTTAAGTTCAGGGCCCTGACCTTAGTCTTTGTACTAACGGCTGATGATGTTCGCAATGCCAAACGAAACATGTTCCATTATTTAAGCCATTTTTTAAGACACCTCATGATTATTTTATAATTCAATGAGTGTATTATATTTTATTGAGTAGGTGGTTGTTAATAAAAGAATTTTATAATTTTAATATATTATCCTCAATACGGTTCCATTATGAGATTAATTACATGTTCCTTAGGACATACCGTCTATCATAAGCCTACCCACACAAATCGCTACTTTCATGCAGATTCTCACCACCATCTAGCACAAAAACAAGGCATTCTCACGACACTCGCCAAGAGGGCGAGACGAATTTGTGAGCCATCAAATATCCAGGTGCACATGGACACGCTCAAAGTCGCGTTCAAGGGTAATGGTCACAGCGATTTGCAGATTCATAGAGCCCTGCATCCCAGAGAAACGACCAAGCAAAGCTCACAAAAGAAAGAAGTGAAGGGAACTGCCGACTTGCCTTATATTCAGAACACCACAGATCGAATTGCCAAGGTCCTCCGCAAACACAATATAAAAACTGTGTTTGGCACTGCCACTAAAATTTCTCACAGTCTGAGTAAAACCAAGAACAAATTGTCCCCACTTTTACATCCTGGGGTATACGAAATTCCCTGTACTTGCGGTAAGGTATATATCGGCCAAACATGCCGGTCCATTGGTACCCATATCAAGGAACATGGATGTAATATTCTTCTCAACCAACCAGACAAATCGGCAATAGCTGAGCACGCTCTATCGTCGGGTCATGATGTTACGTTCCAAGATGCTCGAGCTCTTACCCACACTACACACTACAGGTCCAGGATTGACTGATTCTGATGGTTCGGTTAGCTTCCGCTTCGAACGCTAGTGCTGTGCCACGTCCTGGGAGCCATCTGGTGGCGAATGAACGTACCATTTCCACTTCTATTATAACATCTAAATTTAAAGAGTCATTGTTTAAGAAGCCTTATCATGGACAGTCAAGATTTCTTCTGATGCCGCAGAGCACAGTTCTCTGCGAAACGTAAAGAATTTCACCTTATTTTCTTGACACGGCATAAGCCCAGAAGCCTATACAGTATCATGTCTACTCAGTTTCATTATTTCCTTCACTGCAGTCTGTAACTGTTACATTGTACACCCACAGCTGTCTTTTGTAATAAACTATATTGCTGCTCAGCACTAGCATTGGCAGACATTGTTGCATGCCATATACCAGTACTTCCATTTTATAATTTTCAGCCGCTAATTTCATATCTTTTTCCTTGCTTTTGTATGCATACTCTGATAAAGCTAAATGATCATCATATTCTTGTTTAGTAGTATCCTTGTCTTCTTGATTACAACTCTTCAGCTTCATTTGAAACACGTCACATGTTTTACAAGTGTCTATTTTAGGTTGTTTGAATCTGAGTGCCGTGATCGGAATACATCTTTATAAACAGGATAAGATGGCACTCACTCGCCTTTCTCCTTCTTCTTAGTCACGTACAGTTCATACATTTTGGTTATATTAAGATGATGTGGTAGGTATTTGCGACTGGTATGGCGTCTCAAATAATGGCTTTCATGTGTGAGCTAGTAGGTCTATTTCATCCCTTTCAGAAACTAGTTTATTACTAGGTTCATGCTTTCCTCTCTGATCAAGCGTTACATTACCAACTAAATTAGTTTTATTCTTGCGCATTAGTAGAGCCCTGCATGGATGCGGATATCCACGAAGTTAGTGTCTTGGCGGATACAAACTGTATGGCAGTGCCGATAATTTTGGTGATAATTTCTAAATAATGATGTTTATTCATTCTCACTTAGGTATACTCTTGTTTTTACTTGTGGTTAGGCAACCCTTGACGTTTGTATAGGAGAATAGTGATATTATAAAGAGCCTTGAGACCAAAAAGGCACAAATCTGACCTAAGCCTAACTGGCTCCTGCCTCCAATTAATGGAAGGAACGAACAAAGGTCAATACGTTGGTAGTTATCGTAAGAGAAAATCCCTCATAAACCTGTGACTGTAGGGGTCTGGTGCCAAGTGCCAAGTGTCAGGCCTACTGTATTATGTTAACAGATCTATCCGTTTCAGTAACTTGGGTGCAATACAAAGGGCACTAGGAAAGTTTTGCAATGTGAGTGAACGCTTTAGACTTTTTCAAAATAATTTCCACCACACTCAATACAATTCTCATACGTCGAAACCAGTCACTGAACCAACTCTGCCACTTTTCTTCGGTTACATTTTCACACTCTTGATCCCATGCTGCCAGAAGCTCCTCGTCGGATGAAAAACGCCGCCCTTTCAGCTTCATCTTCACTTCTGGCAAGAGTGTGAATTCACATGGGGCAAGATCAGGACTGTATGGAGGGTGATCAAGCACAGTCAACCCTGATCTGGCAACAGAATCCATTGTTACATTAACATGATATGCTGGAGCATTGTCGTGATGCAAGAGCTTTGGACTTTGGACGGAGCTGCTTGAGAGCCTGGATGACCTGAGGCAGACACGTCTCACTGTACCACTTTGCAGTAACTGTCCTTTGTGTTTCTAGCACAACCCGAGTCAGGATGCCCCGTTTAGTGAAGAATACTGCAATCATCCTTTTCTTCACTGACCTTGACTTTCGCAGTCACAGGAGTACCCTCATCTTCAAACAGCCACACCTTGTTCTGGGATTTTGTTGGGACATTGTAATAATAAAGCCAAGTTTCGTCACCTGTAACGATGCTATTGACGTTATGCAAAGTCCTATTTTCAAACTGTTTTAGCATTTCTCTGCACCATTTCACTCGATATGCCCTTTGTTCCTCTGAAAGTGAATGGTTTTCACTCTCTTTTCATCCCTCACCATAACAGGGGTGTCCAGCCAACCGTTTTTGCATATTGCAAAACTTTCCTAGTGCCCTTTGTGTACCGGTACTGCAGTTAAGTATTTAAATTATCCGCAGAAACCATTTTGCGGATGCAGATAACCATTCGCGGATGTGAATGAAGGAAGTGCGGATGCTGTTATGTTCTGAACACTCTACTAAATATACTTATCCAGTACTTAACATTATTTTATCAGGAAATGCATTTGTTGCACAGCATGACATAACTATTCACTACAATGAAAGTTCCAATGAGAAGAACAGCTGTTCTCTCCAGAGAGTATACATCTCTGGGATTTTGTTGGGACATTGTAATAATAAAGTCGTCAAAATAGGCTTCTGTATTTGGAAGTCCCCTGAGGATTTGTGAAATGATTCGGTTAAATTCGGATGGTGCTGTTTTAATTCCAAAACTTAGACGATTCATTCTATATGTTCCACGATGTATAGATATAGTCTGGATTGTAGCAATTTCATCATCAACTACCAAGTATAGAAATGCTTTGAACAAGTCCAATTTACAAAAATATTTGGAATCACCTAGGCTGTTCAACACGCTGTTGTTACTAGTGCACTCACTGTATTATTTTTAAATACACTACAGTCTCCCCACTTAGAAATGTGTTATACACTGAATTTTAAATAAACACTTTGAAGCTGTGAACTTATCAGATAAGGAATATAGACAAATTAAAAAAAGGGAAAACAGATATTCTATGGAATTTTGAAAAAGATACTTCACTTCTCACAGAACAATTGAGCTGAGTTGGTTCACAAAACAAAATCACGGAACCGCACAGGCAGTCGAGTATGTCTTGATGATCTACGGACACGTACATTTGTTGGAACATCGGGATTATTCTATTTTGGTATCACTGCCGTATCTGGGGTTGATGGATTTTCTACTTGAACTGTTGGATCTTGGCGTGGTGATACTGTTAAATCACAATTAACCGAGACATGGCATTCTGGAGCTCTAGGTACGTCGTATGACTGGGCTGGTTCAAATGTAATTGATTTAGGTTGAATCAGTGTCCCACGCATTTGATCAATATGGCGTTTCAGTGCCCTTCCTGATTCGTCCAAAATAACTAGGTAGTGTCGCTGACCATACTTCTTTACAACCTTTCCAAATTTCCAAGTGTACTTGTTATTGCAGAAGAAGCGCACCTGGACTCTCTCTCCCATTTATTTATTTATTTATTTGGGAAACCAAAACAGCGAGAAGCCGAATTACAGAGTTCCGCAATGAAATACATATTTATAATAGAGTAGCACAAGGCAAGCATAAAGAAAAGTGGAAGAATAATGACGAAAAAACATCTAACGATAAAAATAGAGGAACAAATTAAAAACTAACAAAATTACAGACACAACATATAAAAACAAAAAATAAAGGCTAAAGAAACAACGAGAAAAACTGTTGAATGTAAAACGAAGAGAAGAACTTATAGCTAGGCACAGTAAGATAAATACAGATATAACACTTAAGTAATGGTATAGTACAGTAAAAAATAAATAAATATTATATTATGTACAAAAGAGAGGACAGCAATGAGAAGAGAAAAAAGGAATATGAAGAAAATGAACTAGGTTAAGTTAAAGAAGAATCGATTAAAGAAGGCATACGAAGAAAAAACTTCCAAGTTCCTGTCAGAAGATAAAGAGTTAAGGAGGGTTGGTATGCGGATAAATAAACTTCTTTGAACGAGAGAGAGGCGGGAATACGGAATATGAAGGGGCGGATTAATCCTGGTTTTGCGAGTTGGAACATGTAAGGAAAAGAAGGGTGCAGGTTCAGGAGAACGAAATAAACCGTTAACAGCTTTATATAGGAATCTAAGGTCGGCTACATTCCTGCGACTAGATAATGGGTGAAGGTTTAACTTGTCTAGTATCTGATTACTGCTCAAGTTTCGACAATCAGATACTCGGGCTCTAACAGTGGCACAGAATAATGACTGCACGCGGTCAATATGATTCAGATTAGTGGGTGAAGAGGTAGACCAAATGGGAGACGTGAATTCAATAATCAGTAGGATGCAAGATACATAGTAGGCTCGGAGGGCGTGGATATCGGTGATGTCAGAAAATCTATACAACAAACCGAGAAGTGACATTGCTCGCGCGGTTATCTTTTGTATATGGGGGACAAATAACAATTTACTGTCAAACATCACTCCTAAGTCATTTTCTTCTGTTAGAGTTGGGAACGGGTTACCGAGGAGGGAGTATTTACTGAGAATAGGGGATTTACGAAGCGTGATCGAAATAGAGGAACACTTGGCAGGATTAGGCTTAAGACGCCATGTGGAGGACCATTCAGAGAGTAAATAAAGCCCACTCTGTAAGGAGTTTACGTCTGATAAAGAATCGATTTGTTTGAATATTTTACAGTCATCTGCAAATAGTAGAATTTCACAGGAAACGGAGGATATAGAATGAATGAGATCGTCAATAAATAAGACAAAAAGAAGCGGACCTAGGACACTGCCCTGTGGGACGCCAGAATGTACCATAACAAGAGTCGAACTGAACCCATCAAGAACCACACGCTGAGTTCTGGTATTGAGGAAGCTCTGCAGGAGAGTTAGCAAGCGACCATGGATATTAAAATGTTCTGAGAGTTTATAGGAAAGAAGTGCATGGTCTACTGTATCAAAAGCCTTAGCAATATCAATGTAGCACACGTCCAGTTGAGAACCGGCGTTAAGAGCAGATGTTGCACGATGGAGAAGAACAGCCAGATTAGTTAGGCAGGAGCTACCAGGAAGAAAACCATGCTGCTGGGACGATATATAAGGAAGTGTGAAAGAAAGAAGGCGCTGGTGGATAATCTTTTCACAGATGAGTGACAGAGTGGGTAATATAGAAATCGGACGATAGTTTCTGACATCAGACCTCTTTCCACTTTTAAAAACCGGAGTGATGTTAGCGATTTTCCAGTCATCAGGAAAGTAGCCGGCTAAGAAGCAACGGTTAAATATAACAGCAATAGGATGGGCAAGAGTCGGAGCGGTATTCTTAAGGAAGACAGGACTGAGACCATCCGGACCAGTAGGTTTATTTTCTGGCAGGGAGGAAAGTAACGAATAGACTTCTGACTCAGAGGTGGAAAGATTACTGAGACTATGAGAAGGAACAGAATCAACAGACAGAAAATCAGGGAACTGAACAGGTGCAACAAAATTAGACGCAAAGTAATCGTTGAAAATTTCCGGTCTATTACTACCACTGGCTAAATTATCACCCCAAGTCACTGTGTCTGGCACACGCTTTGTATTCTTCCTGCTGTTTATCAGAGACTAGAATCTTTTACTATTACTTCTCACTTCTAGGCAGGCAGAATTTATGTAGTCCTGGTAATCCCGTTTTAGAAGCTGTTTATGGTGTTTGCGAAGGTCAGAAAAAGTTTTATAGCTGGCTTCAGAAGGTGACCTTTTCCAGTCTTTCCAGGCTTTCGTTTTATTAATTTCTGCAATTTTGGTGTCACTTTTCTTCCAAGGTGGGCATCTGGCAGACGTTTTACGAGTGGGAACAAGGTCACGGATCACAGCACGAGTCCAGTCATAGAACAGGTCCACTGCTTCTTGCACTTCACCCACTTGGAGCAAGTGCCAGGGAAGAAGAGAGAGGGTGTGATTGACAGCCTGCCAATCAACCTTCCGCCACAAGGGTACACAGTTCCTGGTAAAGGGTCGATGACATTTCGGGGGGCGGGGAGGGGCAAAAGAGAATGTTGCCTCTACAGACTTGTGGTTCGATTTAAAAATATTTCGTCCCACAGAAATAACGGAAGGCTCAACGGAGCAGAGCAGGTAGTCAAGAAGACTATCCCCGCAGGTGTTCTCAAGGACGTACTGTTGGAGGCCTAGGCCCGTAATATAATGGTCGAGATACCACTTGTCAAGGCTATTAGATGGGACACCATGAGCAGGGGAATTCCAAGAAATAGAGAGGTTAAAGTCGCCTAATATAATTACATTAGGATTCAGATTAATGGCTTTCATTACAGAAGAGAGAAAATTTTCAGAATAATTGAGGGTTGATCGAGGTGGCCTGTAACAAGCAAATAGATATTTGGAATGTTGAAATTTCACTTCTACCTAAATGGCTTCGCAGTCACTACTTAAATCAGTACGTTGGTTAGCATGCCATTTGGATTAAACAGCCAGGAGAACTCCCCCGCCCTGAGATCCACGGTCCGTTCTGAAAATGGAAAACTCTTTGGAAAGAGGGATTTCCATGTCTGAAACAAAGTCAGTTAACCAACTTTCAGAGAAAGCGACAATATTGAAAGAAGATAGTTCTTGTAGGTAGAGCTCGCAGTCAGTAATTTTGTTTTTAAGAGAGCAGATATTCTGATGGTAAACTGAGATCGCACTATCCGCTGCAGGTCCCGGGTTTACCTCCACATCACCAGCTAACAGTAGGAATGTCAACAACAAACTTAAAGTAGACCGAGTAGAAAACCGAGATAATTTACTGGAGGCTGGAATCGAAGCTGGTGCTACAAGAATGCAAGGGAGGTTTGCAGTCGGCAGTGAAGGAAAATGAAACTGACGAACGACAGTCAACCAGTTTCCAAACTGAGGTATATTCAGTCTTGAGACGGCGAGTCGTATACTTCCGGCAAGGGAGGCTTGGGTACGCCAGCAGCCGCCGTAGCACGTGGAATAAAAACAAAGCCGTTTATATTGAACAGACTTACTTCCGAGCATTTCACAACACATGGAATCAATGGCTGGATCATCTAGATGAACATCACTATATTCTTTTGCGCACACTACTTGTTTTGACACTAAAACTCCTAAAAGAACACAGAGGAAAAACACACAGTTACTGTCCTGGTTTCGCTACCGGTAATGAAGGTTGAGGTCAGATAGGGAAGAAAGCATCAAGGCGAATCCTCATTTTTCAGTTCAGGTATAGTTCTGCTGGTGACTTTCCACATGCAAGGGGTGTAGCACAGTATCGAAACAGAATCTTTTGTATTTTCTCGTATATTGGGACATTATCATCTGTGGCAGAACGGAGACAATTCTTCAATATTTGAACATTACAAGATATTAAAATCATTCCGTATTGACGGTTTTCACTTTACAATGGCGAAAAATGAAAGTATCCTCCTAATCAATACATCATATATTCCGTCATTAGACGGAGTAAACAAGTTCAGACATGTTTCGGCTCGTTTGAGCCATCTTCAGTGAAAAAAATTAGGGGGGTTGGAATAATTTACATAATATGAGTTGAAAAAATGCTAAAAAACATAATGAAAGCGCAAATGAAAAAACAAACAAAAGAGAGCCTAGACGGAAACAAAATAGCACAAATATGCAATATTTACATCAATATGCAGAGCAAAAAACAACTTATTGCGACAAAATTCAGTGAAACAGGTGTTAATTTGAAATAATAATTGATACTAAAAACTGCGTTAACCTAAGAAACAAGGGAATGAGAAAACAAATGATGCAGATGGAAATGAATAATAGTAGCACATGGTGAGGTTGTGGACCTCATAGTTTACAAATTATTAGTTTATAAAAACGACAAAACAGTTTGAAATCGCTGTCAAAATCCTAGTGGAAACCCATCACATCAAAATGGTCAGGAGGAGAGCGGGAGCAAACATTTTGAGAGAAATCAAGCCTGAAATAACCTGCAGGCGAAAAGCCTGTGATAAGGAGAAAAAACACCTTAAATTTAAGGCTTCAGAAATAGCAGCATTCTTAATATCTTCTCAATCTAGCGGTCCCTTTCTTCATTATTGTTTCATAATGTTGGCTGGTGTTTTGCCTTATTATAGAGGGGTCGGAAGGGCCGCATATAAAAATATGAGAAGCTGTGTTAGGTAGAAGACAGATGCATAGTAAATTGTAGTAATCTAGTGGAAACCGTCAATGAAGTTCTAATCTGTAATGGAAAAAATGAGGTTGTATGAGAAACATGGGTTGATAAGTAAAAAGTGTGGAATGGTTGTGAAGAAAGCTTAAACTTACGGTGTGCAGTAGGTGGTTGTCCTCTCTAGTGGCCTGGCTTTCTCAAAGTAACGGTCTCGTTCGCGTGATCGAGTCTATTGTTGGTTCGGCTGTGTCTGCTAGGATGGAAGGAGCGGAGGGGGAAGGGGAGGTACAGGGCTGGTTTGAGGAAGGGAGGGGTGTTGAGTTGGAGAGATGGAGGTGGGTTTGTTTGGCAAATATAAAGAATGAATGTTTCAAGAGGATGTTAGTTTACTCGCTGACTTCTAAAGCTCGAATGGTGTGGCCTTCTTAAAGTGACGGTCTCGGTCGCGTGATCGAGTCTATTGTTGGTTGGCTGTGTTTGTTAGGTTGGAAGGAGCGGAGGGGGAAGGGAGGTGCAGGGCTGGTTTGAGGAAGGGAGGGGATGTTGAGTTGGAGAGATGGAGGTGGGTTTGTTTGGCAAATATAAGGAATGAATGTTTCAAGAGGATGTTAGTTTACTTGCTGACTTCTAAAACTCGAATGGTGTGGCCTTCTTAAAGTGACGGTCTCGGTCGCGTGATCGAGTCTATTGTTGGTTGCCTGTGTTTGCTAGGTTGGAAGGAGCGGAGGGGGAGGGGTGGTGTGAGGAGGGGGGGGGGGGGAGTGGTGGTGAGTCGGGGAGATGGAGGTGGGGTTTGTTTGTGTTATGGAAATTCTGACAAATGTATGGAATGAATGTTTCAAGTAGAATGTTCTTTTTCTCGCTGACTTCATTTAAATTGTGAGTGGGGTTCATAAACTGATCTAAATCGATGTGGATGCTCTCGAGAATGTTGAGCAAGGTGCCTTTTTGCTCATAATGCAAGATCTTCAGGTCTTTGTCTATTGAAGTGTATTCGTGGCTGGATGTTTTATGGTGTTCGCTCATAGCTGAAAAACGATTATATTTGAGAGCGTTGCGATGTTCGGCGTATCTTATGACAAAATTGCGGCCTGTTTGACCTATGTAGCTGGAATTACAGGATTGGCACTTTAATTTGTAAACTCCGGAGTTCAAATATTTGTTGTTGATGTTGCTATTGTTATTGTTGACAGTGTGTGGATTGAAAATGAGTTTGGAGTTGGTGTGGGAGGTTCTGTAAGCTATTTTGATGCTGTGTTTCTTGAAAATATTAGAAATTTGGTAAATGCTACTATTATTGAAAGTGAATGTGGAAAATTTTTCTTTTGGAGCAGAATCTTTTACTAGGGTAGTCTTGGGTCTGCTTTTGTATCTATTGATGATTCTGCTGATGAAGGTTCTATTGTAACCATTGTGTTCTGCAATGTTGTAGATGGTATTAATTTCTTTTTTGAAATTCTTGCGAGATAAAGGGATAGTTAATGCTCTGAGGACCATGCTATTGTAAGCTGCTTTTTTATGTATGTCTGGGTGCACAGAGGTCTGATGGATGGTATTGATGGTGTGGGTGGGTTTCCTGTATATATTGAAGGATAAAGTGTTGTTGCTGTTGCGCATAATGGTTAAGTCCAGGTAATTAAGGGCTTTATTGTTTTCTGACTCTATGGTGAATTTTATATGTGGGTCAATAGAGTTGAGAAATCCAAGTACTGTGTTGCTGTTGGTAACGTGGGAGTCTAAAATAACAAAGGTGTCATCTACAAAGCGTGTCCAGTGTTGAATGCCATTGATCTTGCCAATGATGTGAGAATGTTCTAAATGATCAATGTAGATGTCTGCAAGGATTCCTGAAGCTGGTGACCCCATGGGAAGACCTATCTGTTGGTAAATGACATTATTGAAAGTGAAGAAATTGTTGTTCAAAGTAAATTCCAGAATTCGAATAAATTCATCTATTTCGCCTATACTTAAATTGCTGAATTTGGAGAGATTGTTTTTGATCAATTGTACGGTGCTGTTAACGGGAACATTAGCGTACATGTTAGTAATATCAAAAGAATGAAGAGTGTGGTGTTTGGATAAATTAAAGTGTTTGATCTTATTGCAGAATTCTAAGGAGTTCTTTACTGATGTGTTGGCTTGAAATCGATAGTGTGACTTGAGGAATTTGTGAATGAAACGAGATACTTCATAGGTCGGACTGTTTCTGAAATTGATAATGGGTCTTATGGGGATGTCTGTTTTATGGATCTTGGGTAGCGCTTTGGCTGTGGGAAGTTTCGGATTCATGATAATCATTTTGGATTTTTCAAGGTCATTAAACAGAAAAGAAATGTTCTTGATGATGGTTTTTAGGTCTCTTTGTATTTTATTAGTTGGATCTTTTTTAGAGGTTATGAAGTTGTTGTCTGTAAAAAACGTGTGTGCTTTATTAACATAGTCACTTTTGTCCATGATTACGGTAGCATTTCCTTTGTCGGCTTTTGTTATAATTAAGTCGTTTTGTTTCACTTTTTTCTTAAGTTTGTTTACTTTAGCTACGTGCACTGTGTTGGGTTTAATGGTTTGTTGTTGATTGAGGATGGAAGATAGCTTGTGTTTGACTTCATATCGGACCTCTTCTTGTATATTAATTGGTAATTTATTAATGGCCAATTCAGATTCAGCTATGGTGGAAATTAAATTATCACGGTTAGAAGGATTACCCCAATTATGTTTAGGTCCCTTGCTCAGCACATGAAGATCATCGGCATCAAGAATGATTTTACTTAAGTTTACTACAGGTTGGTGAAAATCATTAGACCTTGTGTTATTTGAGTTGTTATGTTTGCTAAGTATTGTTTTTGTTTTTGAAAGAGCATTCCATTTCTTGTCAAGTGTGTTTTGTGAGGTTAAGTTTGTTGGAGACGTGGAATTGAAAGGACGTCCATTCGAGGGGGCAAAGGAGAGTGGAAACTTCTAAATGAGTTTCATATAGTTTGTGGTTCAGGAGAGATTTCTTTTTATGGAGAAATTTGATTTCCTCTTTAATCCAGATTTTATCGGTTTTAAGTTGAATCGCGCGAGTTTTTGCTGTATTTCTGTGAGTTTTCTTGGTAAACTTTAGAAAATTGGGGGTTATGTCATTAATCAAGCATTTTTTCAAAAAACGTAAGTCTTGCCCTAATTTGGCGACCTTTATTTTGAGATTGCCATAAAGGTTGGCTTTCTTCTTTGCCTGGATGGCATTTCCATTACAAGATATTAGAATCATTCCGTATTGACGGTTTTCACTTTACAATGGCGAAAAATGAAAGTATCCTCCTAATCAATACATCATATATTCCGTCATTAGACGGAGTAAACAAGTTCAGACATGTTTCGGCTCGTTTGAGCCATCTTCAGTGAAAAAAATTAGGGGGGTTGGAATAATTTACATAATATGAGTTGAAAAAATGCTAAAAAACATAATGAAAGCGCAAATGAAAAAACAAACAAAAGAGAGCCTAGACGGAAACAAAATAGCACAAATATACAATATTTACATCAATATGCAGAGCAAAAAACAACTTATTGCGACAAAATTCAGTGAAACAGGTGTTAATTTGAAATAATAATTGATACTAAAAACTGCGTTAACCTAAGAAACAAGGGAATGAGAAAACAAATGATGCAGATGGAAATGAATAATAGTAGCACATGGTGAGGTTGTGGACCTCATAGTTTACAAATTATTAGTTTATAAAAACGACAAAACAGTTTGAAATCGCTGTCAAAATCCTAGTGGAAACCCATCACATCAAAATGGTCAGGAGGAGAGCGGGAGCAAACATTTTGAGAGAAACCAAGCCAAGATTGAGAAGATATTAAGAATGCTGCTATTTCTGAAGCCTTAAATTTAAGGTGTTTTTTCTCCTTATCACAGGCTTTTCGCCTGCAGGTTATTTCAGTCAACATTTTGGTTCTCTGCACCCTTCTTAAATTGAACTGTGTAATCGAATCCCGATAACAACAAAGCATATCGTAGTAGATGTCATCTGTGCTAGAGCTTTGTTTTGCTGAAAAATACGAGTTAGCAGTTCATTGTCAGTCACTAGTGTGAAGTGCCTGCCAAAAACATAGGCGTAAAAGTGGTTGACAGCAAACATTATTGCCTCCCTGTCTAGTTGGCTATAGTTCTGTTCTGATACAGTCAGTGATCGTGATGCATATGCAATCGGCCTTTCTTCTCCATCAATTAGATGGCTAAGGACAGCGGTAACACGCGTTGGACTTGCATCTGACGTCAGAACTATTGGTAATTTTGGATCATAGGGTGTTAAGACTCTATCGCTACACAACTCTGCTTTTAACTTGAGGAATGCGGTTTCACATTCATATGTAACGTTGGCCTTTGCGGAGCAGGAGCCGTAATGGATATGACATGGTGGAGAAATCTGGTATAAACCTGGAGTAGTATGTGATTAGTCCCAAAAATCTGCATAGTTCATCAACGCTTGTAGGATGAGGCATGTCATTAACAGCTCTAACTTTTTCTGGGGACTTACTAATGGTATTATGCTGGATAACATGGCTCAAATATTCAATTCTCTCTTCAAAGAAAGAACACTTAGCTCGGTTGATATGCAGATCAAAATCAGATAATCTCTTCAGACATAACCGCAAATTGTGTGTGCACTCCTCCAGAGTGGATCCATGTACGATTAAGTCGTCAAAATAGGCTTCTGTATTTGGAAGTCCCCTGAGGATTTGTGAAATGATTCGGTTAAATTCGGATGGTGCTGTTTTAATTCCGAAACTTAGAAGATTCATTCTATATGTTCCACGATGTGTAGATATAGTCTGGATTGTAGCACTTTCATCATCAACTACCAAGTGTAGAAATGCTTTGAACAAGCCCAATTTACAAATATATTTGGAATCACGTAGGCTGTTCAACACATTATCAATTCGCCTTATGGGGTAATTTGCAGCAACAAGTTTCTCATTTACACCACATTTGTAATCAACACATAATCTAACTCCTCCATCTGGCTTGGGAATGACGACCAACGGTGACCCCCAATCACTTGATGATACAAGATATGACCCCAGCTGCTTCTAGTGAGTCCAGCTCCCTTTCAACTCGTTCACGAAGTGCATAGGGAACATCCCGTTCTTGTGTAAATACTGGTTTAGCTCCTTCACGTAACTGTAACTTTACTTCAAATTCTCTCTTAAAAAAAAACAACAGGAAATTCATTAATTATGTCATCAACTGAAAAGATAGCGTTAACTGGATATGACATAAGTGGAGTTTCCTTGCTAGTATCTATTTCCTTTAATTCAATACCAAGTCTCCTAATCCACAATCTTCCAAGTAATGCCGAGTAACCCTTAGGGACAATATAAATATCATCTTGGATTTCCTTGTCTTTATATGCAGCTGAGATTGTAACCTTTCCCATAGGTGTGATAATATTGCCTAAATATGAACAAAAGGCAATTCCAGATTGTTGTAAGCGTAAACCTAGATCCAATTCATTAAATGCATCTTCAGGAAGCAGAGTAAAACATGCACCAGAACTTCAAAACACTGTGTCTTATTGTTTAGTGATACAGTGTGTTGTTTGAGTCATCAGTCCATAGACTGGTTTGATGCAGCTCTCCATGCCACTCTATCCTGCGCTAACCTTTTCATTTCTACGTAACTATTGCATCCTACATCTGCTCTAATCTGCTTGTCATATTCATACCTTGGTCTACCCCTACCGTTCTTACCACCTACACTTCCTTCAAAAACCAACTGAACAAGTCCTGGGTGTCTTAAGATGTGTCCTATCATTCTATCTCTTCTTTTCGTCAAATTTAGCCAAATCGATCTCCTCTCACCAATTCGATTTAGTATCTCTTCATTCGTGATTCGATCTATCCATCTCACCTTCAGCATTCTTCTGTAACACCACATTTCAAAAGCTTCTATTCTCTTTTTTTCTGAGCTAGTTATCGTCCATGTTTCACTTCCATACAATGCCACGCTCCACACGAAAGTCTTCAAAAACATCTTTCTAATTCCGATATCAATGTTTGAAGTGAGCAAATTTCTTTTCTTAAGAAAGCTCTTCCTTGCTTGTGCTAGTCTGCATTTTATGTCCTCCTTACTTCTGCCATCGTTAGTTATTTTACTACCCAAGTAACAATATTCATCTACTTCCTTTAAGACTTCATTTCCTAATCTAATATTTCCTACATCACCTGCCTTCGTTCGACTGCACTCCATTACTTTTGTTTTCGACTTATTTATTTTCATCTTGTACTCCTTACCCAAGACTTCATTCATACCATTCAGCAACTTCTCGAGATCTTCTGCAGTCTCAGAGAAAATAACAATATCATCGGCAAATCTCAAGGTTTTGATTTCCTCTCCTTGGACTGTGATTCCATTTCCAAATTTCTCTTTGCTTTCCTTTACTGCCTGTTCTATGTAAACATTGAAAAGGAGAGGGGACAAACTGCAGCCTTGCCTCACTCCTTTCTGGATTGCTGCTTCTTTTTCAAAGCCCTCGATTCTTATCACTGCAGACTGATTTTTATACAGATTGTAGATAATTCTTCATTCTCTGTATCTGATCCCTATCATCTTCAGAATCATAAATAGCTTGGTCCAATCAACATTATCGAATGCCTTTTCTAGATCTACGAATGCCATGTACGTGGGCTTGTCCTTCTTGATTCGATCCTCTAAGATCAGACGTAAAGTCAGTATTGTTTCACGTGTGCCTACATTTCTTCTGAAGCCAAATTGATCTTCTCCCAACTCAGCTTCTACTTGTTTTTCCATTCTTCTGTAAATAATACGTGTTAAAATTTTGCAGGCATGAGATACTAAACTAATGGTGTGGTAGTTTTCACACCTGTCAGCACCGGCTTTCTTGGGAATAGGTATAACAACATTCTTCCGAAAATCAGATGGGACTTCTCCTGTCTCATACATCTTGCACACTAAATGAAATAACCTTGCCATGCTGGTTTCTCCTAAGGCAGTCAGTAATTCAAAGGGAATGTCATCAATTCCAGGTGCATTGTTCCTATTGAGGTCACTCATAGCTCTGTCAAACTCTGACCTCAAAATTGGGTCTCCCATTTCATCAGCAACAACAGCCTCTTCATGTTCCAAAACCAAATTATTTACATCTTTACCTTGATACAACTGTTGGATATGCTCCTGCCATCTTTCTGGTTTGTCTTCTTTCCCTAGAAGTGGCTTTCCATCTGAGCTCTTAATATTCATACACCTAGATTTCATTTCTCCAAAGGTTTCCTTGATTTTCCTGTATGCAGCATCTACCTTACCCAGGACCATACAGCCTTCGACATCCTTGCACTTCTCCTTCAGCCATTCTTCCTTAGCTACCTTGCACTTTCTATCCACTTGATTCTTTAATCGCCTGTATTCTTTTCTGCCCTCTTCATTTCTAGCTTTCTTGTAGTTTCGTCGTTCATCAATCAGGTCTAGTATATCCTGAGTTATCCACTGATTCTTAGTTGATTTTTTCTTCCTTCCTAACATTTCTTCAGCAGCCCTACTGACTTCATTCTTCATGACTCTCCACTCTTCCTCTATAGTGTTTCCTTCAGCCTTTTCATTTAGTCCTTGTGCAACATGTTCCTTGAAACAATCCCTCACACTCTTTTCTTTCAACTTGTCTAGATTCCATCTTTTTGCATTCTTTCCTTTCTTCAATTTCTTCAACTTCAGATGGCATTTCATGACCAACAAGTTATGGAAAGTTTTGCAATCTAACACCTGGTTTCTGAATCTCTGCCTAATCATAATGAAGTCTATTTGATACCTTCCGGTGTCCCCAGGTCTCGTCCACGTATACAGCCGTCGTTTGTGGTGTTTGAACCAAGTATTGGCAAGGACTAAATTATGATCAGTGCAGAATTCAACCAGCCGACTTCCTCTTTCGTTCCTTTGTCCCAATCCAAATTCTCCTACTGTATTACCTTCTCTTCCTTGGCCTACCACTGCATTCCAGTCTTCCATCACAATTAGATTCTCGTCACCTTTTACATATTGTATTAAATCTTCTATCTCCTCATATATTCTTTCGATTTCTTCATCATCCGCTGAACTAGTAGGCATATAGACCTGCACTATTGTGGTGGGCATTGGTTTGGTGTCTATCTTGACGACAATAATTCTTTCACTATGCTGGTCGTAGTAGCTTACCCGCTGCCCTATTTTCTTATTCATTATTAAACCAACTCCTGCATTTCCCCTGTCTGATTTTGTGTTGATAATTTGGTAGTCGCCTGACCAAAAATCTTGTTCTTCCTGCCAACGTACTTCACTTATACCAACTACATCTAACTTTAGCCTATCCATCTCCCTTTTCACGTTCTCTAACCTACCACAACGATTCAAACTTCTAACATTCCACGCTCCGACTCGCAGAATGTCAGTATCCATCTTCCTGATGATCGCCCCCTCTCGTGTAGTCCTCACCCGGAGATCCGAATGGGGGACTAGTTTACCTCCGGAATATTTTACCCGGGAGGAAGCCATCATCAGTACATCATTCATACAGAGAGAGCTGCATGTCCTCGGGAGTTAGTTACGGCTGTAGTTTCCCGTTGCTTTCAGCCGTGTAGCAGTATCAACACAGCTAAGCCACGTTGAGTATTATTACAAGGCCGTATCAGTCAATCATCTAGACTGCCGCCCTTGCAACTATCGAAAGGCTGCTACCCCCCTTTCGATGAACCATTCGTTAGTCTGGTCCCTCAACAGATACCCATCCGATATGGTTGCACCTGCGGCTCGGCTATCTGCATCATTGGGACACGCAAGCCTCCCCAAGCAATCAATCAATCAATCACTACTGATCTGCATTTAGGGCAGTCGCCCAGGTGCCAGATTCCCTACCTGTTGTTTTCCTAGCCTTTTCTTAAATGATCGCAAAGAAATTGGAAAGTTATTGAACATTTCCCTTGGTAAGTTATTCCAATCCCTAACTCCCCTTCCTATAAACAAATATTTGCCCCAATTTGTCCTCTTGAATTCCAACTTTATCCTCATATTGTGATCTTTCCTGCCTTTAAAGACACCACTCAAACTTATTTGTCTACTCCATTATCATCAATCAATACTGATCTACATTTAGGGCAGTCGCCCAGGTGGCAGATGCCCAGGTGGCAGATTCCCTATTTGTTGTTTTCCTAGCCTTTTCCTAAATGATTTCAAAGAAATTGGAAATTTATTGAACATCTCTCTTGGTAAGTTATTCCAATCCCTAACTCCCCTTCCTATAAATGAATATTTGCCCCAGTTTGTCCTCTTGAATTCCAACTTTATCTTCATATTGTGATCTTTCCTACTTTTATAAACGCCATTCAAACTTATTCGTCTACTAATGTCATTCCACGCCATCTCTCCGCTGACAGCCCGGAACATACCACTTAGTCGAGCAGCTCTTCTTCTTTCTCTCAATTCTTCCCAACCCAAACATTGCAACATTTTTGTAACGCTACTCTTTTGTCGGAAATCGCCCAGAACAAATCGAGCTGCTTTTCTTTGGATTTTTTCCAGTTCTTGAATCAGGTAATTTTGGTGAGGGTCCCATACACTGGAACCATACTCTAGTTGGGGTCTTACCAGAGACTTATATACCCTCTCCTTTACATCCTTACTACAACCCCTAAACACCCTCATAACCATGTGCAGAGATCTGTACCCTTTATTTACAATCCCATTTATGTGATTACCCCAATGAAGATCTTTCCTTATATTAACACCTAGATACTTACAATGATCCCCAAAAGAAACTTTCACCCCATCAACGCAGTAATTAAAACTGAGAGGACTTTTCCTACTTGTAAAACTCACAACCTGACTTTTAACCCCGTTTATCAACATACCATTGCCTGCTGTCCAACTCACAACATTTTCGAGGTCACGTTGCAGTTGCTCACAATCTTGTAACTTATTTATCACTCTATAGAGAATAACATCATCCGCAAAAAGCCTTACCTCCGATTCCACTCCTTTACTCATATCATTTATATATATAAGAAAACATATAAAGGTCCAATAATACTGCCTTGAGGAATTCCCCTCTTAATTATTACAGGGTCAGATAAAGCTTCACCTACTCTAATTCTCTGAGATCTATTTTCTAGAAATATAGCAACCCATTCAGTCACTCTTTTGTCTAGTCCAATTGCACTCATTTTTGCCAGTAGTCTCCCATGATCCACCCTATCAAATGCTTTAGACAGGTCAATCGCTATACAGTCCATTTGACCTCCTGAATCCAAGATATCTGCTATATCTTACGAGGCAAGGTCACATGGTTCGCAGAGGAGGAGTGATAAGTAACCATATATTTATCAGAGTCAGGAGTAACTTCAAATAATTCTACATGTGACGGAGAGAAAGTAGGTTCTGCGTTACTCACACCGTATGAATGATCCTGGGCATCACATGGGATAACTGAAATTGATTTAGTTGAGCTGGAACTATCTGCTTTTGATTTGGAATTTCGCATTAGGCTGGTGATACACACCTTGGCGAGATGACTTTTCTTCCACAAGAATCACATCTCATATCATACCTACTAACTCGGCATTCTGACACACGATGATTCGGCTTAGCACATCAGAAACAGAGGTTATCAATTCCTAATCTTCTGAAATCAGGTCTGATTCTTCCACTAGAGACAGAACGTTGACCATATCGCATACTTTGATTCGGTGAATGTGTGTTGCATGGATGGTCAGGGCTCAACGAATGGTTACTCTTGCTATAACGGGGGCTCGGAGAATGATACCGAAAACTGTGATCCCGTCGAGATCGGTAATCTGAGCCAGCAGTAACCTTATAAGTATCGCTGTTGTCGAATTCAGATGCCGATGAAAAGGCTTGTCTGGTAAATTCCCTACTTTCTATTCTAGACGTTTCCAATAATGTTGCCTTAGCTAGGATTTCATCAAAAGTGGTGATATTAGATTGCAGTAGCTGTTCGCGTAACCAATTGTCTCGTAAACCTCTTATGAACTGGGCTCTTAGAAATACATCCAAAATTGAAACTGTACGTTGACATTGGCATTTGACTGTGAATTCGCACTCAGCTAAATTACGTTGAAGAGTTATGACAAAATCGGCGATAGACTGTCCCTCTTTCTGATAATCATTTAAAAAATAATGCTGAGAAATAATGGCACTTTTCTTGGGAGCAAGCATTTGGCTGAACAGTTAAACCAGATCTGTAAATGACTGAGTTCTGATTAATTTTTCTGGGCCTAGAAATGCAGATAGACTGTTGTAATGCACAGAACCTATAGAGACGCATAGTAATTGTGCTTTCTTTTCATCATCTGTGATATTTTTCATTGCTACGTAATTCTCACACCTCTCCATATAGCATGCAAATTTTTCCTTCCTAGAATCAAAATTTTCAAATGGTTGTATGCTTGAACAGTTACCTGAATGCAAGATTTCTCTTTCTGATTCTCTTTGGAATGTTGTTATAAACTGAGTAAGCAGGATTTGTTGTTGTTGGTTGAAAGCATCTAATAGTTTAGCAAACTGTTCTGAATCCATTCTTCTGAGTGTAACCTAATTGTGTCAAAACAGCGGTAAATATTTTCGGTGGTTGATAGTACTGTGCAGGATATTAGCAATACTTATTTATAATCCCATCCTCTTCGCCAACTGTTATGTTCTGAACACTCTACTAAATATACTTATCCAGTACTTAACATTATTTTATTAGGAAATGCATTTGTTGCACAGCATGGCATAACTATTCACTACAATGAAAGTTCCAATGAGAAGAACAGCTCTTCCCTCCAGAAAGTATACATCTCTGTGTTGTTACGCTGTTGTTACTAGCGCACTCACTGTATTATTTTTTTAAAATACACTACAGATGCGGATATGATTTTGTATATCCGTACAGGGCTCTACATATTAGCACATCAACTTTACCTCTTTTAATTCCATAAACGGACATAAACAATATCTTACAAACTTCTATTGGAACTTTATTCACAGGAACAAAAAATTTAGCAGTTATTGTCCTATCATGAGAGCCACTATCTCTTTTTCTGCGCCCTTTCTTTTCTTTTCTGTCTTTTTCCCTGTGATCTTGATACCATTGCTAAAAATCTGATTCTGAACAGCAGGGTCAGAATTTGAATGAAGTTCAGTAAATATCGATTTCTGATCACTATCTTTACATTTCTTCGTACATTTTTTTCTACAACACTTATGAATTGCAATAAGCACCTTTCCAGCCCGTTCCTTGCCTTGTCTATCAATATACATTTCACCCCGTGCTTTCAGCTTTTTTGTTTCAGTTCTGCTTAATTTCCTCTTAACACTGATAGTTTCGGATTCATCACTTTTTGAATTAGCATCACCTTCACCACTATCAATATTCACTCTCACTACAATACAAAACAGGATCAACTGCAGATGTACTAGCGCCAACTGAAGATGTGATCTCTTCCTCCTCAGTCGAAAGCACATTACTAGAAGTACATGGTTGATACTGTATCCCTCCGTCACTGTTACACATCTGGACTTCTACCTTTTTCTTCTTTGTTACTTGTTCTGGAAGTTGAAAATCTGCATATTCATCTTCTGATGTCATGTAGTCCTATTCTGATCCTGAAATTGACATGTCAGAGAATTCTGTAGACTTAAGAAGTCCATAACCTTATAATCTGTATGTTGAAGGCATGAACTGTATTTCTGAAACCTGGTGAATAATTATTATATTTACCTTCACTGGCATCAATCTTACATGAATGTATTATATCATCTGTAATTGAAGAATTAATAACTCTGTTGATGATAAATAAACAAATCAAATCAGATCATGAAGTGCACATGGCCACAATTCTTCTAGTTCTCTCTCGCATAGTAAAAATTGGTTCTCAATGGTCATGGAGGCAGATGAGGTCATGCCAGACGGACTGGCTGTGAAGGCGCAACTCAGTGGTATTTTGAGTCCTGCGGCAGTCCATTGCAGTCGTGATACTAGAACCTGCGTGTCGCATTTCATTTGTGCCGTAGGGTATAGTTCGAAGATCATAGCATGTGGGTCAATTCCTTGCAAGCTGCGATCCACCTTAAACAAAATCCAGCTTGTGGCACTTTTTCCTAGTCTTCCTGAGACCCCGTGACTACTCAGGAATTCGGTCCTGCATTGTTTGGGCAGGCCTATTTAGGATCACTGCAGCCCACGCTGAATGGGGAAGGCACTAGAAACTGTGGGCTAAACATCGGAAGTCACACTCTCATCATAATCTATGAGCTTCATTTCTGTATTGATGATTCACACAAATGCAAAGAGGAGAAGAATTCCACTTAATCAATACTTGTTTATTGTTATTATTAAAAATACAGGACTGGTTTCGACCCTAGTGGGTCATCCTCAGCTGAACACACATACACATAACACATCGTGCAGTTGCAAACGTTATCATATCTAAAAAGGAATATCATGTGACGATAACATGTCAGGTTGTACTCGTGAGTAGGGCATTTGTCAAATTGGAGATTAAGTATGTGTTATCATTTGTCTATGTGACATGCATGAATGCACATCTATGAGAAGTGAATATTCCTGAACTTATAACTAACTTATAAGTATGCATGAAATGAAAACATATATGTAAAACACTTTCATGCTTGTGAATGTTTGAGTTTATGGCTTGCACTGTTTCTTGATTCTTCAGTTTGACTATTGTAATTAAGTCTTATTGTTCATAACTGTATATTATATTAAAAACTCAATGGCTTAAATTGTAATTAGAGTTACATATTAGAATACCAATTTCTCGTTTAAAAGGGTTTTTTTGTCACCATATGTACACGAAAGGCAAAACATTGAAGTAGTGTAGATTCGGTTGAGGCTTGGATGGAAGTGTAGAGAATACAGCTTGCCATATATAAAATCCTGTTGTTTACATTAAAAGATGAGTCAGGATGTCCTGTGCCTTATTAACACGTTCGCAGCCGATGACGACACATGTGCGTCATGACTTCACTTTCACTCAGTGCCGATGACGACACGTGCGTCACACTCTACGCCAAATATTGAAGCTCGTATTTCCGCCAATATGTATGTAAAC
This sequence comes from Anabrus simplex, assembly GCF_040414725.1. Lineage (NCBI taxonomy): Eukaryota > Metazoa > Arthropoda > Insecta > Orthoptera > Tettigoniidae > Anabrus > Anabrus simplex. Next base: position 385,024,898 of record NC_090267.1, on the reverse strand, counting down.
AAACAGACCTCTTATCTGTGCATTGTTAAGGTGTTATTAAACATATGCACCATCTGGGCATCAGATCAATTCTTAGTTACAATCTCTGTAGCCATTAGAAGTCGGCATACATTTCTGCGATGTCAAGAAGGAACAGCGAAGTTTCAGAACCTTCTCACTGGGAGAAACCCCGTCTTAGCGGGATACACAGGCGACTTGCAATTAATGATGATAGTCTGGAAGGTCTCTTGAACGCTAGTGACAGTGACAGCATTGATAGTGACGACAGTGATGACAGTGTGAAAAGTGACTGTAGCCACCTAAGTGAGAATTTTAATCACGGATGTGTGTGTCGATCGTCTACTCAAAATTCTCACATTACAGAAGATGAGGAAGACACAAGTAATATCTCATCTCCAAATCTCCCGCCAAGTAACATGGGCAATATTTCAGGGGTCATTTCTTGGATTCGTCATCAATGAAACAAACTTTATTGGTCGGCCGGGAATGAAGGTTCCACTGCCAAGTGACGCGAAACCTATTGATTATTTTCGCTTGCTTGCAGATGACAACTTGCTGAATAACATTGTAACTGAATGTAACACATTTGCAGAAGAGTTATTTTTGCGAGGAAATGTCACTGAAAAGTAGCACACTCTAATGACTAGTTACATTGTACAGCTTATGGAGTAATGTAAGTATACATTGTTCACACAGCAATAATAAGATTCTACTGCACAGTATTTTTGTGTGAAATGTTCAAAAATTTATTTTTATGTTGTAAAGAAGTTCTACAATCGAAAAATACATTATTTTTCTCGTTCCACTTCATTACCAGCCATGACGCAAATGCTGCGTCAAACGGCACCAAAGGCGAAATGCTCATCGGTAGTGCCGCTGACACAGCATGTGCATCATAGCTCGTATGCACATAAATAATATTGACATAATCAAAATAATAATCTAAAATGCATAAGGACACAGAAATGAACTCCTTTAAACAAAAAAAGTAATACGGTACCACGGTAATGGTTGCCGATATCCGAGCGGCCGCGAACGTGTTAAGTAAAGTTGTATGGCATTAAACCAGAGTGGTGGCTCCCTTCCTTTTTTGTAGTTGTGTGAGGGTATAATGATTATCTGTGAAAGATAAGAATAAGATGTGAGTGATACTAATATGTTGAAGGAATGTCTTTGAGTCATGTGAGAGAATCTATATGTGTACTTACTGCTATTGTAGTCCTGAGGTTGTATATGGTTTGGGAGCATGTTGAGTACAAGCTTTGTTCAGCTGAGGATGACCCGCTAGGGTCGAAACTGGTCCTGTATTTTTAATAATAACAATAAACAAGTATTGATTAGGTGGAATTCTTCTCCTCTTTGCATTTGAGTCACATTCTCAGCCGGCTGTGAGGCCGCACCCGGCAGGTTACCCCTTATGTGGTCAAAAAACGAAGATTACCAAAACTTTGAGTATAGGAAACTGGAATGTTCGAACCCTACTTGATTTGAAAAACAATAACAGACCTGAGAGAGAACAGCGCTTGTCACCAATGAGCTTGGATGAATGAACATTGATATTGCTGCCTTAAGTGAAACCAGACTGTCCAGGGAAGGTAAACTTACAGAGTTCAGCTCAGGCTACACAATCTTCTGGAAGGAAAAAGATGAGAGAGAACACCTCATTTATGCTGTTGGATTTGCTGAGAAGACCACATTGGTGTATGATTATCAGCTAACTCCAACCGCTGTCAGCGAAAGAATTATGGCTTTCCGAATCCCACTCTCTGGAGCCAAATCTATAACACTCATATGCGCATATGCTCCCACCTTGGATACTGATGTAGAAGCTAAAGACCAATTCTACAACCTGCTGAGCACTACCATCACCAAAGTACCACCAAGAGACAAGCTCTTACTACTTGGCGATTTCAATGCCAGAATTGGTATAGATCATCAATTATGGGGCAATGTGATGTGAAAACATATGGACTTGACAACTGTAATGCCAATGGTCTACTGCTCCTTGGTTTATGTGCTGAACATGAACTCTTTATTACTAATACTCGGTTATGCCTGCCTAATTGCTACAAGACCACTTGGATGCATCCTCGCTCAAAGCACTGGCACATCCTTGACTATATCATCACCAGATAATGTGATAAAAAAAGATGTCCTTGTCACAAGGACTGCAAGAAACGTTGATGACTGCTGGACAGATCAAAAGCTCCTTTTTTGGCGGCTGAGAATCTCAATCTGTCGCAAACCAAGAAGAACCATCCACAACATGCCCAGGGAGAAATTTGATACTTCTGAACTTCATATTGAATCCATTGCTACAGATTACAGAAATAAAATCTCAAACAAACTGGCTAGTCATCCAGCCAGCAGTGATAGTACAAATCAGGAGTGGGCCATCTTTCAGAAGGTCATCACTGAGTCAGCTGAGGAAACAATTGGTTTTGTGAGGAAAAAAGACAAGACTGGTTTGATGAAAATAATGAAGAAATTAAATGTCTGATCAATGCCAAACGGGAAGCCCATCTATCCTCTCTTCAAGATCTGTCTTCCGATGTGAAGAAATCACATTTCTTGGAACTTAAAAAATGTCAGGCACAAATTAGGGAAATCAAGAATAACTGGTGGCAACAAATAGCTGAAGAATTGCAAAAACTATCTGATGCCCGCGACCTGCAAAACTTCTATGCTAGCATAAAGGAGATATATGGTCCAATTAGATCTTCATCGGGGTCATTGAAGACTGCTGACAACTCCCATAATTTTAACTGATAATAGAGAAATTTTAGAGCATTGGAAGGAACATTTCTCTGCGCTTCTAAATCATGCCTCCAACCATGAATGGCAGCCCACATACAGAGACTTCACGAAAGCACTCAATCAACTAAAACCAAAAAGGCTCATGGTCCTCATAACATCCCTCTGGAACTGATACAAAATCGAGGTATACCCTTGAAGACTCACTCATCATCTTGATTTGGGAAACTCGAGAAGTACCTGACGACTTAAGAATGCTACCATCACTATCTTCAAGAAAGGTGATCGTAGTGTATGTGGGAACTACTGTCATTTTGTCATTTGCAGGTAAAATTCTTGCAAGTATTCTATTAAACCGGCTCCAAGTTATCTCAGAGAGGATTTTGCCTGAGACTCAATGTGGTTTCCGAACCTCCGGAGGCACAACAGATATGATGTTCTGTGCTGGACAACTCTAGGAAAAATGCAGAAAGCAACAACAGCTCTGTATTTAGTTTTCTATGATCTTGGAAAAGTCTTTGATTCAGTACCAAGATCTGCTATATGGAACGTACTGAGACATTTTGGATGTCCTGAACATTATGTGGAATTGGTTCGAGCTCTTCATGATGGCATGTCTGTACAGATTCTCTATGGTAACTGAGTATCAGATTCGTTCCCAATCACTCATGGATTGAAACAAGGCTATGTGCTTGCTCCTACACTCTTTGCATTGTACATAGCTACCATGCTACATGAATCATCTGCAAACAATTTAGGCATGGAGATTAAATTTTGTTTTGATGGAGGCCTTTTCAATCTGGCAAGACTTGGCTCATAAAGACGTACTCTGGTTACCCGGATAACAGAACTGCAGTATGCCAATGGCACTGCAACTCCTGCTGCATGTGATCACTTTGGTCTTGTCATTAATGCGAAAAAAATGAAGGTACTTGCACAACCTGCCCCAGAATTAACTCTTCCTGAGATCAGTATCTCCATCTTAGACACAACGCTGGAACAGCTTGATCACTTTTCATATCTTGGAAATATCTCGTCTAAATGGTGTACCTGCGAACAGGATGTTGATGAAAGAACTGGGGTTGCTCATGCAGCATTTGGAAGGTTAATGCACAGAGTCTTCATGGATACGACCTAAAACTGCATACCAAACTCATGGTGTACAAAGCTGTTGTCATTTCCACGCTGCTGTATGGCTGTGAAAGTTGGATACTCTATCACCGTGATATCAAAATACTTGAGCGCTTCCACCAACAGAAAATGGGATACATCTTGAATATTAAGTGGGAGGACTATGTGACCAACACGACATTTCTCGACAAAGCGCAGCTAAATAGCGTTGAGGCAACAATCATTGCTCATCAACTGAGATGGTTAAGCCATGTTCACCGCATGGGTGATACCAGACTTCCCTGCCAAATTCTTTGTGGTGAACTTTGCTCCGGCAGTAGATCTCATGGAGCCCCTCTTAGGCGTTTTAAGGACCAACTGAAACACAACATGAAGGCAACTGGTATAAATTTACAGACATGGGAAGAATGTGCTGTGGACCATTCACTGTGGCGGAACACTACATCCATCGCTGTCAACTTGTTTGAAAGAGAATGCTGCAGAGATCAAGAGGCCAAGTGACAAGCAAGAAAACTTTGTCAATTACAACCCCGCCCTCCTGCATCCATCCAGTGTGATTTGTGTGGGCGTACGTTTTTTGCCAGGATTGGTCTGTTTAGTCATCGCAAACATATCCATAAACTGAGTTGAACTGCTCAATGTATGCAGGAAGAAGTTATATATACTCGGATCAAGTTACAGCCGACGGCAACTGCGTCAAAATAGATCTTGGTAGAAATTAACGCCCTAGTTGCTTGTTGAAATGTATTCATGGAATGGAGAAGGCCCGTGATTGGCTATTCACATACTTGGCACAAACAACATTCAGCTCCATCTACCTGTAGGCCTATGACACGCTGCTTGGCACACAATGCGGGGACAACGCTCTCGAGATCTCTCAAAATTTCTCGCGAGAAATAGTGCCTGCGCTAGTCTCAAGAAATCCCAAGACCTCGCCTCAGACTGCCCATCACAAACACAATAATTCAGGTCTAGGATTATATGGGAAGCAGTGGACATGCATAAAAATCCTAATAATTTCAATAGGGACACTGGCTATCAATTAAGTAATACGTGGTTACCAGCCATTAATAATTTACTTAGGTGTATCTGTTACTTGTTCTTCACTATTGTTATTTTGTTTTGTTTTCTTCCAAATTCATACTCCCCTCATCATTAGATGGTTCATTTTAGGATATGTGTCACACTTTCATAACCTGTATACATCTGTTACTTCTTTTCATGCTCGTGTCTTCAACGCTGTTTTAGTATGTCATTTTTTCTGCCAACCCTACCCCCTTGCCTTATTCAAACACATTTTTCTCTTCTTTTTCCGTTGACATACTTTTCTTTCTATCTTCAACTCTATTCTTCCTTGTCAATCTTTCATTGCACTTCATTTTATTTTTAAAAAATCTTCTACTACATTCTGGCCTTGTTGTTTACTTTATAACGCACATACATACTGAACAGGAAACATGTTGAATGGTGCTAAGATGGCATCGTCTATTTCCATACAGAAGGCTAGTGCATGTAAGCCATCTGGTGACAAACGAAAATACTACTTACAATAGACCAATAGTATTCTCAAATTCAAACCATCATTATTAGAGAAGTCGTCCTCATGTACATACAAGTTTCTCTTCTGAAGATGCGGAGTGAAGTCTCCACAAAATGAAAAGAATTTCATCTTGTTTTCTTGACATGACTAAAGCCCAAAAGCTGTATTATCGAATCTAAAAATGATATGATTATTGTAGCTATGACATACCTTGTGGCTAAGCATGGATTTGACTCAACTGAACTGAAGTTCTTGCTTTCCAGTAACAGTTTCATGGGCTGTGACAGATACTTCAGTCTCATCAGAAAAAAAAAGATAAGTGGCTTCAAAAAAGTTCCAGATGTCTTCCTGTGGGTGGGGAACGCAGATGAAGAATACACCCACGGTATCCCTTGCCTGGCGTAGGTGACTAAAAGGGGTGACCAAGGGATGATCAAATTAGAACTGTGATACTACTTGTAATTAGTACCACCACGCAGGGAACACCATGGGTCGCTTTTACTTACGCTTAGTACCACTATGTTAGGTACACAATAGGTTTGTGATCATTAACGACAGTGCGTGCTCAGGGTGCGGTTTACAGTACCTGTGATTCATACCACTATATGAGCAACACCATGGTTCTGCCTTGTCTATGATTAGTACCCACTATGTAAGGAACACCACGGGATAGTGCGAGTTTCTGTGGTTAGTCCGCTTATGTGAAGAAAACCATAGGTTTGCATTGCCTGTACATAGCGACACAATGTGCAAAACACCATACGTCTGTGTTACATGTGCGCATTACATTACCTGTGAGTAGTACCATAATGTGTGGAATACCACAAGTCTATGCTAATTTTGATTAGTACCGCAACATGACAAATACCATGGTTCTACTTTCCTAGCGATAAGTACCATTATGAGGGGCCGATGACCTGGATTTTGGACCCGTTTAGACTACAAGCACAATCGATTCAGTATTGTGCTTTAGAAGCAGTCCCTTGGTCAGTAATACTATTGTTTAACGCTAATTTCTGGAAAAGTGGGGCATTACAGGTTGGATCCACTGATTGTTTTCACTTCATATCCATCCATTCATTCTTCGTCCTCATGTTTTGAATTCTGGTCAGTGGAGGATTACAGGTTTATAATTGTCCTTACATTTTGTGCCATTAGGGGCTGATGACGGATCCTCCGTGGCTCAGATGGCAGCATGTCGGCCACTCATCGCTGGATACCGTGGTTCAAATCCCGGTCACTCCATGTGAAATTTGTGCTGGACAAAGCGGAGACGGGACAGGTTTTTCTCCGGGTACTCCAGTTTTCCCTGTCATCTTTCATTCCAGCAACTCTCTCCCTTCTCATTTCATAGCATCTATCAGTCATTAATAAATCACTTTGGGAGTGGCGACCCCATCGTACTAATAGCCTATAGGCTTATGATTCATTCATTACATCCCTGACCCGGTCAATGACTGGAAAACAGGTTGTAGGTTTTCATTTTCAGGGCCTGATGACCTAGATGTTAGGTCACCTTTAAACAACGAGCATCATCATCATCAGTTCCAAATGATATATTCGGGCTCATCACTTCATCTCGACATTCCAAATCCACTCATTGCCATTAAGATGGAGGGAGAAGATTTCATCAACTTTGGGAACCTTGCTGATTTTTTTTTTTTTTTTTTACAATTGGCTTTATGTCCCGTCGACACAGATAGGTCTTATGGCGATGATGGGATATGAAAGGGCTAGGAATTGGAAGGAAGCGGGCGGCCTTAACTAAGGTACATTCGCAGCACTTGCCTGGTGTGAAAATGGAAAACCACGGAAAACCATCTTCAATGCTACTGACAGTGGGGTTCAAACCCACTATCTCCCGAATGCAAGCTCACAGCTGTGCGCCCCTAACTGCATGGCTAACTCACTCAGTGTTGATGAGTTTATCAGTACTAAGAAACTAAACATTAGCAAGCTATCTTTTATTAGTTTCAACCACAATAGGCCTGTGCTTTACATGAAGGATTCTCACAATGAACACATTGAACCCACTGAGCACTATATTTTTAAGAAAGGAAAAAATAAGAATAACCAGAAAGACGTAATAAGTGATGAAAAAAAGGACATAAGAAAGATGATACAGTTTCTGAAAGAGAAGAAACACAAAATGTTCTACAGGAATCTGCTTGGTATTCCTGAGGACATCGAAGTGAAAGTGGAGGGTCAGAAAACTGATTAATTATGCATTAAAATGCTGAGACTGAATAAATGTTAGTTACAAATTATATTATTCACATTTTCAAATAACCAAGGGACTTTTTAGATCATACTAGCTGAAGACAACCCGCTTCGCTGGTTTTTTAGTACATCCGTGCGGTTTTCTCTTTATCATACAGAAGACGTGCATTAAGCGACCACTCTTTTTCTGTATCATCTTTTATTTTTATTCTTTCTTTTGGGGTACCTAAATACTTACATATTAATTCATTTTATAAAAACATATTATACACTACATGTGATGTCTTGTTGCCTGGCATATGCACAAACAAGTTTTTTGTTTGTCCAACATGGGAGAAATCAATGTAGATCTGACCATGTATGAAACAGGAATCTTCAAATTAACTCTGCAATTGTAGAATGTCTGACCCTGAGCCTTAACGATAGTCATACTATAAGCTAATCTCACTGGAAATTGTAATCGTTTGAAACAAAATCATTTGAGATCAATAGAATTCTTGGTATGAAAACAGTTTTTCCTTTTTCTTTACTGGTTAGGATTACTGCCTCAAGGACATTGTTAAGGATCTATCAGTAAGTATTTGCTTTATATTCAAGAATTACAAGAAATACTCAGAGGTGTACTCAAGCAGCAAACTGTTGTGGTTCTGAGATCACCATAGTCCTGCCATATGAATCAAATATGGTATATAAAACCAAGGAGCCTTCTAGAGTACATTCTTACTCCGATCCCTTATTTTAATACATTCAATGATGAAGTCACCCAATTTCAAGCCCCACATCTCCTACACCACCACGGCTACTGACAAGCAACCACAATGGGAGACTCAAGGCTACCCGCAACACAAACACCTGTGGTTTGCGATAGGTAGTTGTGGCTGCAAGGTGAAATATATGAACACACACGTCTATATATATATAGTCGGTGACTTTCAACCCCCACATCTCCCATACCACCACAACTACTGACATACAACCACTATAGTGTATGACGGGAGACTTGAGACTATTACCAAACAAACTCACCAGTGGTCTACGGTGAGTATTTGTGGCTCCAAAGTGAAATATATAGACACACACACACACACACACACACACACACACACACACACACACACACACACACACACACACACCTGTTTTCATATATATCGGCCACTTTCAACACCAACATCTTCCACGCCTCCAAACGCAACCACCATAGTGCATAATGGGAGATTCGAGGCTACTACCACACACAAACACCAGAGGTCTGGGGTGGGTAGTTTTGACTGCAAGGTGAAATATACAGACACACACATCTATTTTTATATATAATAGATTGTCTTTAATATTTCACGTTATTTACTAAAAAGTCAAACAATACTGAGTGGTTCAGTGAGAGAGTGCCAATGGCCATAGCCGTGTTGAAAGACCAGATCCCATGAGATCTCTGAAGTTAGGCAACATTGGGAGTGGTCAAGATTTGGATGGGTTGCCATGTGCTGTTGGTGGGCGGTAAGGGAATGGAGGAGTGGAAAGGAACTTGCCACCCTACCGTACGTAAACTCTGGCTCGAGCACACCTCTGCGGAGGTTCGGACCTGCCTTCAGGCAGAATACACCCTTACCTTAGTGATTCCACACTGAAGTAAAACTGAGAAAAGATTACTTTTATTAGAATGCTCTCATAAGGCACCAAAATGCATACTATTTTAAAAGTCACATAACAAGTGAATGAGCTATCTCACAACAATGTAAATATTCAGACATTATCAGTAATCATAAAAGGTTTCATAAACATTATATAAACTCATTTTCTAATTTTTGGGTATAGATCACTCTCACATTAAGCCAGTTAAAAAGAAATGAACATTCAAAAAGTTATTTTTTGTAATTATATAAAATATTTTTTGATCTGGTATACTTGCATTTCAAAGGCCGTAGGTAATTATTATTCCTGGTCTTCTTAGGTAGAGAAGAGTGAAAGTACCAGTTAGCAAGGGAACTCTATTATTGCCTATTGAAATGAAAATCCATAGTCTGTTTCCAGTCATTCTACCAGGTCAAATATGGAATGACTGAAGTCCGCATTTCGTGGCGAGGATAAGAATGTGCCTGCTGCTGAAGCCTGTCGCACTCCTCTGGGGCAATGATAAATGGCTGATAGATGAAATGTTAATGGAAAGTGTTGTTGGAATGAAAGATGACAGGGAGAACCGGAGTACCCAGAGAAAAACCTGTCCTGCCTCCACTTTGTCCAGCACAAATCTCACATAGAGTGACCAGGATTTGAACCACGGTATCCAGCGGTGAGAGGCCAGCAAGCTGCTGCCTGATCATGGAGGCTTCATTATTGCCTATTACTGGGAAATTTTTTTTATCGGTACTTACTGTACACCATTTTCCATAACAGATTTGCAATTTACGGAAACAGCATTATTACTACTGCTGATAATAACCTCCTCCACCATTCCTACCCACCCATGAAGGGGTGAGGGTATAATCTATGTTGCACATGTGGGCTTGGCCCAGTTACAGCATGGAGACATTTTGATTGGATATCCCTTTGTCACTTTTGATGTTACATTTGATTCAACCAGATGGCAGAAAAATCTGCCAAGTGTTGGGTGGCAGAAGTAACCTGACACTCTAAGGGAGCCAACAGCTTTGGGCAGATGAGCTTCTTTAGGATAGTGATGGTACCTTAGTTTAGGAAATGCCACTAAAACCCATTGAGTAGCGGGTGTACCCGAATGGGGCGACTGCGAAAGCCGTCTGTTCCCCAAGATAGTGGATACCTCTAATAAACTTACCAATGTGAATCTGAAGATAGGAGGTCCACTTCCTGCAAGTTGTAAGAGGTGAAGTTAAGGGAAAGGCCTACTTCAGAAGAAACCAATAACATATCTGAGGGATGATAACATCCTAATAGCTTCCTGCATGCTAGTGTGTGTGGCAGGTTCCCATGTCTAGAGTCTGGCTCCATGGCTAAATGGTTAGCGTGCTGGCTTTGGTCACAGGGGTTCGATTCCTGACAGGGTCGGGAATTTTGAACATCATTTGTTAATTCCGCTGGCATGGGGGCTGGGCGTATGTGTTATCTTCATTATCATTCCTTCCTCATCACAATGCGCAGGTCGCCTACGAGCGTCAAATCAAAAGACCTGCACCTGGCCAGCTGAACATGTCCTCAGACACTCCCGGCACTAAAAGCCATACATCATTTCATTTCTGGAGACCACGCGTGAGGGTCAAACATCAGTGTCAAGGACTGTCTTCCTTGTGTCCTTAGCTTCATGGAAATGAAAGCCAACAGAAAAGGCACTAACCTGCTGGGCACTCGACTCACTGTAGGCAGATAATATCTGCATCAGAGCCAGGTGGATTCTGGGGGTTGGCAAAGTTAGCAAACACAACTAAGACAATCAGAATCGCCACAAGGAATATTGGATTATATCAATGACTGGTAAGAGTTTGGACCTGGAGGAAACCCTGAGAGACAGACGAACTGATATCATGTCTTCAGGTAACAAAAATGGCAAAATGATGGCAACAAAGTAAGATTCCTGGTTTCTGAGATCAAGGTTTTCAAACTCCACTACCACAGAGTTGAAAATGAAAAAGAAAAGTAGGCATAATTGTTTCCAAGTGAAATGCAGAACAACATAAGGTGAGTGGCTGATTAATGTAAACTCATGTTCATGAAAACCAGAACACCTTGAAACACTAGAGATAGGAAGTTCATATTCACAGAACATGTGCATTAGTATGTTGTAAAGAAATGATTAGCATTTGAACCATGTTGGCCCTCAGGTTCAAGGTCCACATCGATATCTCAGCGCACCACCACCGACCGGTAAAATGTGCCTGCGGCTCTCGTTGTAGCTATAAACCGAAGGTGATGGATAATTGTGACTTGAGCAGACGTGCAGGATGCCTCGCAGACATATGCAAGAACCATACCGTCAAATGAGTGAGTTTCAAAGAGGGCATAAGAGAACGTGATGCATCCATCCGGGAAATTGCTGCTCTTGTGGGACGAAGTGTGTCGGCAGTGCAACGGGTGTGTACAGAATGGTTCACAGAAGGCCGTAGAACACGAAAAGATGGGTCTGGTCGACACCTCATCCGAATGGCATTGCAGGACAGATCTGCATCCTCCTCAGCTCTGGCGCAACAGTGGAACAGTGTAACACATCATACACTATCAGGAGTGACAGTCTGTCACCATTTATTATGGTCTGAGTTACCGGCGTGTTGTCCTCTTCTCCGCCTACCTTTGACTAATGTGCATAAACATGCTAAACTGCAATGGTGTATGGAAGAATGTCACTGGGGACAGGAATGCCAGCAGATATTGTTTTTTGGACGAATCCAAGCTCTGTTTGTTCGGGAATTATGGCCGCAGACAGGGGGAGAGGCATCACATAGACTGCATTTGCATAAGACATACAGGGCCAGCTCAAGGCCTTATGGTGTGGGGTGCTATTGGATACAACCACAAATCACAGTTGGTGCGTGTCCAGTGCACTGTGACCAGTTTCACCTACGTGAATGGCATCCTGCAACCAATAGCCACACCCTTTCTGCATGACACCCCAGATGCCATATTTCACCAGTACAATGCGTGACCACATGTTGTTGCATGACCAGATGTTACTGTGCGAACACGTGCCTTCTTGTTGTCACAGGATGTCAGACTGTTGCCCTGGCCCGCCTGATCACTGGACTTGTCGCCAATCGAAAATGGGTGGGATATGATGAAACGACGGGTGTGGCACTGTGACCCATTGCTAACCACCAAAGATGAACTGTGGAACCAGGTGAACACAGCTTGGATGGCCATAACCCAGGATGCCATTCGCGCCTTATACGCGTCGATGCCGTCAAGCATGGAACATGTTACCAGTGCCCATGAAGGACCCAGTGCATACTACGCATACTAATGAACATGTACTGTGAATATGAACATCCTATCTCTAGTCTTTCCAGGTGTTCTATTTTTTATGAACATTAGTGTATATCAAGCTAATGATACAACAAGTATGGAATACCGTCAGTGCATATGCACCCTAAATTGCACGGGACGCTGCTGAGAAAGAGGATTTCTGTATGGACCTGGAGACACTGTAAAGGGAATACCAGGGAGAGAACAGATCTTCTATGGAGGAAACCTGAATGGGGACGTTGGATGATCATGGAAATAAGAAGTGCCTATGGTTTCGGGGAAATAAATCAAGAGGGAGAAGAGGACTATTCAGTTTGCCAAAGCTCATGATTTGGTCATTCTCAATACATGCCTTAAGACACAACCCCAACAACTGATGACTTACAATAATGGTGGAAACAATAGCCAGATCGATTACCATTTATGTTCGCAAAAGATCAAAGACACCAGAAAGAAATGCAAAGTCATACTGGGGGAACCAGCTACAACCAAATATCAATTCCTGTTGACTGAATCCATATGAAACACCATGAAAAGCAAACAGACATGTCAGTCAGAGTGGACAAGAGCAAATGTTTAAGGTGAGAAAGCCACAAGTTGTACAGTTCGTGGGCACAGTGGTGAAAAATTTGGACTGTTGTATCGAGGTCGCCAACAAATTGACTGCGGATCATCTGTGGGACAAATTCACAGCCCACTGTGTGCCAAAGGCCAGAGAACAGCTTGGTATTTCCATGGGCAATCTAAACAACAGAAGAGAAGCATGGTTCTGGAATGACACCAAAAAGAGAACAGTTCTGGAGAAAAAAACAGGTATTTCAGGCATGGACACTGTGTCACCCAAACCTGTCAGATGAGAAGAACAGGCTGAAAAACGGATATCACCTGAAAAAGGAGGCATCAGCAAAAGCAGTGCCATAAGCGAGGACAGCATGCGAGTCTGTGTGACGATTTGGAAACACCAGAGGTTCAGAAGAGGCTCTACAAGATCCCACCTCATAGACACAACAATATGAAGGACATCCTGGTGCCGAAGTTCATCAGTGATGATCAAGGCAGACTTCTTATTATGGACAAAGACTTGCCCTCCACGTAAAAGGATGTTTAAGTTCGACCACTCCCAGATAGCGCTCTCAGCAGCATTAATCGTAGTTACCCGGCGCGTAATTTATCGGCCACTTCGAGGGGCTGATAAGACTTTATCTTGAAATAATAACAATAAGTTAATTTATTGATTTGACCAGCTAATCAATACAATAAATCTTGTCTTTGTTGAATTACATTGACATGTTAATTAAAATGGTACATGTTTCGCCTTACATACAGGCATCATCAGCCATGGGTTTAACCTTGAAATAAAATCAGGCACCTGATTTACATATAAATAAAATAAAACTAATTTATAATAACTTTGAAGAGACTTGGAAAAAAAGAATTAACATATGGTAAAGACTAGTACAATGTTGGTTTTAAAGATATTGCTGTAGTGAGAAGTTGACAATGATGTTTATCACATGTAATAAGACTTTACCTGCCGGGCAAGTTTTGAGAGCTTAACATTATTAGCTGTATTTCTGGTGGTATGCAACTTAAATTAGCTTAGTATACTGAAAAAAGCACGATACCATAACAGTGATTACATAAAATCAGCTTCATGGTCCGTATCGCACTTCAATAGATTCACAATTAAGTATTTATTTTCCACCTAGTCGATACAATGATTGCTTAAGGCAATTTTTAATGGTCAAAAGTGGTACATGTTTCGTATATTATCAACATCTTCAGCCACATAACACTGTTTAGATGAAAAATATATAAAATTGACAAAGTAATGCTTTAGAGGAAGTGTCCTTAAAATTAACATAAGATTGACAAGATTAAAACAAACAAATAACTCAAGAAAAAAAAAAAAAAAAAAAAACCAGTGTTATGTGGCTGAAGATGTTGATAATATACGAAACATGTACCACTTTTGACCATTAAAAATTGCCTTAAGCAATCATTGTATCGACTAGGTGGAAAATAAATACTTAATTGTGAATCTAAACCATAACAGTGATCGATATTGTATTGCAGGATTTTGAACATTAATGCTTCCCTTGAGTTGGAACGGTCATACCAGCCTCTCGCATCGGTAGTGTAGGGAGCACATTTTATACGCCAAGCTTTCACAAAGAAACTCTAAAAGGATATAACATCAAAACCTATTTGGAAATTATTCCAAATGGGCATTCATTTTCTACTTTTTCAGTTTTCAGACACTAGGTATAACTTTGTGTATGTTTCGTAATTACCCCAAGCGTTCTCGTAACGTAATGGCTAATGCGCTCGCTTCACAATACGAGGTATGCAGGCTCGAATCTTCATTATGACGAATCGGTTTTGTTTTTTTCATTATTAGTGTTGTATTAATCTGTAGACCCTGTTTCATACGTTCATTTGTTAATAATATATTTCACTGAAATGTTTAATCACAACTGGCCTATTATGTCTAGTAGGAAAATGCTTTATATGTGTGCTACTTATAGTAAGTGATGTTATGATTAATGTAGAATATGTATAAGATTGACGTCCAGGTAGCAGATTCCATATCAGTTGTTTACATAGTCTTCTTGTAAATGATTTCAAAGAAATTGGAAACTATTCCATTGCCAAATTCCTCTTCCTATGAATGGATATTTACCCCGATTAGTTCTTTACATTTACAGTACCTTCCAATTTTATATTCATAAAGTTAAATATTAGAATGAAATGCATTATCAGTAAATGGAAGCATGTGGAACTAAACAAGGTCACGGAACTAGTTGCAAATAGAGCATCATGGAGATAATCAATTCACAGTAGCCTGCAGATAGAACACTCAAAGGCAATAAGTCTGTAAGAAAGATGTGTGTGTATACGCATATGGAAGCGGGTAAAAGAGAGTTAAGAACAATGGCAGGGAACAAAACTAAATTTTTAAACGTAAATTAGAAACACAAAGAAAACCTGCATACCTTATATTACGGAGCAAGCGACTTGACCAATCTACTACAAGAATACTTTCCAAAAACGCTGCCTTACATGACAGGTTATAACTAGCGTAAGAAAATGTAATCACGAGATTTTAATCCCAATTAGATATTGATTTTGAAGCTAATAGATTAAAATCACAAAAGCTTGATATAAATCGTTGTCCGTCACTCTTAAGACTCCCTTATTAGGCTTTTTCGTGATAATCAGCAGATGCAAGCACAGGAAAATAAAACAATCAAAACGAGCTTCATACATCTAAATGTTATATAGTGGGAACAGAAGCTGTATTCAAGTAAGATGTGGGACTGGTTTGAAACAAAGAGAGGAGTGCAGCAGGGCAGCTCATCGTCACCACTTCTATTTACAATTGTAATGGATGTAGTAATGAAATCTATTAAAAGGAAAGAACATGGAGATATCAAAGCCTTCACATTTGCAGATGATGTTACAATCTGGAGTGACTCAGAAGAGGAATTGGGAGAGAGAATACAAAGCTGGAATGAGGAGTTTAAGAAATAGGGTTTAAACATCAGCAAGACCAAGACGGTGGTGATGAAAGTGTATGGGGAAGGAGCAGAACCAATAGTCATGTTAAATGAAGCTCAACTGGACAGCGTTCCAGTTTTCAAATACTTGGGTAGCGTTATATCAAATGACAACCTAGCAAAACATGAGGTGAACAATCGAATCAATAAGGCAACACAATTTTACCACCAGGTAAGACACCTGCTGTGGGATAAGCAAATACCCATGAAAACAAAAATGACATTGTACAAGTCCTATTATACACCAATTCTTACATACAGTCTCAAAACCACAACACTGACCAATAGAGATAATTCCAAACTTCAGGCAGCCGAAATGAAATTCCTACGCACTACGATCCAGAAAACCAGGAAAGACAAGATTAGGAATGAGAAAATTAGAGAAGAAGTAGGAATAGATGATTCTCTCCTCAATAAGATTCAGATATCAAGACTGAAGTGGTTTGGTCACATGAAGAGGATGCCAATAAACAGAACTGCAAGGAAGGAATTTGACAGAAAGGTAGAAGGAAGACGACCCGTGGGAAGGCCACGAAGGAAATGGATAGATTTAGTTAAGAGCGATGTACTGCTGAGAGGTCATGATTGGGACAAGTTGGTGGAGGAAGAATGGTACAAGGACAGGATGAGATGGAGGAGGCTCATATACCACACCCGGGAAACTGGAGATGGTTTAGGATGATGATGATGACATTTAACGATTAACAGCACCACACTAGAAAGCGAGAAGTCGCTGAAAATCAGTCTAGCCAACTCTGTATATCGGTGTCTAGCTCCGGGTAGCTACCCAGCACTTGCGCGGAGGTGGTTGCACGCAAGCCAAGTACCAGCTGATTTACACGCCCAGATATTTTACCTCCCGGGCAGCTGCCAGCCACTTTACCAGCAGATGGTCGAACCGGCCCTAAGAAGCAAATAGCTGGTTGTTATTGTTTTTACACCGAGATTTGAAAGACCTTTGAATACCCAGTGCATCCTTCTGATGTGATATTGAACTTTCGCCACGTGAAAAAGTTTACATTTTCTACATCTTTTATTTGCTAGTGAATTTTTTACCTTGCACCTTTTAAAAAAATTTAAAGACTTTTGAATACCCCATGTACCTTTCATATACGATATTGAACTCTTGTCATGTGAAAAAGTTCAGGTTTTCTACGTTCTCTTGTTATTTGCCAGTGAATGTTTACCTTGCACCTTTTGAACGACAGGCTGAAGATGACCTTGACTAAAGGTCAAAACCAGCCTCAATTGTGATTGATTTATAATGTAAACTTGCATTAATAAGTTTTCTGGTATTGAAGAGGTGGAACCACAATATATTATTAATTAATTGTAATCTCAGTTCAATACGGACCAAATGAAATTATTATCATTCAACGAGTTAACTCAGGCGGCATTGGTAATATAATTTTTGATGACGACAAAGAAGCAGTGTAACAAATGAATGATGGAAAAGCAGTAGGTCCTGAAGAGATTCCAGTAAAGCTGTGTAAGAGATATCGTAACATTGAAATTAAGTTTTTAGCAAATTTTGTTCAACAAGATTAATAAACGGCACCCAATGACAAACATGTTCTGGGAAGTTTCTTTTTGCCATTTAAAAGACCAAAGCAGACGCAAGAACCTGTGGAATCTACAGAGTCATTAAACCACACCACATACTGTAAACATTTGGAACGAGTGATCACAAATTGTGTGAGAAAGTTTGTTCAGTAGAGGATACATGCAAACCAGTGTGGATTTGTACTAGGAAAGTCCACTGTAGATGCCATTCAGGCCATGAGTATTCTGATGGAAAAACAGATGCCAAAAGAGGCCTGCACAGAGTTTACATCGATTTTCAGAAGGAATTTAATAGAGTATCGAGAGATCTGATCTGGGCAGCATTATGAGCTCATAACATTCCGGAACCTTATTTGATAATGTGCCATTTCACTGTTCGGAATGAACATCTTGGAACAAAAATTGACGCTATGCCGTGAGAAAATTAAACACGACACACAAACTTAATCGTCAATGTCGAGAAGACTGTATTCATATCAAGAATAAGCCGAGGAATAGTATCAAGAAGGCAGTGAAAAAGAATGAAGAATACAGGATTGTTACAAATTTATTATTACAAAACTATTCCAGAAGGAGTCATCTCAAGCTGCACGGTACGAGATACTGCTACATAAGGAAGATGGTATTGATAGCAAAAGGCTCAAATAGAAAAGAAATTGGAATAACATCAAGAGAAAAGAGCAAGGCTACAGGAGTATTGTGTAGAATCGCATGTTAATAAGCAGAGAAAAAAACGACCTGTTGGGAATCGTTACGTAACTGGCTACGTCACAAGACACCACGCAGAAGTAGCAGATATCATTCAAAGTCACCGGCAAGAAAATAATAAATTATACAGCAATTGAAAACAAGATATAGAAAACTAAATGAAATTATAATTGAGAATTTTCGTAGACATATTGGTAGTCTGCAAGACATTAGCTGGATTTAATTGAAAGAAGCATTCTTTTCAATACGTTTATGAATGTTAGAAGGGTTTGAATACTAAGATGACAAAACTGACCATGTTTATCTGTATTTTTGTCCTAACTGCACAAGAGATGGCCAGCATCATGCACTAAGAAGACCAAGCCTAACTGTCTGAAGATGGTGACGTGAAGTCGACGGAGCTATCCCGAGATGACGGAGACGGAGGGATGACCTGCCCATATGTTCCCAGAGACCGACACAATGTAGCAGACGTATCTGACTAGACGTTCTAGAGCATCTGGACATACCATCGAGGGAATACAGGGAAGAAAAGATAAGTCGATTGATATATTATTAACAGTAACTTAAATAGCTTGTTTTGAAAAGTGCTATTTTCTAATTGCGTGTAATATATAATTGTGCCATTCTGTCATTGATTTAATTCAAGAAGAGTGAATTCATGTGTGAAATAACAACGTAGGAGGATAATAGGTAGTCATCTAACTAAAAATGACAATCCTTAGGTTAGGATGTATTTGATCAGTGAAAATCAATTTATGCATTCGTAATGCTGTCTATTTTATGTAAGAGGTTAATTTACTTCGGTTATGGATATTATACCGACATTATGGTTAATGTTATGATTGAATTAGGGTGTTATACCACAAAATGGACATGATGCGGTACGATATACAGGTTATATTTGGATCATAAGATGACATATGAGCAATATGAAATGAATCTGAAGAAAATTGAGAAGGAAATGGAATATTTATGCCCTTGCTGGCAGGACCTAGTGTTTACAGTGCACTATGTCTTCTGGTATGTGCTAGAGCAATTTTGTTACTTTCATTGATCTGTCTCTGTCGTATCCTTGGCTTTGACAATATGAAAGTGACTGAGGTTTGAGTGATGCTAGTAATGTCATTACTTGTGCAGCCAGTCCCTGCTATGTAATAGCAACGGCTGGCTCCTTGAGGAAAGCAACGGGAAACTACCTCACTCCTCATTTCCCTTGTACGCCTCTTCAGTGATACCTAGGCCATCTATGACAGCTGATGGCAGAGCTGTTGAGGATCCAACCAGCCTTAGGGCTGAAGACTGAACATACACATACAAGTGGATAAATGATAGTTATGAATTCATATGCCTCAAGTTAAGATATACGTAAGGGTTACTGAAATGAAGGAAGAGATATGATGCAAAGAATATGAAACAGATGTTATATATATGAAGAATGGTTGCATAATAAGAATAATAATGATGGTGATGATTATTTTTTCGTCGAGAGAGAAGAGATGGATGTATTTTAATGGCGATATTAAGTTAATTGGTGCGATTCAAGGTTAGGAATGCATGTATTTAATTGCATAACGTATATTAATCCTTCTATTTTTTGCTATTCGCTTTACGTTGCACCGATACAGATATGTCTTATGGCGACGATGGGATAGGAAAGGCCTAGGAATTGGAAGGAAGCGGCCATGGCCATAATTAAGGTACAGCCCCGGCATTTGCCTGGTGTGAAAATGGGAAACCACGGAAAACCATCTTCAGAGCTGCCGACAGTGGGACTCGAACCCACTATCTCCCGATTCCTGGATACTGGCCGCACTTAAGCGACTGCAGCTATCGAGCTCTATTAATCCTTCAGTATTCCACATCCAGCATTAAATATGATCCATGTAGTTTACATAGGTCGGATAGATACTGGTAGATCATCAAAATGAATCCATATAAGGAAGAGTGAGTGGAATTAGCCCACAATAATCAGAATTCTTAACCACAATCATGTTTATTTTAATAAATTTAGTTAGAATGCTTAATTGCTCATTTCAATTATATCAGTGAAGAGGTTCTCCATAATTAGATGATGGAGATACCGGTTATTAAAGTCTTCTTAGATGACAGACCACAGAATTTCCAGAAATGATGTTGAATAAGGTGTTATAAGTTATTGGTGACACACTAACAGGTCGCACATGATATAAGTAATTCGCACTTAACTTGATTTTGGAATTTATTTTTTATTTTAGGTAAATTAATTACATAATGATTAGTAATGGTAATTTTTGGTTATTTTAAGTGAAACAATGTTAAATGACTTATCTTTTATCTTTTCTTCCTTGAAATTTTGAAGGTAAAAACTAGTGAATCTGAAATAATCGAGAAATGAATAAGAAGACTAATGTTTTCCTTGTACTAACGATTAGTGATGGTGATATAAAGCATGATTATAAAATATTGACAGCTACATGCAGGCAAATAGACTGATAACTTCTGAATAGATCTGCAATATGTTATATAAATTTTTGAAAGAGAATTTAGGGAATTATTTTGTGTTCAAGCAGAAAAATGAATAACCTAAACGTGATTTTAATTTTACAGTGTCATAATAATGAACACCTCTAGATTATTTTCTACTTTTCAACAGAAGCAATGTATATAGTCAAGATTTTTTTTTTCATATCAAAGATCTTGGAACAATTTGATATATTAATTAGCTTAGTTAGGTGAGGAGATAGTCAGATTTCAACAAACTATTCAACTTCTATTCTATTTTAAGATTATTTAATTTAATAAAGTGATATTAGATTAATTTATCCATTCTTTCAATGGTATTTTAGGTTAAATAAGTTCTTATAAACATCCGTAGATTAAGTATGATAGATATCCATGAAGCGTTATGGATTAATTCGCAAGATGGAGACATCCAATGAACTGATATGATGCGAATGTAGCCGTTTAGTTCACACGGTGACTTTACTCTCGGAACCTACAACCCGAAACAGATACTTGATTGATAGATAATGATGAATTGAGCTAGTTAGGATTTCTTTGTGGCCCGTCCTGGATATGGGAACGGCGCAATACTGATCCAGGAAATATACAAGGATGCAAACAACTGTGTGAGATGTACTGCAGGTATATCAAAACCTTTTGCAGTCAATTTGGTGTCCACCAGGGCAGTGTTCTTAGCATGCTCCTTTTGATCATTGTCATGAATTTCCTGACATCGTAAATCACAGATGCACTTCTTGAGACATTGCAGTTTGCTGATGATGTGACACTGATCAGCAACAACATGGTACTGTTTCACAAGGTACTTGAAAACTGCAATAAGTGCTAGAAGGCAAAGGACTGAAAGTGAGCTGCTCAAATACCCAACATCTGAACTGCACTTTCAAAGATCCAATGACTTCAATGCCAGGTATTTTGCTTGACTCCAAACCACTCCTGAAATGTAGCAATTTTAAATACCTTGGGTCTGTGGTGCAAAAAGTGAGTGGATGTGATGAGGATGTACATCACAGGATCATGTAGGCTGGCTGAAGTGGATATGAAGTTTCAGAGGGGTCAAGTAGGTTTAACAAGAATGGACAGATTAAGAAATGAGAGAGGAAATGAATGAGGAAAAGACAGAAGAATCAAGGCTACAATGGTATGGACATGTTAAGAGAATGGGAGAAGAGACGATACCAAGAAAGATGTTAGAAATGGAGTTGAAAGGAAGGAGATCAAGAGGAAGACCGAGGAACAGATGTCTGAAAGGCGTAAAGAAGAGCATCAAGGTAAGAGGAGGTAACTGGATGACAGTGAGAGAAGAGAAGTGGCGGATGGACAGAAAATGATGGAGAGGCTTACGTTCCGAGCAGACCGAGCCTGTGGTTGGAAACTGCTCCATATGATGATCATGATCATCATCTTGGTGAGAAGCCAGTGATGTCTCTATGAGAAAGTGAGGGTAGCGCATCCCGTGCAATGGGACAGAAAGTAGGAAAGAAGCAGAAAGGTAGAAACTGAAATCAACATTTTTAAATAAGTTGTATTTTTATTGACATAACGATCACAATACAAATTTGTTTGTACTTTCATTAAAAAATATAGTATCTCAGAACTTATCTGACTTCTTTTTCTTTTTCTTCTTTTGAGGCACACTCAAGGGAGATGATTCAATGTCTTCATTTTCCCTTTTCTCTCCACTGAAATTGAAAAAAAAAAGAAAAAAAGGTATCTGATATATGTTCATAATAAATATGTTTGCAATGATAAAATTTAAGGTCCACTTTGCCTACGTGATTACAATTGAGGGGGTATCTGACGGTGAAATAGAGGGCCCGGTCTCGAAAGCCAAGAATAACAGCCAAGAGGATTCGTCGTGCTGACCACACAACACCTCATAATTTCCAGGCCTTCGGGCTGAGCGGCGGTCGCTTGGTAAGCCATGGCCCTCTGTATAAGGAAACAGTGGATAAGACAGAGAGATGCTTACAGTTCACAGCAAAGGCTGTCATCTGATTTTCTTTTAGGACAGTATATTCATTTTATTACTGATTCAAGTGGGAGGGGACAACAAAAATCCTTTACAGGTTCAATACTGATCAACATGCCTGACCGGACATTCCACTACTGTAATGGAGTAAGTCCGTACAGCCAGCTACTCAATGCCGAGTGTCGGGCGGCAGTAAATAACTCTATGCCCTAAAAGGGCCAATGGCTTTGGGCGGGTGAGCCCCTTTAGGTAGGCGGATGGTCCCCTCAGCGTAAAAAATGACACTGGAACCCATCGCAAGTGTTTGGTCCAATGGCGAAACGAGCGGAAAAGGAATCCGTTACTCTGCTGGGTCGTGATGGCAGAAGAGGTCGTGCAAGATGAACTGGCTTTGAAAACGCACCTCAGTAGTGGTTTGAGTCTGCGGCAGTTCACTGCAGTCTCACGGTTTGATCCTGCATGTCTGACTCCATATGTGCCGCAGGACACGGCTCCGAGATCACAGTCTGTGGGTCACTTCCTGGCAAACTGAGATCCACCCTAAACAAATCCACACCAGTGGCACTTCTTCCAAATGTCACTTACTACTTCCAAAGTCCAGCAGCAATGGGGGCAAGTTACGGATGAAATTGGTTGTCCCTAGTTCGGACCTGCACGTTGGCAGCAGATGTGTGATGGTCGTCTCTCTGAGACCCTGTGACTACTCAGAAGTTTAGTCCTGCACCTGTGTTTGGGCAGGCCTTTTCAGGATTACTGCTGCCCACCCCACACGGGGAAGGCCCTAGAAAAAGTGGGCTAAACAGCCAAAAATTGCATCTTTTAAGAAATAATTCAATACAATATATCAAGTAAATGATATTACATCAGTCTTTGGACAAGTTTCAACCACTTAGTGGCCATCTTCAACCAAATAAAAATTAAACAGATTATGTGATAACTAAAACATATGTATACCAGACAAAGACAAAATAGCCTTCAAAACTTGTAACAGAAACACAGATATTTTACACAATACCAATCCTATTAATCATAGCAATAAGTTCACCACATCAGGTGTTTATAGACTCAATTATAATAATTGTAACACATCTTATGTTGGTCAAACAGGTAAGAGCTTCCATACAAGATAATTGGAGCATGTTAACGCCCTGAAATAAAACTAATTTTCAGCTACGGGACAACACAACATTGGTGATACTAACCATAAGTTCACTAATATCAACCAAGACATTAAAATTTTCAAAGTTATTAAAAAAGGCCCACTGCCTAATATTACGGAAAATTCTTTTATCCATCTGGAAAGTTTTTCAATCCTAACTTCAATCTAAATGAAATTTCAGAGAAATTAAACATTTCATTTGACCTTTTAATTCCTATCTTTAGTAATCATGTCTCGGATAAAAATAATTCTTTCTTTTATAATCTCTTTAAATTCCCCTCCCAGCAGCAGTCTTTCTTTCCTCATCCTTCAGCCCCACATTAGACACCCTTCCTCTCCTTCTCCCCTCCCACCCTCTCTCCTTCCCTTTCCCTCCATTCTTTACCCCCTCCTCTCCTCTCCATATCTACTCCTTTGTTTACATTGCCTGCTTCCTACAGAAAGTCAGTGCTTGTTCTTCATCTGATATTTGAGGCGAGTCTCATAAATAATATTTCTCCTTTTTAATTTCTTTTCTGTATATTTATCCATTTCTGAAGCTGGCTACCATTTCCAGATTTAGTTCTTTGCCTGATGTCCTAAGTCAACTTAAAGACATCATGTTATGACAGGAAGATTTTTTTTTCTATTTGCTTTACGTCGCACCGACACAGATATGTCTTATGGCGACGATGGGATGTGAAAGGCCTAGGAAGTGGAAGAAAGCAGCCGTGGCCTTAATTAAGTTACAGCCCCGGCATTTGCTTGGTGTGAAAATGGGAAATCATGGAAAACCATCTTCAGGGCTGCCAACAGTGGGGCTCGAACCCACGATCTCCCGATTACTGGATACTGGCCGCACTTAAGCGACTGCAGCTATCGAGCTCGGTAACAAGAAGATCATAACCATAATTTTTGTTATATGTATTTTAATGTTGTAATTACTCCTGCAACATTGTCTTTGTCTGGTACACATATGTTTTAGTTATCACATAATCTGTTTAGTTTTTATTTGGCTGAAGATGGCCACTAAGTGGTTGAAACTTGTCCCAAGAATGATGTAATATCATTTACATGATATATTGTACTGAAAAGGTGGACCCTCTTTTCAATGTATTTCTTGTAATTGCACTTCAATACAGAACAAAAATGAAATTTATAGCTTATAAAGTCATATCTTATGTCTGGGTGGGCGGCCGCACCCAGCGGGTCATCCCTCATGTGGACAGAAATCAAAAGCAGGAAAGAATCACACTCTGAAAATTGGAACATGGAATGTAAGAACTTTACATGATGTGTCAGATCACGGCCAACTCAAAGTTCGGCCTGCTACACATGACAGTTCCATAGTGATGACGTCAGTCTTTTAGTGCAGCGATACGGAGGCATGAGTCTTGTTTACATGGTGGTTTCATAGGACATTTTTGTTATTTCAATGTTATTAGGGGAGTTTGTTGTGTTTAAAAGTGATAACTGTATGAAAACGCATCAGTAAAGGATGTATCTTCAGCAATAGTTTATGTGTTATGTGATAGGTTAAGTGAACCCACTGAACTATTATGAATTGTCTGAAGTACTCTAAAGTTTATCATGATCATTACACTCATACATTATTATAGAGTGCCTGGATGTACATCCAATTACCGTTCAAATAAGGAGGTGGCTATCTCAACATTTGTGTTTCCTAGCGATAAGGAAAAGCGAGCTACATGGATTCATGCTATACACCGAGTTAATTTTGAACCCAGTAAATATGCCCGTGTCTGTATTAAACATTTTCCGAAAATCACATAATTCGAGTTGATACTGCAAAACGACCAGATGATTCCGTTTTAACTGTGCCTAGGGTAATACCAAAATTGACTGACGATGCTGTGCCAACTATATTTCCTGGTCAGCCATCATATATGTCTCAACCAATACCTGCCAAACGAAAATCGCCAGAAGGAGAGAGGAACTAAACTTCAAGACATGGTGTGAAGGAGACAAGATATCAAATTACGAGGACTTGTTGGGTAAGTTAATAACCCTAAATGTACTTGAATTCTATCGAAATTGATGTTGATAAAGTTTTGTTTTACAAGCTTCAAACCAGAGACATTCCGACTGTCGAGATAACTGTTACAATTTTCAATGTGCAAGTTTGCTGTGTACCACATGTTCAACACTTGAGTGTTTACTAACTCGTCTACTTCAAGGGATGAGGTTAACAAGTTAAAAAATATGTGCTTAACTCTAGATGACAGTATTAATGAGTTAATGAATTGCATTTGGCTATCACTAAATCAAGGGACTTAGAAATTGATTTCAATACTGCATCAGTATTGTTTTACATAGCAGGGTACATTTCACACTTTTTATTAAGAAATGTGAAAGGATGTGCGTATTGTAAAACACTTATTACTTTGGACAAAGAATAAATTGTCAAGAGTAGGACTAAATTATGAAACAAATTCATGCTTTCTAAAGCTGTGCAGAGGGGGGAAATATGAAACAGCCTAGAGATTTTGTTTTTCAAATTGCTGTGGAAGGCTACACTTTATTTCAGACCTTGATATCTGATTTTGAAGATTCCTTTTTGTACACTGGAAGTAACAGGGAAGTTTTTACAAACCTTTTGAAAATGAAAGTTGAAGAAACTGGTAAATACTGTGATAAGTGTGTGTGTGGTGTAGTGTTCATTAGTATTGTGTCCAAGATCTGCCACATTTTGGGAAACATTTTTAGTAACAATTACTCAAAAATAACTAACAATACTGTGCGCACAAACAAGCATAAAATAATTACATTTTAGAGACAACAGTTCGCCTAGTGAGCATTAAATGATTTGTTATGGAGGGCTACATGTTAATTCAGGCCTTGATATCTGATTCAAAGATGTATTTTTAAACAGTGGAAATCGTAGGGATGTTTCTTTCAATGTTTTCATACTGGAAGTTGAAAAACCTAGTAATTTATGTGACAAGTGTGGGTGTGAGCTGCAGAGTTAATGAGTGTTGTGTCCAAGATCTATCATATTATGGCAAATATTTTTCCTGTCATTCAAAAATGATTAATAACACTATGTGCTCAAACAAGTGTAATATAATGGCATTTTAGAGACAGCAACAGTTTACCTAGTGACCATCATACTACTTTTCAAATTGTGGAAAGCTACACATTAACTGAGACCTTGATATCTGATTCAGAGATGTAGTTTTATACAGTGGAAATCATAGGGATGTTTCTTTCTATGTTTTCATAATAAAAGTTGAAAAACCTGTGACAAGTGTGGGGGTGTGCTGCTGAGTTAATGAGTGTTGTGACCAAGATATGTCATATTTTGGAAAATACGTCTTTTAACTTATTCATGTGCTCAGAAAAGCATAAAAGAATGACATTGTTTTGAGAGAAAACCATTCGCTTAGTCACCATCATCGTACAGACCAAGTGAGTAGCCTTCAGTCAAACATTTTACAATATGTAATATACTACCTTGAGTGCACATATTTGTGTATTCGTATGTATTCTCTTGATAGTGCTTCTTCGATGTTACGTGTTTATGGGCTTATTATTGCATTTTGTTTGTCACATTATGATAAAAGATATCGTATCAGCAATATAGGAATTGCACGCAACGGAGAGCACTATATGCGTGACGTCACAACTATTGGTAGCAGGCCTCTATATATCAAGATCGCCGTGGTCAGATAATGACAGGCCTGAGAGTGAACAGCTCTCGTTACCCATGAGTCTCTCTAGACTTAACACTGAGGTTGCTGCTTTAAGTGAAACCAGATGGTCCACGGAAGGCAAAATTATTGAGTTTGGTTCAGGATATATCAGAGCCGTCCTCATGGTGTAGGGGAAGCGTGCCTGCTTCTTACCCGGAGGCCCCAGGTTCGATTCCCGGCCAGGTCAGGGATTTTTCCTGGGATCTGAGGGCTGGTTCGAGGTCCACTCAGCCTACATGATTAGAATTGAGGAGCTATCTGACAGTGAGAAAGCGGCCCTGTTCTAGAAAACCAAGAATAAGCCGAGAGGATTCATCGTCGTAATCTGCAGGCCTTCGGGCTGAGTAATATTGTAATGATAACAGCGTGGTACACCATGAGTTTTGTCTTCACGGTCAGGTCTTTATTCATGAACACTCGGTGTGATAGTTGTCCAAATGCTGCATGGGTAGTACCAATTCTCTTCTCCACATCTTGCTCACAGTTACAGAGCAGAGGTAGGATACTACCCAAGTTCGAAAAGTGGTCTACCTGCTCCAGTGGAGTATCAGAGATGGAGGAGATGAAATGTGGAAGGGTTGTGCCTGGTGAAGGTTGTGCCAGGACCTTGGTCTTTTGAACGTTGCAAGAAGACCATGCTTGTTGTCTGGTGGGACCAGAGCATTTTCGATCCAAGTTAATTTAGGTTCTCCAGTCTACAAAAAGTAATTTTTAATAAATAAATTATAAACTATCTGAAAAAGAAGACATATGGTAACATAATTATACCTGAAAAGAAACAACTTCATTATAACAAAATGACCTGTTTCATTCTTTGAAAGAACATCATCAGATTGTATCAAATCACACTCAAATGTGAATTTGACACATACATCAGTTTGTTCGTCTGACATTAACCTACCAACACACACAAGCTGAGTCCGCCAAACACTAGCATCTGTGTTGTATCGTTCAGTGATCATGTCAATGTTTGTGTCTGAAAAAGAACATTTGTGCATGCATTGCTTTTCTTATTTAATCAAAGAAAAAGACTGTGGAAAGTCATCATCTGCTAGTAGAAACATATGGTGAATACGCTCCATCGATTAGAACATGTGAGACATGGTTTCGACAATTTAAACGTAACTCCATGCTTTGTGTCTGGTGGGACCAGGGCGGTATTGTGTATTATGAACTCGTGAAGCCCGGCAAAACCGTTAATGCACAATGCTATCGCCAATAAATTATTCATTTAAATCACGCATTGATCGAAAGATGACCAGAATGGGCCAGAAGACATGGCAAAGTGATTTTGTTACATGAGAATGTGCCGCCTCACACAGCAAAACCAGTGAAAGACAGTTTGAAATTGCTTGTATGGGACATCCTTCCACACCCGCCATACTGCTCCGATCTGGTGCCACCTGACTATCACCTCTTCGTATCAATAGGGCACGCGCTCACAGAGCAGCACTTCAGCAATTTCAAGGAAGTTGGAAAATGGCTCGACGAATGGATTGCCGCAAAAGACAAGCAGTTTTTCTGGCATGGTATTCATAACTTACCTGAAAGATGGGCGAAGTGTGTAAAAGTCGATGGCCAATATTTTGATTAAACAAAAAATGAATTTCTCTTGAAAATTATGTGTTTTCTTTACCACAAAAACTTATGCATAGGTATAAACATTAATATTTATTTCTATTTAATTCCTGTTTCTTTGCAATGCACATATGGTGTAACAAGAAACATCTTTATCGGAGCTTAGATGGTGTCGTCAGCTCCCACTTGGAATGCTAGCATACAGCGAACTATCTGGTGATGACCGAGAGAACCATTTACTTTAGACCAATGGTAGAGCATTCTTAAATTCAATCTTGATTATTGGAGAAGTATTCCTCGTGAACAGTCGAGATTTTCTCCTGAAGGCGCAGAGCAAAGTTCTCTCTAAACTGTAAAGAATTTCCCTTGTTTTCTTGACATGGCAAAAGCCCAAAAGCTTACTATCATGGGCAATGAAAGAGCCCACTCCTTAAGACAACTGCACGAGCGCGGGCAGAGTTGAGGAGCCGGAAGCAGTTGACATCTATCTAATAGTTTGTGCTGTAAAGACTAGATGGCGATATCTGGAGTCAAGGTGGAAGCAAACCCACAACATTGTACCGGGCTGAGTATATTATGTTTATGCAATAAAATAACATAGTATGATACAGTGCGTTGTGTAGTTAAATACTTATTACTCATTTTGTAAATGGTATTACTACTTTTAAGCAAATGTTCGAGGTTTGGCAGTGTCAGATGTTGGAAAGTGACTTAGCCCATCTTCCCAAATTGTCAATGCGGAAATTTAGTTTAACTCAAGATGAATTGCAGACATTTCCAGGTACTCTTCCGAATCTTTTGAAAGAATTTTCCATCCAATTTAGAGATCTGGACGATTTATCAATTGATCTGAAAGTGTTTGCTGTGCCCTATTCAACTGCAATAGTAATTGATGACATTCCACCTGATCTACAATGCGAGTTGTTCACAATTCGATGTGATAGTGAACTGAAGTCTAAACATGAATCACAAACAAGCCTATCACTCTTTTATGAACATTTTTTGCAAACAGATTTCCCAAATATGGACAAAATGGCTGCCAAACTTCTATCTAATGAAGATAAATAAATCTCCACGAAGAACTGACACACATCTCACTGCTGTTCTTCGAATTGCAAGTGCAAGTTCGATCGCACCAAATATAACTCGTCTTCTTCAGCGAAAAGATACGCACTCCTCATCATCTGCTGAATGAAATTTCAGATACATAAGAACACATACGCCTATGCTATATTTATGGTAAATAATATTTATTCATGGAGCTTATTTATTTCTGTACTTAACCTAGAGCTAGTTTTTCGTTCATTGTTTATGCTGTGTCCGAAACAAGTTTTTATGTTGGCTTATTGTATTTTCAGGATTACAGGTAGTAGTCAAAGGAGTATTTAGTTATCAGATGTCAAAGTAAGTAATTTTGTTTCCTAAGCATAACCTAATGAAAGGAATATAATTAAATGTATTTACTTAGCACCATAATCTAAAGCACTGAATAGAGCAAGATATTAGACACAACAGAAAAGTCAAAAGTTTAAATCTGTTTTGATATGCGGCTTGTCTCTGCAAGCAGCAACAAGGTTAACTTCCATCAGAGTGCATACTCTTCTCTTTTTCCTGCCTGAGCTGGAGCCCTGCACACTGAGCTGAATTGTGCCAACCTCTGATCTAAACATCAGACACCTCTATGGGGAAGGATACTTTTGGGAAGGCCTCTAAACTCAGCAAATTAAGGAGAAAGAAATCTATTCTTCATTCTTCATTATGCTCTTTTCTGAGATGCCAGGACAGTAACATCATTTCCAACTGTGTGAAGCAGAAGCACACGTTTAAATACTCCTAAGATCAGGACAATATATCGGCACGATAGCAAGGCTCTTGTGATCGAGAGAACATCGCACTTGTAAAGAACTGGACTCAGTCTTCTGAGAGTTATTTTACATATACCTGCTTTTTAGTAACACACTCTCACAGGAATTATGGTTGCCTTTTGATCGCATTAGTGCTACAATGGCTGAACACAAATTCAAACAGGTGTCATTAAGACAGAAATTAAATTCGTCTCATTGGCTCAGAAACAGGCAGTCTATCACATGAACTCTGATGCTAGTAAAATTGTCGCCTATCTTTCCAAGAAATCCTTGAATGAGAACAAAACAGCTAGGGGACTTAATTTCACTCTCGCTCCCTCTAAAATTCCCACTAAGGAGTTAATTACTCCGTTGAGGCAGCCATCCATGAACTACCTATGGATGAGGCTAAGGAGGTATGACAAAAATGTGTGACTCTGAAGGTCTGCTGCTGTACTTGCGCCCAATTTAACAAGAGACAACAGGAGAGCTCTGAAGGAACTTAAAACAGGATTTTGAACTGACCATTCTCCCAGCTGATACAGGTAATGCGACAGTGGAAATGGACACTGACGAGTATAAGAACAAGATCTCGACTATGTTGGCAAAGCCTGTTTACAGACTGAGTGCATGAGATCCGACAACTCCTGTGTTCAACGCGACTGTGAAGATCTTAAGGCAGTCCGCAATTTCAAAAGAGAAGGCTAAACATCCAATTCCGGTAGATGCAGTGCCACCAAGATTATATGGACTTCCAAAAATCCATAAAGAAGACACTCCCTTCAGACCAATAGTGGGATAGGTTCTCCAATATATGTTTTGGTTAAGTACTTCTGCAAATTGCTTCAACCGTATATAGGACGCACTGAATCATACGTTAGGGACTCTCTGTATTTCCTCAATAAGTTTTCAACCATAACCCTTTAATCCAATGTACTTCCAGTGAGTTTTGACGTGGAGTCCTTGTTCACTAAAGTGCTGATTGACTCGGTCACGTCTCTCATTGAGTATCTGTCTCCTGAGGACATTACTAAGCTATTTCACCACTGCACGACTTCTAGCTATTTCTCGTGGTATGGACAATTTTACGAACAGATGGATGGTGTGGCTATGGGAAGTCCACTCTCACCAATAGTAGCCAGTTTATTTATGGAGTATTGTAAGGAACAATCTATTGCTTTGGCGCTGCCAAACCTATGATTTGAAGGATGTATGTCGATGATACATTCTGTCTTTCTTTCTTGGATGTTCTAGTAATAAAGAAACCGGATGGCTCCTGAGGACACACCCTCTATCGCAGGCTGCCCAGACAAATCGCTATCCCCATGCAGATTCTCACCACCAGCAACACAAAAACATGGCATTCTCACGATATCACAACGGCGACACAAATTTGTGAGCCATCAAATATTCAGGAGGAGATGGACAAATTCAAGGGTAATGGTTAGAAAGAGGTACAGATTCATAGAGCCTGGCATCCCAGAGAGAAGACTAAGTAAAGCTCACAGAAAGAAGTAGTGAAGGGAATTGCCTAACTGCCTTACATTCACAATACCGCAGATCGAAATGCCAAGGCCCTCTGCCAGCACAATATAAAAACCATGTTTGGCACTGCCACTAAAATTGCTCAGAGTTTAGGTAAAAAGCAAGGACAAATTGTCACCATTACCACACCCTTGGGTGACAAAATTCCTTGTATTTACAGCAAGGTATACATTGGCCAGGCCGGCCCCATGGTGTAGGGGTAGCGTGCCTGCCTCTTACCCAGAGACCTCGAGTTCGATTCCCAGCCAGGTCAGGGATTTTTACCTGGATCGGAGGGGTGGTTCGAGGTCCACTCAGCCTACGTGATTAGAATTGAGGAGCTATCTGATGGTGAGATGGCTGCCCCAGTTTAGAAAGCCAAGAATAATGGCCGAGAGGATTCGTCGTGCTGACCACATGGAACCTCGTAATCTGCAGGCCTTCGGGGTGAGCAGCGGTTGCTTGGTAGGCCAAGGCCCTTCAGGGCTGTAGTGCCATGTGGTTGGGGTTATACATTGGTCAAACATGCTGGTCCATTAGTTCTCATATCAAGGAACACCAATGAAATGTCCATCTCAACTAGCCAGAAAATTCAGCAATAGCTGAGCATCCCCTATTTTTGGGTCATGGTGTCATATTGCATAAGACCAATTTCATGTTTTTACCCGTATTGAACTTACTATTAGTATTTACAATTCTTGTATTTATTATCCACATCAATTCAATTCATAAAATGTTTATTTTCCTAAAGGGACATTACAATACAAACGTTAATTGGTACATGTTTCACTCGCTGTATCGAGCATCTTCAGCCATCTTTTATACAATTGTCAAGGTTAAGTCATTCATTAAGTCCTATTTACAATAAATTTGCACATTAAAAATGTTTTACACAATAAAATGTTTTCACACTTAAAGAGTAAACAATAAAAACAAAAAGCAATTTCAACAGGGACACTGGCTATCAATTAAGTGATATGTTTTTGCCAGCCATTAAGGATTTATGTAGGTAGTTCTCTTCCCTGTCCTTTCACCACTGTTTCTTAGCAATGCACATATGGTGTAACAAGAAACATCTTAATTGGAGCTTAGATGGCGTCATCAGCTCCCACTTCAAGAAGTAAAAACACGACGTCAAATAGTCTTAGTACTACTACAAGCACAACTAAACAAAAAAGCTAGATACAAAGGGACACAATCATCCTTAACATTGCAGTATACAACACATCATGCATATGTAATAATTTTGATGTCCCTTTAAACCAAGCTTAATAACAAACTGACCAGTAAATATAGGCTGACTCAAATCAGTTGAAGATTGTGATGACTACAAGTATGATGCATACAGAGTATTAATGCAGAGTATAAACATCCAATGAACCATCCCTTAATAATGGCGTAGATCTCAACTAACGAAAACACAATGGAAAAATACCACAAGTTTAGCCTTTTAACTTTTACTATTTTCGTATGAACATTGAAACTTTGATAAATACACTAACACTGTTTGGAAAAATCACGAATCAAATGAGAATTAGCCAAATCTTCCAATTTAATTGACATATTTACTATGACTTGGACATCAATATTATGTTATTAAAGTCTAGTCCATTAATGAGACATTTTAATATTGTCAATTTTTCTTTAAGTGTGACGACATTTTATTGTGTAAAACACTTTTTATGTGCAAATTTATTGTAAATAAGACTTAATGAATGACTTAACCTTGAGACAATCGTATAAAAGATGGCTGAAGATGCTCGATACAGCAAGCGAAACATATACCAATTAACGTTTGTATTGTAATGTCCCTTTAGGACAATAAACATTTTATGTATTGAATTGATGTGGATAATAAATACAAGAATTGTAAATACTCACAGTGTCCTGTTTTAAGATGTTCGAGCTTTTACCGACACTAACACTACAGGTCTAGGATATACAGGAAGCTGTGAAAATTCTTAAAAATCCTAACAATTTCAATAGGGACATTGGCTATCAATGAAGTGATATGTAATTGTCGGCCATTAAGGATTTATGTAGGTAGTTCTCTTCCCTGTCCTTTCACCACTGTTATTTCGTTTTGGTGTTTTCCAATACGTACGTTCCTCATCGCCAGATGGTTCATTCCAGTCTGTGTGTTAAGTATCATACTTTCATAACATGTGTACACCTGTTATGCTCCTCCCACCGACCAACTCACACTCATTATCCTCTGTTTTTTCTACACACTTTCTTTCCATTCTTCAGCACTGTTCTATTCTTCTATCCTGTGAGTTGTTTGTTGCACCTTATTTTATTTTAATATTTTTATTTCTCTTTATTTCTTCTATCACATTTGTCTTTGATTCATCATGATGACCTCACTGTTTCTTCGCAACGCACATATGGTGTAAAAAGAAACATCTTAACAGTAAAGCGTTCTTAAATTCAAACCTTCATTATTGGAGAAGTCTTCCTCGTGAACAGTCAAGGTTTTCTTCTGAAGATAAGGATGAGGAGCAAGGTTCTCTGCGAAATGTAAAGAATTTCACCTTGCTTTCTTGACACAGCAAAAGCCCAAGAGCATATTATCATGTCTATGCAGGGGTCCTTCATGACCATTTAATGGGTTGCCTATTATACCGGTAATTTTTGTTATGTCATTTTCCGCTTATGTCCACTCTTTTGGAACTGTTTTTGCAGTATTATTATTATTATTATTATTATTATTATTATTGTAAATTTAGTTGCTGACGTATTTGAGCACCGGACTGAGCCAGGATCGAACCTGCCAAGTTAGGGTCAGAAGGCCAGAGCCTCAACCGTCTGAGCCACTCAGCCTGGCAAAATTTAGTTTATCATCGTCATCATCATCATCATCATTGTGAATTAAGTTTTTTTTTCAAATCTAGTGTGGAAATTTAGTTTTGGTTGGCCTAAATAAATGCTCTCTGGGGCTAAATATAATATGTCATTGCAGATTGTTACTTGACATTTTGATTTCATTCAAATTATGCTACCATTTTATTTGTTATTATTATTATCCTAATAATAAAATAACTACAGTACAATTGAAGACATGGATGGAAGAAGGGCTTAAGTCGGGTTGTAACGTTATTCGGTAAATTGCATATATACGTTCCTTGGAGGCTCTTCTAGATACTACCTAAATGGCTTATCGGTAGTGTCAATAGATGGCGTGTGATGTGCTATATTGAGTTGCGCCGTTCTTCCAAATATTGCTTGTGTCCGACTTAAAATACGCTCCATTGCTGACTTAGGGAGAGTCAGCAATCACCACTCATTAGAGGCAAAACAGCTGACGCAGGAGTTATGTCAGGAGGACAAACATCTGATATTTCAGCAGATGACAGTGAATATTTACCAAATGAAACCTCAGATGATTCGGATACTAAATCCTTACTATCAGAATGATTTGCCGTTCTCAGCCCAGTGTCATTTGCAACACCACAAACAAAAGGACTTAAGTTTTCAATTCCAAAGTTCAAGTTTCAGTTATTGAAGGATATAAGGTCTGTAAGATACTTTGGATAGCTTTCCAGTCCCTCGTGTAGGTATTGAACCCAGGAAATTAAAAGTTGTTAAAGATTTAGTAAGCTTTCTATGCGCAGGTGCACGTGCATGGTTTGAAAATATTTTCCGGGGAGCTGAATCTGTGGGAGTAAGAAATTCTCGATATAGTGACTCCCCTAATAATATGTTGTGACCTGTCAAATGTTCTAACCTGTAAAACTTGTCTACATGCTTCCAACAATGTAAAGAACATTAATTTTCAATGAAAATGTTTCTTGAAAATGGAATAAGGGCGTAACTCCAAAATACAAAATTGACAACAAACCAAAAAATTTATAAATATTTTTGATGTACATATTATGAAATAATCAAGAATGTAGTTAAATATAATATAACAAAATTTTGTATTTCTGAGAAAAGTGTTTGATGTTGTAATTCTTTAAACTCATTTATCTCAAAAGAGTGTTTTTTGAGTTACGCCCTTCTTCCATCCATGTCTTCAATTCTAAACTGCACCTATGCATAACCTAATTTTGACAGATTTGCTGAAACAATAGAAATGCATTTAGAACTAAATTCTAAATAAAAAATAATTAAAAAATCACCTTGAAATGCTCTCAAATATCAGCCAATATGAAAGAAGAAATTGGTTTTGTTTACTGTGAAGTACAATGTCCACTACAGCAGCACAATCTAAACTGGCTTGTTTAGTTATTTGGATAACTTCTCTCCACACTCTGCATATTTTTCTCATGCAGGCTGCTGCACCAAGCTCACCATAGCTATGGCACAAGCCTTATAATATGAGCAAAACATGAAAATTCTTTGCAGCTGGAAATACTAACAGGGGAACCAACAGTAGACTTCACACCTTCTGGTTCAACATCACAGTTATAATTTAAAAGATGGCAGTTTTCAATATATATGGCATTTTACTATAATTATCAACAAAAGTCAAGGGTAGACTTAAAATGAAGTTGGAATTTCCTTAAAGGAGCCGATATTTAGTCTTGAACAATTATATGTATCCATTTCTTGTATAAGAACTAAACCAAACCAAACCAAACCAAACCAAACCAAACCCCATGGACTACCAAGTGATTGTTGCTAAGCCCGAAGGCCTGCAGATTATGAAATATCATGTGGTCAGAACGAAGAATCCTCTTGGCTGTTATTCTTGGCTTTCTAGACTGGGTGTATGGGAGCTAGCAGAATTTTTAAAAAATAATTAAGGTACAAGAAAGGATAAGTACTATTACAAACAGGGTTTACAAAACAAAACTCAAAACCTTCCCTCTTGCTGAGATCCTAAAAAGTTTCAGTGTTGTGAGGATATCAGAATTTTTACTGCTGGAAGCCAATGGCATGATATGTCACATTTACACACCCTTAAAGGCCAACTAGGCATGTACCCAACTGCAATCTTAGGAACAGAAAGTTGGTGACTAACCAACTGTGCTGCCTAGATTGATTTTAGCAGCTTCCTTCTATGTGTATTTAGAGATGGGACAAGGTTAACTGTGCAATTTGTGACGATTATTGTGCAGTGAGTGCGAGTGAATCAAGGCCTCAGAAAATGCTAGGG
The DNA here is from genome assembly GCF_040414725.1 of Anabrus simplex. Classification (NCBI taxonomy): domain Eukaryota; kingdom Metazoa; phylum Arthropoda; class Insecta; order Orthoptera; family Tettigoniidae; genus Anabrus; species Anabrus simplex. The sequence continues at coordinate 384,987,121 of NC_090267.1, read as the reverse complement.
CGTCACCCTGATGACGTGCAGTTCCCAGTTCTCTGGGGGAACTGTGAGAAGTGGGCTACCAGACATCACAAGAATCGGTACCATAAATGTCATTACTGTACTTTGAATGGCAAGGTAGAAAAACTGATAGAGTATATGGAGAAGAAAGACATAGCAATGATGGGAATGAGTGAGACAAAATGCAAGGGGAAGTTCAAAAAGAATTGAAGAAAGGGTATTGATTATATTGGAGTAGAGGAAAGATGGCAACAAATGGTGTTGGTGTAATATTGAGGGAAGACCTAGCGCAATATGTGGACAAAACTGACCAGATCCGTGACAGGGTAATTAAAGTTAGACTTGGACTTGAGAGTGCAAACAAGGATTTTATACAGGTTTTGCACCCCAATCGGGGAATGCAGATGAATGTTTAGAAGAGTTTCTAAAAGAACTGGAAAGTTATATTGAAGACAAAGAGGTTATAATAATGGGAGACATGAATGCACATGTTGGAACAGACAGGGGAAAGAAGAGATAATTGGCCCCTATAGTTATGGAAACCAAGATGAAGAAGGAGATTTGGTAATAGATTTTTGTAGAAGGAATGGATTAATTGTTGGCAATACGTGGTTTAGAAGAACTCACAAAAAGTAACTAGATATGGTTGGGGAGATACAAAGACAAAGACAATGATTGATCTTATTCTGGTGGAGAAGGAGAAACGTAGACAAATGGAAGATATGACAGCAATGCCAAGAGAAATTTCGAAGGAGATCATAACGTGGTTGTAGCCAAATTAAGACTTGGTAAAATAATGAAGTTAATAGAAAAAAGGGAAAGAAAAATAAAGGAATGGAGTTAAAAAAGAAAGAAATAAGGGAAAAGTTTCAAGAAGATCTGAAGAAAGAAATTCCCACAGATGAAGTGAACAATGTGGAAGAGGAATGGATATGTTTCAGAAATGGTTTTGTAAAGTGTGCAGTAAACACCTATGGAAGACTATCAGGGAGGAAAAAGGAAAAGGAGACTCCTTGGTGGAACAGCAGTTAAAGAGAAACAAATGGCTTGGAGGAAGTGGATAGGCAGCAATAGTACAGAGAATTGGCAGAAATATAAAGAATCCTAAAAGGTATGTAAGAAAATAGTACAAGAAGAGGAATGGAAGAGCTGGGAAAGTTTCAGAGAAGCTTTACAGGAGGATATAAAGGGAAGTAAAAAGGTTTTGTATGGTTTGGTGAAGAACAGTTTACAAAATAGGGAAGATACAAAATTTGTAAAAACTGAAACAGGGCAGATATTGACGCAAAGAGATGATATACTAAAAAGATGGGAAGAATACTTCTCAGAATTGCTAAATATTAAATGCAGTGAACTGGTACAAGAGAAGGAGCAAGAAGAAACAAAGGGAAAGAAGAACAAGAAAAGGAGATATCGATGTTAGAAATAGAGGAAGCCATACAAGAGATGAAGAGCGGTAAACCAGCAGCAGTGGATGAGGTAACTACGGAAATGATAAAAGCAGGAGGAGCAGTAGGGCTACAGTGGCTGTATATATTATTTAGAATAATCTGGAGGAAGAAAGAGATCCCAGAAGAGTGGGGAAAGGTTTTAATTATCCCGATATATAAAAAAGGTGATAAAAAGGAATGTAAAAACTGCAGAGGGGTCACCCTTATTGCCCATGTAGCCAAGATATTTGAGAGAGTATTGGAAGGAAGACTGAGGAGGAAGCTAGAAGGAGAAATGGAAGAAGAACAGTACGGTTTTAGGAAAGACAGATCAATGTTTGACCTGATCTGTACATTAAGACATATGATAGAGAAAAGATGGGAGTTTGGAAAAGACATAGTGATGACATTTATTGACACTGAGAAAGATGACAGTGTGCCCAGACAGTTGGTATGAGACACATTAAGGAAAAAACAAGTTAACAGAGTGGAAGTGCAAATGATGAAAGCTACATACAGGACAAAAATTGTGTTAGTAGTGTGAAGACTAGTATAGGAAAAACAAAATGGTTTAAAGTTGAAATTTGTCTCTGACAGGGAAGTGTACTATCCCCCATACTATTCATCACAGTCATGGATGAAATTCATAAGAACATTAAACAGAGATTGGGAAGACAGGCAACAAAAACCACGTTGTTTGCAGACGATATAGTGATATGGGGTGAGGATGAAATGGAAATGCAAAAACAAGTAAATGTATGGAATCAAGAGATAGAACTATTTGGGATGAAAGTAAGCACAAAGAAAAGTAAAACTAAGTGATGACAAGGGGAAGGAAGGAAGGAAGGAAGGAAGGAAGGAAGGAAGGAAGGAAGGAAGGAAGGAAGGAAGGAAGGGGAAAGATAAAACTGAATGGTAAAATTGTAGAAGTTGGTAAAAGTTTCAAGTACGTGGGAAGTGTGATCACAGAAGATGGAAAGACAACCAAGGAAATTTGGAAAAGAATACAACAAGAAAACAGCTTCTATCTGAGTGTAAGGGGTATTTTGTGGAACCAAGATGTCCCGAAGAACTGTAAGAAAGTATTATATTCAACCTATTATGAACCCATAATAAACTATGCAGCTGCGTCGTGGACTACAACAAAATGAGAGGAGAGTAGAATACAGGCAGCGGAGATGAAATTCCTAAGAGGTATCAAGGGCAAGACCAGAAAGGATAGTATTAGAAATGAAGAGATAAGGAAAAGGATACGAATCGTGAAACTTCAAGGCAAGATAGAAACAACAAAGCTAAAGTGACTTGGACATATGATGAGAATGGGAGAAGAGGGAGTGCCAAAAGCTTTTTCAGAGAAGTTAACAGGAAAGAGACCACAAGCAAGAACCGAAAGAGGTAGACAGATTCAGTGTGGGAGCGCATAGAGAAGAGGGGAGGAAAACCAGAAGATGTATTTAAAAAATGAGGAGAGTGGTGGAGAGACAGGTAGCGATGGAACTGTAAGAAAGTATTATATTCAACCTATTATGAACCCATAATAAACTATGCAGCTGCGTCGTGGACTACAACAAAATGAGAGGAGAGTAGAATACAGGCAGCGGAGATGAAATTCCTAAGAGGTATCAAGGGCAAGACCAGAAAGGATAGTATTAGAAATGAAGAGATAAGGAAAAGGATACGAATCGTGAAACTTCAAGGCAAGATAGAAACAACAAAGCTAAAGTGACTTGGACATATGATGAGAATGGGAGAAGAGAGAGTGCCAAAAGCTTTTTCAGAGAAGTTAACAGGAAAGAGACCACAAGCAAGAACCGAAAGAGGTGGACAGATTCAGTGTGGGAGCGCATAGAGAAGAGGGGAGGAAAACCAGAAGATGTATTTAAAAAATGAGGAGAGTGGTGGAGAGACAGGTAGCGATGGAGGTCCTTGATTCACAACCTGACGCGGGAAGCTGGAAACGGGAAATGAAGATGATGATATTGTGCAAGGGAGACAATTGATGGAAGAAAGAGACAAAGATTCTGCGCATGCATGGTATAGCCAAGCACCTCCGCTACAATCTTTTCTATTTCAGTATGATCACTCTGCTGGCCTCTGTCATCGTTCTCATCTCACATATGAACTCTAACCCAGAATGAGCCAGCACTTGTTGACAAGCAAATGACTTCACCGTGCCTGGTAATTGTAGCATTTTAAAGTGACTAGGCTCCCAAGGAGATGAGGAAGTGAGATTTGTTCATCCTAGTCTGATGATAATACATATTAATAAATAGTTAATTTGTAGCTGAAAGAAAAATTGCTAGATTGTATTTAGTATTTACCTAGATGAACTATGTTCTTTTATTATGTTACAATAAGTAATAATGTGAGAAGTTAAGTTAATGCCATCTGTGAACTGAAAAATTAAAAAAAACATGAAGCTGCATGCACAAGCGAGAGAGATAATTTATAAAGTGATGAAGTTCGTGGAAAAAGAAGCCAAAGAGGGACTCAGTATACCACTGTGGTCAGCTCTAGCGAGAATTTCAGAAACAATGGGAGTGTCTAAGTGCTCTGTCAGTAAAATTCAGTGAGAAGGCATTGTTGCTAAAAATAAAGGGGCAGACAGTATAACATTAAAACTGGCAGATTTATTATTTCGCATCATCATTTTCAATTCCCCTTGTCTAGCTCCTGCCAGGTCAGGGTGTTGATGGTATACCTTCACTCAGTGGCGTGCACTGAACCCCATCGCGAATATCAAAGCCAAGGACAGCTGTCTCGACAATCCGCTCGCACTACTGCAGTTCAGCTTCTCCAGCAAGCTGGGTTTCCTTGCCGGCGCGATAGAGAGCTACCCCCAGCGAAATTTAAGGTCGCTTGGGTGATGCATGCACTTGAAGCTTCCTTGTCCTGGCAGCGGGGCGGAGCTTTAAGCCCTCCCCTGCAATTTACGGCGACAGGCAAGATAGCTTAGGTAATGGGTGATAATTTTAATACTTGACACTCGAGCTTAGGTAATGGGTGTTAGTTTTAATACTTGACACTCAAAGTCTTCAGCGCCACACACTAGAGACTGCAAGGAAAATATCAACATCTTAACAGTATAGCCACTGGCACATTGTCTTGCTAATAAAAACAAAGCCAGTATATGAAATCAATTGTAATATAGAAGTATATATTTTAGTCTTGGGTTTCGGCATGTATACAGTTTTTTCGAGCAATTCATTGATGGCACGTGTAGAGTATGTGTTCCAATAGCTGCAGAAAAATATTTAGGTTGCCCAGCATGAACACAGACTAAAGCGCGAATGGTTGTCTGTGTTGGTGGTATATAGTGAATTTTTGCAGTGTTCCTCTTGGATTATAGGTGAAGGTTTTGCGAGTTCTGTGGCATTCTTCATGAATATAACGTGAGTTATATGCCGTGGCAAATATTTTCCCTCATTTGTCGTTGATGCACGTACACTCAGTATGCGAGTGAAATTATAAAATTTCAACGACTGTAAAATACCATAATACCAATATAAATGGTCCGTCATTGGACATTATAAATTTTCCAGCTAACTCATTCTTGGTTGCCAGCGTTTCGCCCTCGTGTACTAGGGTGGGCTCATCAGTTGGTACCTAGCACACGAGGGCGAAACGCTGGCAACCAAGAATGAGTTAGCTGGAAAATTTATAATGTCCAATGACGGACCATTTATATTGGTATTATAAATTTACTCATTCAGGACAAATATTTCAGATTCCCTATGGGAATCAACATCTATGTCATCTGATGGCCAAGCAGGCATCAATTTTTGATAATGAGACAAAGTCTCTTAGTGCATTGGCACTGCCGGTGGCTCCAGTTAGCCTATGCAGTGGCCTCCACGGTATGCACTAGCCAGCGTATTGGTGGGTGTGCTAGGTACCAACTGATGAGCCCACCCTAGTACACGAGGGCGAAACGCTGGCAACCAAGAATGAGTTAGCTGGAAAATTTATAATGTCCAATGACGGACCATTTATATTGGTATTATAAATTTACTCATTCAGGACAAATATTTCAGATTCCCTATGGGAATCAACATCTATGTCATCTGATGGCCAAGCAGGCATCAATTTTTGATAATGAGACAAAGTCTCTTAGTGCATTGGCACTGCCAGTGGCTCCAGTTAGCCTACGCAGTGGCCTCCACGGTATGCACTAGCCAGCGTATTGGTGGGTGTGCTAGGTACCAACTGATGAGCCCACCCTAGTACACGAGGGCGAAACGCTGGCAACCAAGAATGAGTTAGCTGGAAAATTTATAATGTCCAATGACGGACCATTTATATTGGTATTATAAATTTACTCATTCAGGACAAATATTTCAGATTCTCTATGGGAATCAACATCTATGTCATATAAAATACCAGTTAAATTTTGCTGATTAGTTTAGATTAGGCTTTTTAAGTAAAAAACAAATAGTCCCAGTGTATTTTTGTGAGAACCATGACTGTACTATCACGAAGCGTCACCAGATGAAACTGTAAGTACACTGTTTAAAATCTGCTACAGATTAAGTTATGATGGTGTCGTCACTGTTGTGAATATCAATTTGGAAGTGCGTGCGAGCGTGTGGTTGAAAATATTCTTGAAAGATCTTTCTCAGGTAGAACTTTCCACAAAAAATGCAGCCTTATAAAATGGTAATGTTGACTTTAGAGAGTGTAGTGGGGCTACGAATGTTTACATTTAAAAAACTTTTTTGCAGCTTGGGTAATGAATATGTTCAATGCACGTCACTGCCATCACACATTTTTAGGCTATTGTTACGATAGGGTCGCCACTTCCAAAGTCTATGTATAAAGTTTAAAAATCTTACACAAAATAAACTTCATGATGGTTCCGTACTTACATGTATTAAGAGAATAATTCTTGCTTGTTGTTTAAAGAGGTCTAACATCTAAGGTCATCGGCCCACAGAATAATTCTAATCTTCCACCTATTCAATACACTTCTAAAACGACTTTACAAAATAATGGAAAGACATTTATTTTACATTTTACTAGGACATATTTCAGTTCTTTTGAACCATCTTCAGCTGGTTAATATTAAAAAATTGACAAAAATAATAAAACAATTATATACAGATGAATGATGTGAAAATGAAAATGTACAATAAAAACAGCATGGTGATCAGAAAAACACTTGTTAGGTGACTAAATGCTAAATACACATTTTATATGAATGTTGTTCTTCGTGGTGCGACGTTTACGATCCTCTTCTTGTAATTTTTAATACGCACGACGTATGGATAAAAGTGGGGTTGTCCTGTCGCAGTCTTATTTTAAACTCTGGTTGAGCAAGGTACCGATTTAAAATTGTGGGAACTCCTCTAGTATACTGCAACTACAATTATTCCCTTGGGAGTTTAAAAAAACTTGTTACAGACAGAGTTTCAAATATCTTGTGCACAATTTTTCTCTTGTGTTGTTCACATTTTAGGCTAAATTTCCTCCATCATACCATAAACAATAAACTAATGTCAGATTGTGTTAGAAGAAGGCCAGTTCTTGACCTGTTTGAATGTAATGGTGATGACAATGACATCTGATTCGGTGTTAATTTGTATGTATTAAGTAGTGTTTTGTTAGAACCATTATTCATTGTTTATTCATTTGTTCATGACATAATCTTTGTTTTTAGGTATTCCAAATTACACCCGACAATCTAATCTGCCTTCTGGTATAACACAACTCTAGGCAGTTCCGTATTGACGTCAATTATACAAAAACAAAGAATGCAATAGTCCATCTTTTCAGTAGAATGTATTGCGTTCTTTGTACCGTATTTCTCCAAATCCAAGAAGACTATGAATTCAAGAATGACCCCTACTTTTTCCTTCCATAAATTTAAATCAGGCTTAAAAATTGCTTTGTGAAATTATATGAATGCCTTTCTTGTACAGGACCAGTATGCACTTTTAGACTTTTGTCTGCATGCCAATGCCGAACATCAGGTTTAGTTATGCCGTATTTTCTTGCAGCTGCCCAATTATTCTTTATTTCCGTGAGTTTAACAACCATTAGCGGTAACTTAAAATTCCCGTCATAATATCAGAGAGCCCATTGAAAATTTGCCGGCAATACCTGTTCCACGTGTCTCTACAATGTGAAGAACTATCCGTAAAATATTCATGCTGTCTATAAAACTGCCACTTTTACTAAGCATCAGGTACAATCGGTTGCCGCTAGACGTACGTTTCACTTGCTGGCTTCGGCCGACTTCAGACTTCAGCGGCTAGCGACAAAGATGTGGACGTTGAAAGTCTAAGAGCTTATTGCACCGTAGTATGGCCATTCTGCCCTTGCATTTTTCATGCACATACCTCACAATTTCATCTTTGACTTCTTCAAAATGTCCTTGTTGTGGGGCCACCGAGTGCATTAATTTTTGTACAGTACGCATTCTTTTATCTTTGTCTTCATGCTAACGTGGAACATTGACTTTGGTTATGCTGTATTTTCTTGCGGCTGCACAATTATTCTTCATTTCCACGTGTTTAATAACCATTAACTTAAAATTGGCATCATAATATCGACGAAAACCTGTTGAAAATTTGCCAGTAATGCCTGTTCCATGGGTCTTTACAAAATGACGATCCATCACGAAAATATTCCTGCTATCTAAAAAACTGATAGGCCTAATTTTACTAAGCGTCAGGTACAGTAGATGCATTATAAACTCTGCCACTAAGTAACCATAGCCTTTCCAAGACTTTGAAGTCTCGCGTGTTTTGATGCTATTCTGTGGATTTGAGAAACATTTTTGTAGAGGTTAGCAGAATGTCATTCTCTGTTAACTATTTCCCGAGAACCAGTGACGTTGTAGAGAGAGGCACTGTACAATCGACTGCCGCACCTAACAATGTTCAATACAGATGCGGATGTTGATGGTCAACAATGCACATGGGGGGTGGCATGAAAGGAAGCAGTGTGGTTACCATGGTAGCTGCCAGTGGTGCTCATTACTGTTACGTTGCGAATGCAAGACGACCTGTGATTTTTCACCCGAGATTCTGAGGGAAAAAAAAGTTGGCTTGGATTCGGAGAAACACAGTATTTGTATATCTACACAGTAAAAACATTACAATTCATTTTATGCAGGCATGAGGCATGCAATCTGCATACAACTGGTCAGCTAGTATTCTTTAAGACAGGAAAAAGTGCATCACACACATTCAAATAAATATGTGATTAAAGGCAATGAAAAAAGAATTGCACAACATTCCTCAAACAAAAAACACAAAAATAGTCTCACCTTTTAACAGATATGATGTTCTTGCTCTTATTTACACCACTCAAGGCTTTGCCCCATTCATCTTCTGATCCTTTGATAACATACTGACTAAGATTTTCATTTTTTAGTCTCTTCAATTCTTTCAGCTGCTTCTTTTTCAGATCCTGAGGAAAAAAGAAATACCACACCATTTTCAACACCATTCAGTACATATGATTTGTGAGATACATGTACTATGCTTTTATTTATTTATTTATTTATTTATTTACCTATAGTATATATATATACCTTTACAAGTGGCAAAGTTAGATTTCCTGGCCCTCTCTTACACTTAACAACATTCTTGAATACAGATTGGATTATATAAATAAGGTAATGATTACCTGCAATTAAAAAACAGGAAATGTGGTGGAAAAGTTGTAACATTTAGACTAAAACGTAGTTCTACGTAACTATATATAACTTTGTGTGGCTATTTCTAGCCGGTTGCAGCTCTTGTAAGGCAGACCCTCTGAAGAGGGTGGGCAGCATCTGCTGTGTATAGGTAACTGTGTGTTATTGTGGTGAAGGATAGTATCATGTGTGGTGTGAGTGTGGATGTTGGGGACAGCACAAACACCCAGTCCCTGAGCCAAGGAAATTAACCATTTATGGTTAAAATCTCCGACCCAGCCGAGAACTAAAACAGGGCCCTCTAAACAGAAGATCACTGTGCTGACCATTCAGCCAAGGAGTTGTAACTCGATTACTGAGGGTAAAAGTGGTGATACTAATGATAATAAAAACAAGTAACATAACATGCACCTTTCGTAGCAGAGTGACATAATGTGTTGCATTACAATTTATATCATTAATAGAAATAAAAAGAGAATACAAGCTTTTAAAATGAGGTGTTACAGCAGATTTTTGTTTTCTTTTTTAAAATCTGCTTTACGTCGCACTAACACGGATATGTCTTATGGCGACGACAGGATAGGAAAGGGCTAGGAGTGGGAAGGAAGTGACCGTGGCCTTATTTAAGGTACAGCCCCAACATTTGCCTGGTGTGAAAATGAGAAATCACAGAAAAACAATCTTCAGGGCTACCAACAGTGGGGGTTCGAACCCACTATCTCCAGAACGAAAGCTGACATACGTCTTTACTACAACCACTAAATACCCTCATAACTGTATGAAGAGACCTGTAACATTTATTTAAGGTTTAAGTACAGAACCCTGTTGGACGTCTGTAATTCAAATTTTTTATTGTGATGTTTTATCATCCAATACTACACACTGACATCTGAAAGATTGGTCTGTCAGGCCACTATGTTATTTTACTTCTATGATACCGGCAACAATAATGAACATTATACTTTCTCCTTTAAGCTATGTGTTCTTTGATCTTTCGTCTAATAAGCTATAGCGTGTTTGTGGTCTCAAAACTATTCAGTGCATTGTTACTGGTGTTATTTGTCAAGTGTATCATTCTTCTCCGCTAAGCTTGTCTGTCTTGCAGGCTGATATATTGTTTAACATGCTATTTTATCAATTACAACATAGGTGTTAGTTCGATTTGAGGTTGATTTCTGTTAGGTAATTGGTGTTTATTATATACCACAGGCATTGAAAATGTATCTCGCTGAACTGCAATGGAAACGACACCAAATTATGTTGATTTTCGTGTGAGATTGGACAATAGTTGAGGAAGATAATGATCAGGCGGAACTAAGTGATTCTTCAGAGAGGGAGAAAGATGATTCTGACAAAGACCCATATTTTATCCTCGAAGAAGACCTGCCTTATACAGAAGACATGGAAACTGACAGACTTGAGAAGAGGAAGACTTGCAGTACCTGTCCATACTGGAAGAAGAGGAAAACAGCGTACAAGTGTATCAGATGTGCTAACATATCCACAAAGATGCACACGAGATGCTGTCAGTTGGTAACTCTTCAACCAATAACTCTTCATTACAGTACCATCAAGACCTCCACCTTATATATGTGCCTGGCCAGGCTTCTAGAAAGCTACATTACAAAATATACCTTCTTGAAAATTTGAGAGTGCCTAATATATAATGTACAGAATATTCTCCATCATTCTTGTCTACCTATACCATTCTGGAAGTTACAGTGTGTTTCACAATTATGGATTACAAATTATATATACAGGTAAGAATGAATTATATACAGGTTCCTACATTAATTCAACTGATATAAGTGTCTATATACAGTGCATGTTTCATGACATAACCTCACAAACAGTGCAATCGTATCATATGTACATATGATGTAATAATAACAAAAATACCAATACTAAATGGATGTATACACTTCATAGCTATACAAGTAATAATAACCATAATCGTAAAATAATAATAATAATTATTATACCGGGAGGTACACCTCTATGCCGCACGTTCAAAATGAGTGCCTAAAAGAACTCCTCTACCGGTGAAACAGTGAACTTGAAACTAGACCAACTTATAAATTTACTCAGAAGATGTCACCACAGAAATCTGATGTAATTTTGTTATTGTGAAGTTTCCTGAACTGACTATTTCTACTTGTTTTGTTTGCCATTCATCAAGAAGTTTGGACATTCTCTCCTAGATGACTCTACCAAAGAACTATGATCATGCACCCTAGTGCAAAGTGAAATAACTTATAATTCAAAGAAGTTTTGTATTCATAAGTTTTTTTTACTAATTGATGTTCATTTATTTTTGGGTTGGCAATATATATCTTTTCTTTCCACCAGTTTTGAGTCCAGCCAATCCCAAATTTCCGTAATTAATTTTCAAACCTATCACAGCCTTGTTCTTCGATTTCGAGTGTAACCTTTAAATCAACCAATAAAACGAGAGAGTGTGGCTAGTTTAATCTGGAATTGTCTCGAACTTTCCCCGAGGGTTTATAAACTGTAGATTTTCACGTCTCTTGGCCAATTGATCGTCAGCTTACTAAGTGTGTGTGTCAAGCAGGAGGCAGGATGCCTCTTTCACCAGGCAGCATTTCTCCGACAAGGTAATGGCAACATAACATCTTACCTTCTTGCTAGCTCCACAGTTTAACCCGAGGGAAAGGTCCGAAACATTAACTATGTAATCTAGTTTTACGAAATATGTAACTATCTGCCGGCTAATATAAAACTTCATAAAATTTTTAACTGTAAATCGGGGATAGAGAGTGATGTACCGTCTCGAGCTCCCCTTCATATTGGTTTGAGGTGACTACGTTTTGTAATTGGTTTTCTTCCTTTCAGTAATGTCTTAATTGATTCTTATATGAGTCACCTCCATCGTTTGGAAATAGCCCCTGTTTCATCGGCCTAGTGCCCTTTAGGTTTTAAGAATTCATATCTAGGAGTGCAAGTACATGCCTCCATTCAATTTGTGTTTCGGGCCATTTACTTAACCTGTTCTTTTCCACAACGGCCCAATAGGTTGGGTATTAGGTACCCCTGTTTCAAATTTTGTAAGTTGTGCCTTGGTGGCGAGTGATGGTAATTTTCTGATATAGCCTTGAATAGGCTTGAAAAACTGAGAGCACGTCAGCTCTTTTCAAGTGTTGTAAAAGTGCCTCCGGGAGGCTTGATATTGTAAACTGGGAGCAAGTGCTCCATGTATTAGGGGATTTCTGCCCTTTGAACAAATTTGTGCTCGTTTGTAAATTTGAGCTGGGAGCTCAGAGATTGTAAAACTAGGGGCTTGAAGCCCAAGAGAGTTAAAGTTCTGAAATCTTGGTATTTTCTATTTTGTACCTGAAATGTCATTGTTATCTCACTAAGTGAAAATTTGTTAAGTTTGTTGTTTTTCAAAAAATATAACATCAGTTTAAGTTTTAAGTTCTTCTCTTGACATTGTAGTTAGACCCATTCATCCCGGCACCTTCTTTCACATCTGTTGGTCCACGAATACCGTCTGCAGAAATTTCAATTTGACGCTAACTGGCTGTCTGCTAGTTAATTTTGATATTCCGATTTACTCTAGGCCTAATAGATGGCAACAGAGTAAAACGAAACTCTCTTGTGTGTCTATGGCTGAAATTTAAATAATTTTGTCGGGTAAACACGAAATGTGTCACCTAAGACTTTCTGCATGCCGACACCGTACGACATGGAGTGTCGAATGGACTTTTGTCCGCCCTTCAAATATCCGACTACCTCTGCCTGGTTTGAACCTGCTATTTTGGGATCCAGAGGCTGACACTCTACCATTGATCCACAGAGGCAGCTACAAACTTGTGTAACACACACATACAGATGGGCAGTTGAAAATCCCTATGGTACAGGTGTCACTAATCGTCAACAGTGTTTGGATGCGATCTGTGGTGTGGTATTATCCATGATCAACTGAGGAGATGGTGGTGGTGATTGCAGTGGTGGTGGTGATTATTGTTTTAAGAGGAAGTTCAACTGGGAAATTATCTTCTAGTAACACAAACCAGAGGGGGGAAACGTGGAAAGGATCCAACACTTTGAAAAATGAAGGTATCGGCCAGAGAAAGACAAGGCCACGAAGGGCATGAAATTGAAAGACTCCCTAGGCCTCGCAAAGCTAATACTGTCGGGGTCAGAAAAGAACAAGAGTTGACCAAGGGAGGTTGCAGAGGATAGATGAAAGCGAGGAGCGTGACACAAATAAGTGGAAGCAATGCCAGGACTTAACTAAGGGCCACATGACACCAACCCATGCTCCCAAGTTAAGAACCCATAGGACTCCTTTCAGTCGTCACCTCTTATGACAAGCAGGGGATAATATGGATGTTACTCTACCGCCCCAATCCACAGGGGGATATGATCAACTGATTGGCCCATACACATTTTTTTTTTTTTTTTTTTTTTTTTTTTACTAGTTGCTTTATGTCACACCGACACAGATTGGTCTTATGGCAATGATGGGATAGAAAAGGCCTAGGAGTGGGAAAGAAGCGGCCGTGGCCTAAATTATGGTACAGCCCCAGCATTTGCCTGGTGTGAAAATGGGAAACTACGGACAAACATCTTCAGGGCTGCCGACAGTGGGGTTCGAATCCACTATCTCCTGGATGCAAGCTCACAACTCCCTAACTGCAGGGCCAACTCACCCTGTCATACATGTTACACCGACAACTGAATGGGCATTTGTATCTGACCCTCTTGAGGGACACAGTGCCTGTACTACTGGAACATTTGCCCTTAGCCATGTAGCTGATGTATTATGAGGTTTCACGAACGCAATTTTTGGGGAACATCTTCCAATGATGGTGGACCGGGTGTCGAGGTCCAGTGCATTGGATTGCTTGGTGTCCTGATCTTAATCCACTGGACTTTTATCTGTAGGAACACATGAAAAGTGTGATGTACACTACTCTGGTTATCAATATCAACAACCTGGAACAGCATATCAATAATGCCTGTGCAGCTGTTCAGCACTAACCAGGTATCTTTGAGTGGCTTTGCCAATTCATCTTGGGACTACTCATGGTAGAAACTTTGAACATCTCCTGTGATGTGGTAAATGTACGTTTTGTAACTAAGTCGCATCTAACTCAGCAACAATGAATTGTAGGACATACGTTCATAGGGACAATTTTTTTCTTGGTTTGATCCCAGGAATGATCATCTGATGCTTGTTGCAAATGTTTAGATACACCCTTTATTTTTTTTTAAATCTGCAAATGTTAAAACGAGTGTATTCCCAGTTGATAGCAGAACCTGATTATGTTTATCACTGGAATTCAGATACTGCAAAATTTATTTTTTAAGAATACCTTGAGAAAACGAATGTCATATTTGTAAACTTCCATTTTCCCACTTCAATATACAATTAGGTTATTGAGTTCACACACTACTCAATTTAACTTTGTTGAAATTATTTTTCAGCTTAATCTGTGCAGAAAAATATAAAACATTAAATCCTTATCACTGTAGCAAAAATGGCAGTTCAACAAGTTCATTTCTCAATAATGATGAGTATTTATACATACAATTCCAATAATTCATGCATACTCCTATGGAAAAGTACACTATATAAAAAAAAACAAAAAAACACTTTTCCTTCTACTTACTGATCTAAATACATATACCATATGTTTCCTTAACTTAAAATGTATTACTTTTTAAAATGTATTACCTTGGCTGCTTCCTCAAGTTCTTCATGCATGCTCTTGGCAACTGGATCTAACTTCGTATCAGTTTTTGGCTGCAACATTCCTTGTTCAATGGTCTGTTCCATTACACTCCTCAGATATTGAACAAAGCGGCGAATGGTGCGATTGAACAAACCCAGTAACTGTGACACAGGTAGGTCTAGCTGAGAGGCTAGATCATCTACAGTTTTGTACTGAAGACCCAAAGTCAATACAGTAGCCTATAAAACAAAAGCCTATGGTCAAATTCTAATAATTTTTTTTAATATAACAAAGAAAATTACTGAAAGACTGAAAAAATAACAGATACAATGAAAAAAGAAAGAGGAGATGGATGTTTTACGGACTTCCAGTAAAGAATGAATGACATTAGGCTAACCAAGACACTATTCGATCACTTCAACAACCCAAAGACAAACTGCACCAGGATACTACAGATACATAAAAATATGAAAGAAGCCAACATTCAAGAAGCAGACATACAGAGCAGATTAAGATTCACACAACAGCTCAAAATGTGGAAAACTTGCAAGTGTCTATGGACAGAAACAACATTTGGATAGAGGAGAGAATAAAGACTAGCAAGTGAAAGGATGAAGAGTGGTGGAGGAAGAAAAACTGCTAACATAGTAGTTTAATGCGGTCCTTAGATGGCCGGTACTGAACGAAGAAGAGGAAGAAAGAAAATCACTAACACAGCTAAGAAGCTGCCAAATTTTGTGGCAGATGGTTTATCACACAAGACAATCATTGAATCTTCACGGACTGGTTGCGCTAGGCTGATCATGTCATTACAGTTTGTCCATGAAAGGAACAATTCCAGAGAAGTGTTCACAGTACCTCAGCCATCCACTACACAGTAGATATATATAAATATGACCAATTCCCATTCCTAGATGTTAGTGGGATGTAAAACCTTTTTTTTAAACAAGCGAATGGACCACTAAGGATCACGCTACAACTTCATTTCTTTCTCTTCGTGTGGAGTTTTCTGTGTGTCCAATACTCCTTCATGTGTTCGCTGGCCTGTTTCCATTGTACATCTGTCCGGGCTCTTCTGGTCTTATTAGTTCTTCCTGCGGCTTGAACCCCACAAATTCTTCACTGTGTTCGTAAACGTATCCCTTTCTAACAGCTGGACAGATGTTTAACCTTTCCATATCCTTCTTAGTTTCCTTAATCCATGCTGTAGCGGTCTTTTTCCCCAGAAGTAATCAAATATCTGTTTGGTAAGTCTGTTTGTGTTCATTCTGTACAGATGTCTGAGAAATGCCAGTCTCCTTTTCTTCATGGTCTCTGAGATTCTTTCCACCTTCTGGTAAACTTCTTTGTTGCTCCTAAGTTTCCATCCGCTTTCAGTTTGGACAGCTCCCATAATTTTTCTGAGGATTCTTCTTTCCAGGACCTCTAGCTTCTTCAGCTTGTAGTTCATGGACAGGCATTCACTGGCATACAGGCATTCTGTTTTAACCACAGTGTTGTAATGTTTTAATTTGGAATTCCAGGATAAGCACTTCTTATTGTAGATGCCTTTTGTCAAACCGTATGCTCTCTCCATTTTTTAGATCCAATCTTCCACTGCAGTTTTTTCTAGTCCATTCTCCTGTATGGTCTCACCAAGGTACTTGAACTTCTTGACCCTTTCTATCCGTCCCATCTCTGTTTCCAGGAATTTTGATCCATCTTTGATGTTCGTCAAGAATTTTGTCTTTTCTGCTGAGATCCTCAGTCCTGTTTGGCTGGCGATTCTTTCCAAGAGGTTAATCTGGATTGTTACGACCTCTGGACTTTCTGACAGTATAGCAAAGTCATCAGCGAAAGCCAAGCAGTTGACTTTAATCCCTCCTGTTTTTCTCCCTAGACAGATCGGGATTATCCCTTGATGTTCGAGTTCTGAGTTCCAAATTCTCGTTATCTTTTCTAGGACATAGTTGAATAGGAGCGGGGATAGTCCATTGCCTTGGCTCACGCTTGTCTTGATTTCAAATGATTGCGAGAGAAGCCCGAAGAATCTTACCTTGGAGGTTGTGCCTGTTAGGGTTCTTTGATTATATTTGCCAGTTTGGTTTTGACTCCTAATTCCCTAATGATCTAATCGAAAGTCTCTCTGTCCACCAAATCGAAGGCTTTTTTGAAGCCTATAAACGACACCACAATTTTCTTACCACTCAACATTCTGTGGCGGAGTATTGACTTCAGGCTGAATATTTGTTCGATACAGGAGTGGCCTTTCCTAAACCCTGCTTGGTATTCCCCTAGTTGTTGGTCCAGATTCGCCTCTATTCTATTAAGAAGCAGTTTTGAGAGGATTTCATAGGCGATCAGGAGGAGGGAAATGCCCCTGTAGTTGTTGACATTCTGTTTGTCTCCTTTCTTATGATTCAAGATTCAAGATTCAAAATACCCGTCTCCCTTAATCTCGGAAATTATAGATTAGGGAGAGGGTATTATTTATTGTAATCGTTTCATAATTTCATAATTTGTGATACATGCCGTATACAAAATTAGAAGGAGTAACTTAAATAACTATTGTGAATAGTGTTAATAATAGGTACATGCGATGAACGTTCATATAAAACAGGTGCATAGAAATTGAACAGAGAAAGAAAACTATAAACTGAATGTTGGACTTCCATTCATATATAGTATTATGGCAGAAAAAAAACCAAAACATCTATTTATAGTGATATCTTTTCAGATTATCAAAGCTAATATTGCCTTTGCAGGCTGTTAAGAAAAAAAGAGAAAACGGAAATTATTACTCGACGATACATAAAACTAGTAGAACTACTGTAACGAGGTAGTTCCATGCTATCCCTTAAGCCCATGTACCTAATGGCTCTAGACTTCAACGGAGTTATATTGTCTAGGTTACCTTAGGCACAGTTCGGTTCCTGGCTGACATGTATCACATCCTTTCCTTCCTTCAATTTCCTGCTCCACCTTCCCCTAATAATGTTAAATAATTTTGCAATTCTATCCGGGTGCATCCATTCTCTGTTCAATAACTTTACAATTGTATACAACTGATTTTCGTTCTCAATTTTCTTTACATCCTCATCATCTATTAATTTTTCTCGTATTTCCTTTGTCATAGGGCAGTCTTTTATAAGGTGTACCCATCCCATCTCTTCAGAACATATTAAACATTTATTTTCATCCCTGTTCCTTCTATATGCTTTATTTTTATGTATCCCCATTAACCACCATATTATACCCCTCATTCTCTTTTTTGTTATACACTCTACATTTATTCTCATTCTCCCATATATATTACAAAATTCTTCTAATGACCTCTTACTTCTACATTTTGCCTCAATGTCTTGTTTTTCAATATCCTTAATTCTTAGAACTATTTTTTTACATATTTTCCACTTCTCTATACATTCTTTTTCCCAGTAACATCCCATTCCAATCGTTTCTAAAATATTCCGTACCCCATCCACCCAGTATCCTTGGTTCTGATGTTTCATTTGGTGTTGATATGCTATCTGTAAAATTTTGCCCCCTTCTCGCAACTTCATTCTCAACCAATACTTTATTATCCTTTTAATAATGTCCACTCGCAGACTTATATCTTTGCACATCATTCTCACTCCACAATTAGCTGTACAGCTGGGTAGACCCATAATTATTTTCCCAAATCTACTCGTAATTGTATCAAGTGAGTCAACCCTTTCTTCAACTCCCCAAATTTCCGCTCCGTACAACACTCTAGATTTAACTACTGCATTAAAAACATTTTTATGCATTCTGTAGTCTGTGTTGGGCATCTTCTTCTCCAGTATGCTAATGGCTGACAGTGCACTCATGCCTTTTAGCTCTGATCTTTTTATTTGCTCTGACCACTTTCCGTTTCCACTTAAAATCATACCCAAGTATTCTACTTTATTGACAACTTCTAACCTCGTCTCGCCCATCCACCATTTTTCATTCTTTGATAATTTATGTCCTTTTTTACACACCATTTTCTGTACATTGATTTTTAAGTTCCATTCTTGACAGTAATTTACCACCACATTTATACTACCTTGCATACTATTGGGTGTCAAAGTGAGCAGAAGGATGTCGTCAGCAAAAATGAGGCCCGGAATATCCCGGTTCTCAAGACTTGGATAAACCCCTGCCTCGAAGCCTTTCGATTGAAAGATATCATTTATAAAGAGTAGAAACAGTACTGGTGACAATTTACAACCCCGTTTTAATCCTACATTAGAGAATATTTCTCTAAATACTACGCCCTCCTTAGTTTTTATTGCGCACCTTACTTCTGCATATATATTTTCAACCGCTGTTATCATCTTCTGGGACACCCCTATCCCTCATCTTGGCCAAGACCGCCCCTCTGCTCACAGAATCAAATGCTTTCTCCAAATCAATAGTAGTAATGTATACTTTTCCTCCTTTCTTTTTTACATACTTATCTATTATTGTTTTCACTACAAAAATATTATCTGTTGTCCTCATCCTTTCTCTAAAACCTGCTTGCAGCCTCTCCAGAATCGATTCCCCCTCTGCCCACTTCATTATCCTTTTTGCTAACACACCTGTATATATTTTACTTAATGTATCTAGCAACGTTATACCCCTGTAGTTGTTAGGGTTATTTTTATCTCCCTTCTTCTTATAGATTGGGCAGATCACTCCCTCTTGCCAAGATTTTGGGAACTCACCTCCTTCAAATATTTTGTTAAATAGTTTCGCCATACTTTCTAGGATATCCTTATTTTGCACCAGCTGCTTCCAAAATTCGTTAGTGATACCCGAAATCGCTCCTGATTTGCCTTTCCTGGCTTTCCCTAGTACCTCCCTTATTTCTTCTTTCGATATTTCCTTATCTAATGCCGGCACAGTACACCCTAGCCCTACCGATATACCGGTATCGTTTACTCTCGGTCTCCACCTATCTTCAGTCTCTAAAAGTTTCTTATAGTGCTTCACCCAGATAGCCTGACTTATTACCGTCTGCCGCGGCAGCTTCCGTATTCCACAAATCCCCTTAATTGTACTCCATACTTTTCAACTATCATTCTGTTTTGCATTGCTATTTAATTCGACAACTCTCTGCTCCTGCCATTCAGACTTAGTTGCATACAGTAATTCCCTATATTCTCTTCTCACGTTACAGAATCCCATCCTATGGTTTTCTCCCCCATGCTTCCGAAACTCCTTCAATGCTTTCATCACTTCATACTTTTTATGCCTGCATTCGTCATTGTACCAGCCTTTTCCTATTATATTCTGCCCCTCCTTTATCTTCATCTTCTCCCCTGCCATCTTTACAAAATTTTCAATTATTTTAACTGCTGTATTCGTTTGGTTACTCTCGATCATTGAATCTATTCCAGCTTTCACTATCTGTCCTATTTCTCCATCATAATAATTCATAAACTCGTTTTTTAGCTCCTCTCTCCACCTATATTTAGTGACTATCGTTTCTTTGTATTTTATCATATTGCTTGTTGGTGTCTTACCCTCTCTAACTTTTATTCTGACAATAATTGGGAGATGATGTGACTCACCCCATTCCTTAACCTCCACACTTTTAATCACAGGCAACGCATTCCTGGAGCATAACGCCAAGTCTATGCTACTACCCCCTGTTTCCATAATGTATGTCAGGTTCCCTAATACGTCGCCATGCCACCATCCATTCAAAATATATAATTCTATCATACCACATAGCTCTAGCAACTTTTCTCCATTTTTATTACAACCCTTATCCTGGCTCACTCTCTTTTTTACATAAACAGCTTCTGTCTCCTTGTCGTATACCGGCTTCTGGTCTGCAACCCTCGCATTGAAATCCCCCATTATAAGAATGCCTGTATCCTCAAAAATATTTTGTACTCTATGGATTTCTAATGCCAACTCATCAAAGAAAACCCTTTTCGCAAATGGCGAGGTTTCAGGAGGGTTGTAGACAAAACCAATACATAAGTCTGTCTCATTTTCATCATACATCTTTATTCTGACCCACATCATTTCCTCCATTTCTGATTCTATCTGAATTATTCTAGCTTGCAAAATCCTCCCTAACCATCACCATTATCCCACCCGGGTATCTGCCCCTTTCGGTTTGTCTCTCTTTTGACTTATAATAGACTGTGAACTCTCCTATTTCTATAATAGTTTTCGGTGGAATCCAGGTTTCCACACATGCGAGAATATGCAAGCTATGTAATAACTCTTTAAAAGCTTCATTCTGTAACTTGCTCCTAAGGCCTTCAATATTGATACACCCTACTCTTATCTCTAGTTATGACTTTCTCCCTTGTCCCTCACTCTGGCTGATCTTCTTGGACCTCGTAATCCTTGTTACACCTAGATCTTCAGGGTTCTCATCTAGAGTGTTAACACCTTCTCTATCAAGGCTACCCTCATTTGCATTACCTTTTCTGAGCAAGAAGTCCTTGATACTCACAGGTCTGCGTTTCGGTGTTGCTTCTTTCAGAGAGTCTGCACTCAGCTGCCTCTGAAGGTCGCCTGGACTGCCTTCGCTAATCGTTGTTTCAGCATCTGTTACTTCCTCTCTCTGTCCTTGTTGCATCGCTGGCTGGTTGTCCCTCACTGCTCCGCATTCTGCTGGTCTCAGCTGCCTCGTACGTTCACCTTCCTCCTCGGCCAATGTACTCGCTGTATTGTACATATTCTTTAAATGCTCTACTCCCCAGGTCCTCGTCCAGTAACTGTCCCCCACCACTAATTTGTTGCGCCTTATGTGGGCCCTTAATCCTTCACGTCTAGCTTTCCCTAGGTGAAACTGTAGCATTTTCTGGTTCCTGAAGGCTTCTTTTTCCATCTCCTGTTTGACCCATATGTTCTCACCTTTCAACCGACTTGCACTATGCAGAATCTTTCTCACTAGTAAGTTTGATACAAATCTCACTCTCACTGGTCTCTTGCCTTTTGTTTTCCCCATTCTCTGTAGTTCTTCTATATCGGCCTCTCTGCAGCTAATCTTCATCTTCTCGTTAATTAGCTCCAGCACTCTGAATACCAGGTCTTCTTTGTCTTTTTTTCTCCTGCCATCTCAACTCTTTTATCTCTTCCTCCATTCTCCTCACCTTATCCCTCAAACTTGATATTTCTTTATTATTTTGGACCGCCCTTTCAGTCACTTTTCCCATCTCCTCTTTCACCATTTCTCGTATATCACCAGATTGCTCTCGTAATAGCTCTCTCATTTGTTCAGTTTGGGCCTTACTAAATTCCCTTATCTTCTCCATGTCTTCCCAACCAACCACATTCTCATGATCAGGTCCAGGGTTCATCTCAACCCCTCCAATAACCAACAACACTGCCATCACTGATGCAGCCATCAAAATTGAAACCAAACTCACCTGCTGTCCGGTTCTGCCACTCATATTGCTCGTGTTCCTGACTCTACCGTGCCAACGACCTATCGTCGCCCGGTACAATTCTATTGAAATCCCCATGTCAGCACTCACTCACTGAACAACCTTCCTCTTCGCTTGCACGATTGCTCCTTTCTTATGCAGCGGATGGATAAGTGCTATTTTTCATTCTTCTGCAACTGTCTCATTCCCTCAGATTTCCTTGATGATTTGGTGAAGGTCATCTATAAGATTTCCAGATCTGCCATTATCGAGTCCTCTCGACTTGCCCTGTTGTTTTTGAGGTTTTCAAGGACCTCCTTGACTTCTTCCTTTCTTGGTGGTTCGTCATCTTCTGAGTTTTCTAGTATATCTGGAAATTCTAGTTTGGAGGTTGAGGAAGGACAATTCAAGAGAGTGTGGAAGTATCTGGCTAATATATCACAATTTTCTTGGTTGTTCAGTCTGATTTTACCCAGTTTGTTTCTGAAGCTCAAACTTGGTGCTTGGTATCCTTTGAGTTTGCTCTTAAAGGTCTGATAAAATTCTCCGGAATTGTTCATGACAAAGTCGGTCTGGAACTCTTCCAGTTGAGCTCTTTCAAATGATCGTTTAGTCCTTCGAAATATCCTGGATGTTTCTTTCCTCTGTTGCCTGAATTGTTCCATGTGTTCCTTTTCTCTGAAGCATTTCCATTTTCTCCATTTCTTGGACCTCTCCCTGAGAGCTTCCTCGCACTCTTCATTCCACCATATTTCTCTTTTCCTCCTAGCCTGTCCGAAAGTTTTCTTTGTAGCTTCATTGATTCCCATGCATAGTTCTTGCCAGTTCCCCTTTCTGCTGGTCAGGATTTCATCCCTGAAGTTTCTAACGATGTCTTCAGTGATGTTCATTTTGTTTGTGTTGTATCTCATCATTTTAGGTGGGTCTCTCTTTTGTCCTACTGGGAGAGATAATGGTCTGAATCAAATTCATCATTCCTAATCAGTTTGATGTCCATCACCTCCTTTGAGTTTTTCCTTGTTATCACTACATGATCCAATTGGAAATCCCCTGGTTTGGAATTGGGAGATATCCATGTCTTTGATTTTCTCAGGAGTTTCTTGAAGTGTGTTGACATTAGTTTCAAGTGAAAAGCTTTGCAGAGTGCAATGAGCCTTTCCCCATTCATGTTTGTCTTCCTATGAGCTGGATATTCCCCTAAGATGTCTCTGTGCTTTCGCTCCTTCCCAATCTGCACATTGAAGTCTCCCAGCATGATTTTTACATTGGTCTTGGGTATCCAGGTGATTTCAGTTTCCAGAAGATGTCAGAAGTCATCAACTTTCTGTGGGTTCTTCTCGTTGTCTTCGTTGATCGGGGCGTGATGATGATGATGATGATGATTATTATTATTATTATTATTATTATTATTATTATTATTATTATTAGCACGTCACTAAGGCATAGATGAGATCTGGGAGATTCGAAGAGTGGTGGTTGTGCCTGGAATGCAGGATGAAAGCTGAAAAGAGAAGAATTCTTCTCATCATAGATAACTGCTCCCCTAATAATTGTGTGCCTCACCGTTTGAAGCATGTGAAAGTTTTATTCTTGCCTCAAAGTACTACTTCGATTCTTCCGGCCGATGGATCAGGGATAATTCATGCAGTGAAGTGGCATTACCGGTACTGACTTTGTGTGGTCTGGCATATGCTGTATAATATTGCCTCCAAGACAGACATTAATGACAACATATTGAAAGCTATGAAGATGTTCAAGGCTGCATGGAGATCGCTGAAAGAAGAAATAATCACAAACTAATTTAGAAAAGCTGGAGTGGTTTCTGTAGAAGACGACATCACAGAAAGTGGTGTTGGATGATGCAGAAACAGAGGAAAACAGGAAACATTTATGTGAAAAGTTGGATGTGCCGACAAGTGAGAATCTTATAGAGAATGCCAACGTGGACTGTGATGTGTTACTGACAATGAAATTGTGGCAAACATTATGAATAATAGAAATCCATGTGATGATGATGAGGTGGAAGAGGAACATATGCCTCAAAGTGTTCAACAAAGATTGACCCTTGTGAAGGCAACAAACATGGCAGATAGTTGTCAAGATTTTCTTCTGTTATGAAATGTACCAGAATCTGTCTTAAGTTCATGTGCAGCGGTTAGTGACTATCTTGAATGGTATTTTGTGTCTGGGAGCATTCAGAAGAAAGTCACAAACTTTTTCAAAAAATAAAATCCACAGCATTATGTACCACAATAACGTAAAATTTGGTATGTTGAATTATAGAAAAACTCTTGCAATTACTGTGCATCATTACGTCGTGTATATATATATCCTAAAAATGTTAATTCTTTTATCGGTGAATTAATGTTGAAGTAATGTAAATCCTATAATGGATATAACAGCAGGCGAGTTCCTAAGAATCAACTCTCTTCAATAGAACTAAATTTCCCTATAACAAAATTTCCGAGGTCCCCAAAATGTTGTTTTACTGTATTCTGTTCTGCAATCCTTGGTGGGTTTTTTTTTTTTCTTAAGACTTTCTTCACTGTGAAAATAAAAGTGTAATCATTCTCTGGTTGTGGTTCCACATTCCCCATGGCTACATCAAGTTCAGAGCTGAACTTAAGTCAATTTGCTTTCTTGAAATTGTACCTGCTGAAAGGTATACATTCTGGTTTAACAATTGGTTTTATTCTGCATATTATGGGTCGATGCTGCGAATGGGGAAAAGCCTTACCAACAGTTTTGGTGCACTGCTCAGCTAGTTTGTTTTAACGAAGATAAGGTTAGTAATATATCCTCATCTCCACTGGCCGCTGTTAAATGATAGTGGTTGTTTAGGGTCATAAACCAGACTGAGTCTATTATTCTCAGACCACTTTTCTGTTTCTGCACTATTTTCATCTGCGGATGTTAATGGATCCACAATGATGCACACAAAATGCTGTCAAATTGTGTGTCAAATTATTTACAGATTAAATGCACATAACCTTCATCACTGTATCACAAACAAAACACTTCACCCCGAGAACATCAACAAGCTGCCTTTTTAACAACTGCCTATAACTTCAACATGGAGACTGCAACCACTGCATGTCAACTGCCAACTTTACTAAACCAACACTCATTAGCACAATGCATGTCTGATCAGAACATCTCTTGTTAAACCATGACTCTTACTAAACAATAACTTATCTCTACGGTCAAGATCGCCTCTTTATATATGTGCCTGACCAGGCTTCTAGAAAGACACATTTTCTCGCAAATTCTAGAGTGCTTAATACATAGATATAGTGTACAGAATATTCTCCATAATTCTCATCTACCCAGTACCTTTCTGGATGTTACAGCGTGTTTCAAAATACCGTAGTGTATTACAATTTATATATATTAAATAAAATAAATTAATTATAGGTTCTTACATATAAATGTCTATATACAGTACATGTTTCATGACATAACCTCACACACAATGCGATCATTCAACTACATAAATAATAACAACAATAGACTAATGCTAAATGGATGTAAATACTTCATAGCCATGCATTACCAATAATAATAATAATAATAATAATAATAATAATAATAATAATAATAATAATAATAATAATAATAATAATAATAATAATAATAATAATAATAATAATAATAATAATAATAATAATAATAATAATAATAATAATAATAATAATAATCTGAGCCTAATACTTGCATTATTTCAAGTTATATCTGTTCATCACACTTGCATCAATGTATACCAACCATGCAGTACTATGACAGTTAAAATCTCCAATAATTATTAAGTTGTTAAGGCACTTGAAATTGGTTTCCTGAACACAATATTCTCTTCAGAGGTCTTATAAACAGATGCTATAAAGAACTGTGTTGTTTCAACAGTGAGAATTTCCATGTTGTTCCTCTCTGATGAAGCAGCAGATATGTTTAAGCTGCCTTAAAGAATATGGCACTACCACATTTATCATATGGTGGCTTTCTTTTGCTAGTGTTTTAACGCTGCACTAATACATCAGAGATTTTTGGCGATGCAAGGATAGGAAAGGGTTAGGATTAGGAAGGAAGCAGCCATGGCCTAATTAAGGTACAGCCCCAGCATTTACCTGGTATGAAAATGGGAGACCATAGAAAACCATCTTCAGGGATTAGAACCCACCATCTCCCGAATACAAGCTCACAGCTACATGAACCTAACCACATGGCTAACTCGCTCAGTCGTGGTCTTTGCAGAATAAGTTTTATATCTTTGATTCTCGGTCCTTGTCCTGATGGCCCTAAATGGGTTTCTTGAACAGCAATGACATCAAAGTTATTATTGCACAGAGCTGATAGTAGATATTCTTACTGGCTGGACAGTCCCTCGGTTAATGGATGTAACTACAAATGCTGACCTTGATAAAGGTCCACTGGATTTAGCTGATTCAGTGGTCAAAGGATCATCTGTCAATTTCTGACGTTGCCCAGGGTATGTCCGATTACCCTTCTGATCCTGAATGTTTAGAATTGCAATATTCAGAAAGGCTGCTTTCATGTACAATATTTACAGCCTATAATATTGCATAGTAGAGATTGGAGGAAAAGTGATGTGAG
This sequence comes from Anabrus simplex, assembly GCF_040414725.1. Classification (NCBI taxonomy): domain Eukaryota; kingdom Metazoa; phylum Arthropoda; class Insecta; order Orthoptera; family Tettigoniidae; genus Anabrus; species Anabrus simplex. The sequence continues at coordinate 384,960,384 of NC_090267.1, read as the reverse complement.
AGAATCCCTCAAATGCAACTAACCACGTTACCTTTCTTCTAGTGATCACTGACGGGTTAATAGCTTCCATACATAATTGTGATTTGTAGTCTAGTAAAAAGTAATATTTTTAACATGACACCTGTATGTCGACTGTCTTTTACTTTTACTGCCTTCCACAGGTTTTGTTCCTGCTTCAGTTCCTTCTCCATACCATTCATAAACTACTTTAAATTATCTACAGACCACACTTGCATATTCCATTAACCATTCAAAGACTTTCAAACAAAGACAAGCAGTGCTACTTACTGACTGAACAGCAGAGAGGTGTGTTTCCCCCATCTGATTCCAGAAGAACATACGAGCCAAAGTAGGCATGAGATCCATTACAAGGTGGTAATCCACCAAGTTGTTTGAGTACATCTCTAACCTCTTGACATCATATTTTGTGAGATGAAAATCAAGTTCTTGTTGAGAAAGTGCTACAACAAAGAAACAGAATAACAATTAATATATTTGGGTTGACATTTAATTATTCTTTTTTCCTTAATCTTTGAGGATTCAAAGGTTGCTGTTAAAAGATCTTTATTGTTATGTACATTATGTCCCTTTCAACTAAAACTCATCTACAAGGACAAGCTGCCTTGGAAGATTTGATGTAGTGTGGCCAATTCAATGATCCCAATGCTGTGGGTTTGGTTCCAACTGAAGAAGCTTATAGCACAACACAGTACTTTCACTGACATATTTCATTCCTATATAGCAGGCCAGTCCAATTTAAGGCCATTAGCCGTGGGCGACTAGTGGCGCAACTTGTTGCTCTGGTGAGTCATGAACCATTGGATCAAATGGGACCTATTGGTCATGGGCGACTAGTGGCGCAACTGAGAAACTAGATGCTGGCCATCATCTGAGCCGGCAACTGCTCTGGTGACTCATAGTTACTCAAATGCTTGACAGGTCATTGCAGTAAATGTAACCTATTAGCCGTGGGCGATTAGTGGCGCAACTATAGTCGCCCGATGTACCTTCGTGCGCATACAGAACATCACTCGAGCTTGTGCTCTCCACCCACATATTTCATTAGCTTGTTGGTGGTGGAGTGAATATTTTACTCATTCATGTGCATTACCATATTGTGATAGTTCTTGTCATGAACGTGAAACATCAAATAAATTAGCACAACAAATGAAGGAAATGACAAAACTATTTGAAAGTCGAATATTGATCGAGTAAGTGGCTGTGCGGTTTGGATCATCTAGCAATCCGCTTGCATTCGGGAGATAGTGGATTGACCCCAACGTCGGCAGGCCTGAAGATGGTTTTCCGTGGTTTCCCATTTTTCACGCCAGGCAAATGCTGGGGAAAAACCTTCATTAAGGTCACTGTCACTTCCTTCCCACACCAAGCCTTCTCCTATCCCATCGTTGCCATAAGACCTACACAGCGTTACCAATCCATAAATCTTTTCTCCGCTAAATTTTAGTTGAAAATCCGCTAAATTTCAAACTGAAGCAAAATAGCATATACTAGCTGTTTTAATAAAAGAGATTAACTCAACATTCACCAGTTTCAGAACAGGAGTTCATCATCATCTCCTCCCCACACTATATGCTCTGAAGCAGATGTGATGGGTTGAGGTACTGTGGTTTCATAAGAAGCCTTATACTACTATTTTCAAAATATATGCTGGCAGTTCACAGCAGCAAAGCAGATAGGGAAATTTTCAAATCTATTTCAAAAGTTATTTTCACTTTCATTACTGTTTTCATTGTTTTTGATAAGTGCGGAAAGAAATAATGTCAAACAACTTCGCATTCATATTGCACAGCTAATAGATACAACGTCCATGTTTGGGATCGTTGGGAAGCTCAACCACTCTTTACAAAATATCTGACTCCTTTTTAACCTTTTCTTTTGATAGATTGACGTACCAAAATTAACCTAATATCAAAAGAAATACAATATCAAACACAACACTACCTGGCTCATCAAAAATACAGTAACAATTGCAACAAATTCTGACTGAGGCTTTGGGCCAGAGCTGGTCTAGGAAACGACTGGCAGTATGCAGCATAAGTTTAATACAACGGGATTAAGTAGACTATTATGCCTAGTAAATTCTATATTATCTTTTTCTCCTGGTAATGAGAGGTGATATTGTTACCGCTGAAAATCGCTAAAAGAAGTTCGAAAATCCGTCAAAAAATACACTTTCTGCTAAATGGAAAATTTATCCGCTGTTCCATTTAAAAATCTGCCGAGTTGGCAACACTGGACCTACCTATATGCCACTGTGACGTAAAGCAGACTGTAAAAAAAGAGTCAAATAAATAATGAAGAATAAATTTTTGAGGTTGAAAGAAAACTGGCCATTTGAGATTCCAACATTGAAACTTATGCTGACAAAGTAGAAAAAATGAATTCTTGGAAGAGCATTTGAAAGAAATTTGTTCCCGAATTCGAAGAAAGACCCCTGGGCAAGAAGAGTGTTCTAGGTAATTTTTATGCTACTTGTACTATTCAATGTAGAAATGTGTAATATTTATAAAAATTCTATATCATCTAAATTTGTACCATTGCTTCCTTTTCTTGCTATGTTAGTGCATTATAGCTGAATTATAGCTCAGATGGATTTGGTAAATTGAAAAGCAAATAACTTTTTGCAGACCTGAAGTTTTTTTCTTTACATCGCACTGACACAGATAGGTCTTATGGAGATGATGGGATAGGAAGGACCTAGGAATGGGAAGGAAGCGGCCGGCCTTAATTCTTAATGCCCAGCATTTGCCTGGTGTGAAAATGGGAAACCACGGAAAACCATCTTCAGGGCTGCCGACAGCTTTATTTAGGAAAATCTTAATATTATTGACACAAGGTTTTTCAGTATTTTATAAGAGTCCTTAACATTAATTAAAGTTGCACAACAAACATAAGTTGCTTGCTTTTACCTACTTTATTTACTACTAGTTACTAAAATTATTTTCACTGCAAAGTAAATATTTTTACAGAAATAATTTTATATTAATGAACATTCATGTTTTTCTAATTAGAATTATTTTAAATATATTTTGTTAGGAAGGATTAATTAGCGCGCAACAACTATGACACCGTCAATAACTAATATATGTATGTATGTACGTGGGCAAAAGATCTTTCTAGCTCGATGCCCCAAACAAATAGCATTAAGAATTTTTAAAAATGTATGTACGTAGAGTATATATGGCCACCCCTTGTCCCATTTCTGTACAGGTCGGGTATGAAGTGAGATGAACCTTCACAGCTAGTTTTTATGACCGAGTGCCTTCCTAATGTCAACCTCATCAGAGGAGTTAATGAGTTAGATACTAATGATAAACTACAATAATTTGTGATGGATTTGAATAACAAGATTTTTCAAAATTACGAATAATTGTAAAGTATTTTCTGCTCAGAAATGCTTGTTTAGTCCTGTTTCCTTTCCTGTTATATCTTATTTTATGTAGTCAATTAGTAAAATGACGATTTCGACATGCGACGACAACTTAAAAATATACTGTAGCCCGCAGTTAGACTGTTAAAAATGTATAATATAATCCTCTAGTCGAGAAATAGACATTGAATATTTTCGCATTTTTCTAACCCTTCGGCTTTTCATTTTTAATAGAAGAGCAAGGAGAAGTAGTTCATCATATCATAGAACATCATTCTCTCTCTCTAGTGACTATTCCCCCAATGTGAATTAAGCACTTATTAACAAGTTGCGCCACTGATCACCTGGTACTTAAATCCTCTGGCAACTAATGTTGACCAAAATATTATGTGCCCTCGAGTTTGGAGGTTGTTTATAAAATAACCAATAGGCCCACTGAAAATCCAATAGCACCATTTTCATTTTCCTCACTTCATTTCATGTTAGGTCATGTAGGTTTCAAATTTTAAATTTATATTGTAATAATTTTTATCACAAGTGGAATGTAAATAAAAAGTGCCCGCTTTTAAATGTGTTTCAACCATGCGTCAACTTGAAGACACTGTTTCTCCAAGACCCGTCATGATTGAATCCAAATTTTAATACAATATACATTGAGATGTTTTAAATATAGTTTATAAATTTCAGAATGTTGTGCTTCCAAGAAAAAACGTTATCAATTTTCTAAATTTTTCTCGGCTCGGGCCGGTTGAAAAATTGCACTTTTGGTCGCATTGTAATGTTTACGTATCCAATAGTTATACTGTATGACCTTGAAATTGATTTCACCTTTTTTATAACAGTATGTTTCTGTTGTGGGTAGTGGGTAGAACGACATGGGTCAGTAGCTGGCCTTGCACTATGAAGGTCCTGTGACGTTGCCACGACAGCGCAAGGCACGCCTCACTCGGATTTGAATCTACTGATTATTTATTACCCGTGATTTTTTTTCTGCTAGTGGCTTTACGTCGCACCGACACAGATAGGTCTTACGGCGACGATGGGATAGGAAAGGCCTAGGAGTTGGAAGGAAGCGGCCGTGGCCTTAATTAAGGTACAGCCCCAGCATTTGCCTGGTGTGAAAACCATCTTCAGGGCTGCCGACAGTGGAATTCAAACCCACTATCTACCAGATGCAAGCTCACAGCCGCGTGCCTCTAACCGCATAGCCAACTCGTCTGGTTTACCGGTGATTAGCATTGAAACAAATGGCATTAAGAGGTCATGAAAAACATTTCCCATCAGCTTTTTTCACAAGGGCTTTGGACCTCAATGGCAGCTTTTAAATGCTTTTTAATACGGTACTTTTTATGTTATTTGCTTTTATATTTTATTTTTTAATTCTTTTGACAGATTTATTTACATATATCTAATTATTTATAATATATACATTGGTTTGATTTAGCTTACAGTTTATCAGTAGAAATATTGTCATCAATTTATAACTCATACTAATCACTTTCAGAATAAGAACTTTCAAGACTGTCTACAACTGCCTGTATTTGAATCTCGACAGGAAGGTATTTTTCCCAATAATATTTTTCTATTTCTATGGCATGTTTTAAACATTTTATCCAGAGCTCAAGCATTACAGAATGTAAGGTTTCTTGGCATAGGTCTCTTGTCAAATTTATGCTTCATCCCTTCTCTTCAGCGATCAAAAGGTTTATTTTTGCACTTTTGTTCTTCACAAAGGCCCAAATCAATTCTATAGCATTCATTTCATAGAGAGCTATTGGCAGCCATGTAAGTTCAAAATCTTTTCTTAATTCTTTAGTGATTCGTTCAGTTTTCTTTTGAGGCATTCTGAAGCAAGGTTTGGCATGATGGAGTAATACTGGTTTGGTTAAGGAACTGAAATCAAGTGCATCAGGTGACTGTGGGATGTTTCATTTCTCAATCCACGCAATAATGTTGGCTAATAATAGATCAGTAAAATTAAAAATCTACCTCTTCAATACTAATATTAAACTAAATAAGTTATAACATTTACTTGGAACTAGTTTCGACGCTGGTGAGCGCCATCTTTAGCCAAATATGATAACAGGCAATCGTAAATATACACATCGTCATTATATCAATGCACATATAAACACTATTAATACAGGGACTTACGATGCCCCTAAAAGTATCTGGAGAATAAAACTTCAAATAATTATAATTTCAAAATCTTGAAGTCACGATTAGAACGACACTTAACACAACATAATTCTTTTCACTCAAGTTAGAACTTTGAAAGTATTGAGTTCGACTTAGAACTGTAAGATTCTCAAATAAATAAAAAATCTTGTCATAAATGAAATGTTATATAAAGGTCGAACCATATATAGAGTTTCTCTGTAAATATGACAAGTCACAATTACGACGACACTTAATTATTTTACTCAAGATGGAATCTTGAAAGTCCTGAGTTCCACTTAGAGTAGGAAGATTCTCAATTTAAAGACAAGGTCTCGTCACAATTGATCAGAAGTATAAAGGATGAAACATGTACAAAGTTCCTTTACAAACATTAAAATTTTCTTGGAAAACAAACTATGAACAGTCGCCTGTTTTAAATGTTGCAAATTGATTCTATGCAAACTGCATTATAGCTGAGGATGGTTTCCTTTAACTTGAATACTGAAATTTATTTTAAAAGATGGAAGTTGTAACATTTATAAGAACTTCAAGGGAATTTTTCTCAGTTCAATGTGGGGTCAAAGGAGTGAAAAGAAAAATAAAGAAAAGTAAATTATGCAGAAAGAAACAAGGGGAAGTAAAAGTTGAAAATAAAATCATTCTTTCATATTATGCATAACACTTTCTTACATTAATCATATCCTTTGCTATACCCTCCTTAGTTCCCTTCTCTCTCTCTTACTTATCTCACCTCCTCTTGTCACCCTACCTTCCTCCCTTTCCTTTTCAACCTGACAATTCGTTGGCAGCCCTGAAGATGGTTTTCCGTGTTTCCCACTTTCACATCAGGCAAATGGCAGTGTACCTTAATTAAGGCCATGGTTGCTCCTAGCTCCTTCCTATCCACTCACCGCCATAAAACCTATCTGTATCGGTGCGATGTAAAGCAAATTGTAAAAAGAAAAGCTGCCCGCCTCCGTAGCATAACGGTTAGCATTGCTTGCTGCCGTCGTTGGGGGACTTGGGCTCGATTGCCGGTAATGCCAGATATTTAAGAATGGCAGGAGGGCTGTTGTAAAATGATACATGCAGACCATCCGAAGAGGGTGAGCGGAATCTGCCATGTGTCGGTAACTGCATGTTATTGTGGTGGAGGATAGTGTTATGTGTGGTGTGTGAGTTGCAGGGATGTTGAGGACAGCACAAACACCCAGCCCCCGAGCCACTGGAATTAACCAATGAAGGTTAATATCTCCGACGTGGCCGGGAATCGAAATCAGGACCCTCTGAACCGAAGGCTAGTACACTGACCATTCAGCCAACGAGTCGGACAATTTCAAAGTGAAAAATACTGTCCTGAATGTACTCATTTATCACAGTACAACACACTTACAAGGAAGAGAAATTTCAATGATGATTGAAGTAAAATATGCCAATCGTTTAAATGGTATCCTCCTTCATTCAAGACTGCCTATCAGTTACAATCATGCTGTACTTGCTAAAGAAACCTCTCTACATCGACACTGTTCGTGGAGGCCCAAATGCACTCCAGTGCTGCCGAGGCAAAGGAAGGACTGCAAAACATTTTTCTTCTTCCATTCAAGTCTTTGACTGCAAAGTCAACACATCAATATAGGCCTATCTGTATTGCTTACATAAAAATGCCCCGATTTGTAACTCTCGGCACACTGTTTGATCGTCACTTCACTTCTATCCATGGCTACCAGACAATAAAATAAATTGTTTCCGTACTTTAAAACAGAACTTCCACTCAACACCATTGTCAAGAATAACCGACTATGATTAAGGGTAAACACAAAGAGAATAAACATGTGTGCTTGAAAGTGTGTTTGCTGTTTGACTGGTTGTTCTTTGCACTGCTCTTTGCCCGGTGAAAGGTATTCCACACATTGAATGATTTAAGGTGCCGTAGTAATTCTTTCCCCTAAAATAAATAACATTTATCTTATCTTTAAGAAAAATGCATCTTTTAAAAAAAATGTTTATTTCGTATAAAACCGAGAGTTTCGCATAAATTGTATAATTTCACATTTTGAACCAATTTAGCATTTTATTGCGAATTCAAAATCGCTAAAAACCACTCGTACGGGTCATATATGATGAAGGCACATACACTGACTTAGATTCAACACATTTTGCATTTATCGCAAATGCTAAAAATCACAAACTCTACACATTTACCATTAATTTTCCCCTGGAGTATTACATGTAAAAGGTGGTATTTACTGTTCCACATCATATGGCCAAAGTATTCTAGCTTCCTTCTCTTGATGGTAAGAGGAATTTCTGGTTCTTTATTCATACAGTGCAAAACTTTTATACTGGTTATTTTAGCTGTCCAAGGTATCCTCAGCATCCTTCAGTATGTCCACATTTCAAACCCTTGCAATCTACTGCAGAGGTTCTCAGGTAGTGTCTATGCCTTAACGCCGTATAGTAGGATGCTGAAAACATAGCAGCAGAGTAGTCGTACCCATAGTGTAATGGGTAGGTCATGGGTTGTCAAAAGTTTTCTAAGTTTCTGAAACTAAGTTCTGGCCTGCTCAATTCTGCAACTGATCTCAGGAGCAAGGTCCCAGTCGTCATTAATGTGACATCCCAGGTATTTAAATGTTGCCACTCTCGTGATCTGGTCTTTTCCTGCTTTAAGACTACCCCAAATACCATCTACTTTTCTAATAACAACCATCCACATGGTCTTCTTTATATTCAGCCTCAATCCCATGGCATTGCTGACTTCAATGACATTAAATAGTTCATGTAAATCCTGGAGATTGGTTGCACGTAGGACAGTGTCATCAGCATACCTGATGTTATTTATGACTCCATTAACCACAACTCCTTGAGTCTATCCGCAAAGAACATCTCGAAAAATCTTTTCTGAATACATGTTGAAAAGCACTGGTAAAAGCATGCAGGCTTGGCAAATTCCCTTCATAATTGACACTTCTTCCAAGACACAACCATCAACTTTTATGTCAGCACTCTAGCTCCAATAGAGATTATCAATAATATGGGTGTCCTACCCATCAAAGCCCTAATTTTCGAAGAATGTACACGAGTTCATTATGGCAGAATGTATCGAAAGCATTTTTGTAGTCTATAAACAAACAAAAATATCAACAATGACATCCCGGCACCAGTGGATTAATACCTGCAGACTGAATACTGCCTCTATAGTACCAAAGCCATTTCTGAAGCTGAACTGCGAGGTTCCGATATTTGCCTCACATTTATGATAAATTCTCAAATTCAAGACATTTAGGAATATTTTCAGAACATGGATCATCAAATTAATTGTTCTATATTTATTGCAGAATTTTGTATTGGCTTTTTAGGCAACATTACGAAAGTTGATTTGAGCCAGTCGCAAAGAATGTTTCCACTTCAGGGAATACTGTTGAACAGGTCAACTAATAAGGTAATAATGAGCAGGATTTTTTCTTTCTCAATCAGTTTCGGTATCTCAGCATACATCTCATCAGCGCCTGGAGCCGTCCCATTTTTGAGCTGAGCTAAAATGGATAAATATATCAAAATATGGCACAATAAATGAAATTACAGACAGCAGACCTCCTACAACTTTATTTATAAGATTTATATTTGATAGGAGCACCGTGAATTTCCCCGCTTGCTTTAGACCAGATCAACTTACGAAGTAGGTTAGTGGTGGTGGTGCTGGTGATTATTGTTTTAAGAGGAAGTACAAATGGGCAACCATCCTCTATATAAAACTAATCAGAGAGAAAAAATGGAAGGGGTCCGACACTTCTAAAAATAAAGGTATCAGCCAAAGAAAGACAAGGGCCACAAAAGGCGTGAAAATGAAAGACTCCCTAGGCCTCCATACGAATCCCATCGGGGTCGGAAAAGAACAAGAGTTGACCAAGAGAGGTTGGATAGGATAGATGAAAGTGAGGAGCCTGGCACAAGTAAGTGGAAGCAATGCCAGGACTCAGCTAAGAGCCCCATGGCCGCCAACCCACGCTCCAAAGTTCAGAGCCCCTGGGGCCCCTTTTAGTTGTCTTTTATGACAGGCAGGGGATACTGTGGGTGTTATTCTCTGTTAATCTCTGTGATTAATTATTGCCACCATTCCGTGCACAGGCCTACATGTATTATTGTTTGCCATACCAATCCCAATGCTTGTGATTGTTGTATGTGTTGTATGTATTGCACGAATGTTATGATTTTGTTATAATGCCTGTAATGTGCGTATGGTTTTTTATTTTTTATTTATTTTATTTATGGAACTTTTCAGCTAATATTATATGCTCTCCTATACCCATTTGAATTGTATGGTAGGAAATATCATTACAGTACAGGTACTAACTAATAGCTATAAAAGCATGCTACTGGTTGGTTGAATATGTGAATTTTCCTAGCCAAGGGAATAAAGGAAGTGAAAAATAAGTTTTGTTACTAAAATTGGTGAAATATCATTTGAAGATTTAATAACAAATCAGCTGACGGGTATTTCACAATGCAGCGTGCCATACTTTTTGCAGTAGTTCTCATCATGGCCACACCTGTCAAAACCCTTCACTTACTGGACAACCGTTGGGTCTGTCTCGCTCACAGACATGCTGTGATGAGGGAGAGAGTAAATATCATATGAGGTAGGGTTTGGTTCACTACGGACTGGGATGGTTGTAGAGCCATAGCACTACAGCTATCTTGGCACGAGTTGGACTGGCCTGATAAAGTTTACAAATAAATTTTATGATTCAATAATTTATCACATATTTAATTTTACATTAAATGGATATTAAAAATATTCCTACCATCTATGTAGTTATTTACTAGGATCTAGAATAAATTCACTTGATTTATCCAAAATACAATTCATTTTCCTAATGGAATGTTTAAGACATAGTATGATAAGAATAACATTACATATGAATTACAATCATCTACTTGACTGAAGCTGGATTCAGAGAACTAATGTTGCAAGCATTTCATAGTTGTGAACTTAATTATATATTTTACAATACAATACAATACAATACAATAGAATATTAACTCCGCCATTGTCCGGTCCCAAGTCCGGAATGGGAAAGGAGGAGGGTTTGCTGGTCTGGCACCCAGCTGTAAAATTGCCAACGCCGAGTGTTGGGCGGCGGGAAATAACCTGACTCCCTAAGGGGGCCAACGGCTTCGGGCGAATGAGCCCCTTTGGGTGGGGTGATGGTCCCCACAGTGGAGGAAATGCCACTGGAATCCATTATGCAGCGTCTGTTCTCCAGGTTAGGGGCGGCTGCACAAGGCGTCTGTACTCCAGAGGAGCGGCCTCATTATCACCTCACTGGATCACTCCAGAGTTGTAATTCGGGACCTAGTCCCACACAGGTGACACCTTGACAGTCAACCATGGAAGGTCTTTTAAGGAATACTCCACCGGCTGAACCAAGAGTTCAGAGAAGGCAGCATTCGGATACGGTGGGCTGCCACCTGAAAGATACGGTGAAGTCGGAGGCACGGAAATACCCCAGTACTACATACACGAATGAGACAAAATCAAGAATCAAACCAAAGCAGATAACATACTTCTCTACACACAACATAAACTCACTCATGCAAACCGGTAAACTAAAAGTGATCACCGACATAATGGACCAACACAAAATTCTTTTTTTTTTTTTTTTTTGCTAGGGGCTTTACGTCGCGCCGACACAGATAGGTCTTATGGCGACGATGGGATAGGAAAGGCCTAGGAGTTGGAAGGAAGCGGCCATGGCCTTAATTAAGGTACAGCCCCAGCATTTGCCTTGTGTGAAAATGGGAAACCACGGAAAACCATTTTCAGGGCTGCCGATAGTGGGATTCGAACCTACTATCTCCCGGATGCAAGCTCACAGCCGCGCGCCTCTACGCGCACGGCCAACTCGCCCGGTCACAAAATTCTTATCATGGGATTACAGGAAATTAGAAACACTGACCAGGATGCCTTGGAATCTCAAGGGTACAGACTTTATAAAGGTATACCCCGGAAGAGAGTGATGAAGAATGTCCCACAATTTGGAACAGGATTTTTGGTCAGCCTTAAAATAATAAACTCAGTTCAAGAATTCAGATCACAGTCTCCACGACTCTCAACGCTCACCTTAAGGGCATCTAATAAAATCTATACTATAATAAATGCCCATGCTCCCACTAATGATAAAAACAACTCCTCAAAAGACCAGGAGGAAACAGGAGAATTTTGGGACCTATTGGACCAGACCATAGATAACATCCCCAAACACCATATAAAATTATTAATAGACGACTTCAACGCTCAACTAGGCAGAGAAAGAAAATACTGTGACATCATCGGAAAATGGCCAGCACACAAGAAAACAAATAAAAATGGAGAGAGACAAGTTGACCTGTGTAGAAACCATAATTTAATCTCAAAATCTACATGTTTTAAGAGGAAACCTCAAAAACTCAAAACATGGAAACACCCTGACTACACTAAAGGATAATGGCAACTGGACCACGTCTGCATGGACAAATACCACCACAAAGAGATCTATAACGTCAAAGTCCTCCGAGGAATAGACACAGGTTCAGATCACTACGTAGTTAAAATTAAAATTAAACTCACTCCCCAGAGACAACAAAAGCAAGCCCTTAAAACTAAAAGAAAAATAGATCCTACCCAGCTAATCAACAACAAAAATTACCAGAAAGCAACTGAAAAAATAAAAATCACAGACAAACTTGAAGACTTAGTACACAACCTTAAACAAATTGCAGAAGACCTAGCTCCAATTAAACCACGTAAAAAACACCAATGGTGGAACAGTGAATGTGATGAAACAGTGGAGAAAAGACATCAGGCATGGCTATTACATCAGTCCCAAAAGACAGAAATATCCTATCAAAAGCTAGTAAAACAGAGAAAAGAAACTACCCAAGTCTTAACAAGAATAAAAAGACAACATCATAAGGACACCCTGCAGTTAACTGAAGAACAGTTCAGTAAAACTAAATCAAGGGACTACTACAAAACCTTCAGAAAGCAGCTCCAAAAATATGAACCCCCGACCCTACTGATGAAGGATGAAGATGGTAAGCTGGCCCATAACAATAAAGACAATGCAGAAATTCTGGCTAAACATTTCAACAAGCTTTTAAATTGTGAGGAACCTACAGAACTCCTTCATTTGGACACCAACACCCCGATAAAAACATCACCAGAAAACATCAATCCCCCCACAATAAAGGAAGTCTACCAAGCTCTGAATAAATTAAAAAACTACAAAGTGCCAGGAGAAGATCAGACCTTTGCGGAAATCTGGAAATATGCAGGAACCTCAGCAAAAGTTGCCCTCCATCAACAACTTGTCTCTATCTGGATTAAAGAAGAACTACCAGAACACTGGACAACAGCCCTCATTCATCCTCTGCACAAAAAAGGGGACAAAACCGACCCTAATAACTACAGGGGAATCTCTCTCCTAGACATAACATACAAAATATTTTCAATAATCATCCTTAATAGGATAAGTTTACAACTTGAGAAAGAACTAGGAGAATATCAAGGAGGTTTCAGACCCTGGAGGAGCTGTCCTGATCAGATCATGAGTCTTAAGTTGATAATGGACTATAACAGGAGAAGAAACAGAGATATGGTGATAACATTTGTAGATTTCAAGAAAGCTTATGATTGCATCCATAGAGAATCTCTGTTTAAAATTTTAAGACACCTTGGACTACACCCCAAATTAATAAACATGATAAAATTGACTCTCACCAATACCAAGTCAAAAGTGAAGTTTAGGGGTGAAACATCAGAGACATTTGAAATTAAAACTGGACTACGGCAGGGAGATGGGCTCTCACCACTATTATTTAACTGTGCTCTAGAAATGGTAATGAGGGAATGGTTTAGAAAATGTCCCCCCAAAATAAAGATTGGCCGAAAAATCAAAACAAATTGCCTGGGTTTTGCTGACGATTTAGCATTACTAGCAGTGGACATAAAAGAAGCAAAAACCCAGATATCAGAACTTCAAAACATTGCAAATAAAATTGGCCTCAAAATATCATTTGAAAAAACAGAAATTATGCCCCAAAAACCAACACAGCTAAAAGAAGTCACCATAAATGGTAATAAAATCAAAATAGTAACTCAGTTTAAATATCTTGGAGAAGTAATAACACATAACTTAAATGAAAAAATCTCAATCCAAGTAAGAACAAATAGATTAGCTAAAGCACAAAAATTAACATGGGATATCTACAAAAAGAAATGTCTATCAATAAATACAAAAATAAAACACTACAACACAGTTATAAAACCGGAAGCTACATATGCAGCAGAAACACTCTTTTACCTGAATAAACAATCAAAGACGGACAGACTTCAGAAAATTGAAAGGAGGATTGGAAGAACCTGTATCAACAAAAAATATCAGAAAGATGGACAGTGGCGGTTAATACCTAACAAAGTCGTGTACAAAGAGCTAGAACCCATTACAGATACTATGCGTAAGAGGAGACTGGGATTCTTTGGACATATCATGAGGATGCAGGACTCGAGACTTCTGAAACAACTAGTACAACACTATCTCGTCTCAAAAAATACCACAACAGGATGTAAATGGATCAGAGAAGTAAGAGAGGATCTGAAGGAAATAGGCCTTACAACAGAAGACACCACAAATAAGATAAAATTGAATACAAAACTCAAGAATACAAACCTCCGCTTTACCCTTACACAAAACAAACCAACAACACGCACATTTTCAACTGAGGAAAGGGCACGAAGATCGGAGCGTCTGAAGAAGTACTGGGAGAACCGCAAAGCCCGAACAATCCCTTCAAAGAGACCTGAACGACGGACTGACTAAAGTGATCCTATGTGGTCATAAAAGAAGAAGAAGAAGAAGAAGAAGAAAGGAGAAAAGGAGGAGGAAGAAGAAGAAGAAGAATATTTTACAATACTGACAAGTATAAAATGTAACAAGGAAGAAAAGCATTTTAAAGCAGAACCTATCTTTAACACTTCTCAAGGAATGATTAAAAAATTTGTGTAAATCATGGAAAACTAAATTCAGAGCAATACTTTTAATCCTCTGATTCTGTGGCTTAAATCATTCAGAATAGTTAAGATGTTTCCTATTAGGAACCCAAAAGAAATATCTGAAACACATAATGTACATTATACTGGCTGGGATGGGAAATCAAAGACAGTTCTTCTTCTTCTATCGATTTTGGCCAGCTGTGGACCATGTAAATAACTCCTCATGATTTAAACTTTCTTTGGCGCCAGTACTCCTTCATCCTCCTGCTTGCTGCTTCTTTTCTTTCAGCCGTCCATTGTTGTTTCTTCTTGGTCGCTGTTTCTGGCTCTAGGAAACCCTTAAATGTGTGTAACTTGTTTCTGAAGGTGGTTCTATTGTGGATGTCTTGATGTGTGATGTTCATTTCTTGCAAATCCTTCTTCGTGTTAACAAACCATTTTTCATAAGAGGTGCCTTTCCTATTGGGCTTATTGAAGTGGTTAAAGATTTTCTTGGCAAGTCTGTTGTCAGGCATTCTTGAAGTATGTCCAAAAAATTTAACTCTTCGCTTTCGAATGACATCTGAAATCCTACTGCATGTTTTATATATTTCTTTGTTACTGCGTAATCGATATGTGTCCGTACATTTCTTTGGACCGAGGATTTTTCTTAGAATCTTTATTTCCTTCTTCTCGATTTCTTCAATGTCTTTCCTGGTTGTTAATCCCAGGCATTCTGAAGCATATAAGCACTCTGGTTGAATTACTGCCTGATAGTGGCGTAGTTTTGTCCTAATAGAGATCGCTTTCTTGTTATATGTGTTTTTTGTAAGGTGGAATGCAAGCTCCATTTTTCTGGCTCTCTCGCGGTTTGCTTCTTTATCAAGCCCATTAGGTTGTATAATCTCACCAAGGTATTTGAATTTAACAACTTTATCTATCTTATCATTGTTTGTTGTTACTATGTATCTTGGGGCTTCTTTAATGTTGGTCATGAAATGTGTCTTTTCAAATGATATCTGCAGGCCAGTTTTCATTGCTACCTCTTTTAAAGTGTTAACTTGTATTATCGCTGATTCAATATTTTCTGATAACAGTACAAGATCGTCAGCAAATGCTAAGCAGTTAATAGTGATGTTCTCTTTCTTGTATCCTATCCTCATTTGGTCTTTAATGCCTTTTTCTTTAAGTTCTTTTTCCCATTCTTTGATGACTTTATCCAGGACACAATTGAACAGCAGTGGGGATAGGCAATCTCCTTGTCTTACACCTGTCTTGATTTCAAAGGGTTCAGATATCTCTCCCATAAACTTAACCTTTGAGTATGTGTTTGTTAAGGTCTCCTTTATTAGTTGTAATGTCTTGTTATCTGTACCCATTTCTCTAAGGATGTTAAACAATGTGCTCCTATCAACTGAATCATATGCTTTTCGAAAGTCAACAAAAACTGCTACATACTTCTTGCCCCTGGCAACTCTGTCCTTCAGTATTGTCTTAAGGTTCCAAATTTGTTCCACACATGATCGTTCCTTCCGAAAGCCTCCCTGGTATTCGCCGATTTTGTGTTCAACTTGTTGTTCTAATCTTGATAGCAATGCCATAGATAGTATCCTGTATGTCTCTTGAAGGAGTGAGATGCCTCTGTAATTGCTGACATCTGTTCTGTCCCCTTTCTTGTGTAGTGGGTGTATTAAGGCTAATTTCCAATCATCAGGAATCTTACAAGTGTTCCAGATTTCTTGCATTAACTGGCATAGGTTCTTGATCATTTGGGGGCTCACATGCTTCCATAGTTCACTCGTTATTGAGTCTTCACCAGCTGCTTTGTTGTTCTTAAGCTTCTTGATTAGATTTGTGATTTCTGTTTCATCTGGCGGTGTGGAGTCTGGGTTCTGTTGAGTATGTTCTGTGGCGAGCTTCTCCTCTGGAACTGGGCAATTAAGTAGCTGTATAAAGTATTCTGCTAACAGTTGGCAATTTTCTTCATTGTTTGTTGCGATGGTGCCATCCTCTTTCTTGAAACACAAGCTCGGTGGTTGTGTTTAAGACTCCTCTTAAATGTCTTGTAAAAGTCCCTCGTGTTATTCTTTTGGAAGTTTTGTTCTATTGCAGCCCGTTGTTCTTTCTCAAATTTTCTTTTTTCTCCTCTTATGATTTTTGCTGTTGATTTTCTTTGTTCTTTGAAGCTGTTGTAATCTTCCTCTTTCTTTGATGAGTACCACTTCTTCCATCTTTGTAGTCTGAGTGATATTGCCTGTTCACATCTTTCATTCCACCATGGATGTTTTTGTGTTTTCTTGAGTAATGCTGTTTCTTTGGCTGCTCCTATCATGGTCTGCTGCATTTGCATCCATTCAGTTGTTTCAATGTTTGTCAGTTCTTGGTACTTGTTGCTGTTCTGTTTCAGCTTTTGAGTGTCGAATCTTAGTACTCTGTTGTTTGTGCGTTTCTTCTTGCTGCTGGGAATAAACTTTATCTTGATGATTGTTAAATAGTGATCTGTTTCTATGTTGGCTCCTTTCTTAACTTTAACATTCATGATTTCTTTTTGACTTCTATGGGAGATTGCAAAGTGATCAATTTGATATTCTCCTAATAGTTTGTTTGGTGATGCCCACGTCGTTTGTTTCCTAGGAAGCTTCTTGAAATGAGTGGACATCAGTTTCAAATTAAAGTTCCTACAGAACTCTATAAGTCTTTGCCCATTTCTGTTGGTTCTTCTATGATCTGGGAAATCCCCCACTATTCTCTTGTAGACTTTTTCTCGTCCTACCTGTGCATTGAAATCCCCAAGTAGTATTTTCACATGATTATCAGGAATTTCTGATGTCACCAATTCTAATTCTTCCCAAAAATCATCTACCTTTTGTGGGTTAGTTCGATTGTCGTCATTAATTGGCGCATGAGCATTAATGAGGGTGTATATTTTCTTTGCACACTTAATGGTTAGTAGTGAGAGCCTTCCATTTGGAGACTGGAAGTCTATAACCGAATTTAGAATCTTTTTATTGATTACAAATGCTGTTCCTAAGTGTGGCATATTCTTCATGATCCTTATGCCAACCTTGCCTTTCAGGATTCTATAGTTGCTTGATTCCATCGCGATGTCATCCATGAATCTTGTTTCTTGAAGTGCCATGATCAGAATATTTTGCTGGTCCATTACGTCTGTAAGTTGTTTAAGTTTTCCTGTTTTTAGGAGTGAATTTATGTTCAGCGTGCCAAAAAAGTGTTTCCGTTTAGGTTTTAATTTTGTTGTATTCAGTCTGGATGTGTCTGATGGCAATGGGTTTCCTAGATGCTCCGACTCATCTATGCATGGTGGTTTGGGCTCTCCAGAATCTGATGGCCCAAAAGCACTGCTTGTAGCAGTGGTGGATTTCCTCTTGAGGCTGCCACCTGGAGTAGTTTCCGTAAGAAATGTTTCCATCATGCGAGTTAATGGGAATTGTTGGGGGAGCCGACCGGGGTCAGCTCATGATACCACTAAAGTTGTAAGCCTTAGAGTTGCTCCTTTCCAGCAGATGTATCTGGATTGTAGCTCAACTGTCGGGGATAGATTATTCTTCACCTTCAACACCATTGAGGTTATTGAGGGTATTCTATTTCTGTGAAAGCTGTTGATCGCCTTCTTCGTCTGTAACCCAGACAGGGGCCTTTACAGGGTGCTATCATCCGGAGCCAGATGAACCCTGGTTTTTTTACGAGGTGTTACTCCTCCCCCTCCTCCTTCCTCATCACTTGCGAGATGAAGCCCCGGGCTTGGGACCAGCACTGACGGAGTTTCAAAGACAGTTATTGATTATGTAATAACTGATAAATTAATTGGAGAAAAAGTGAGGGATACGAAAGTGAAAGTTTGGACACCGACCACAGACTTCTGATAGTGGATCTAAATTGCATACTTAAAGCTACACCTACAGTAAAGAGATTGCCAAAGATTGAATGAAAACCTACAACTCATTTTCCAGTCAATGACGAGATCAGGGATGGTATGAATGAAGCCCCCAACTTGCGGCGAGGATAGGAATTGTGACCGCTACTGAGACCTGTCGCACTCCTCTGGAGCAATGATTAATGACTGACAGATGAAATGAAATGATAGTGGCGAGTGTTGCTGGATGAAGGATGACAGGGAAAACCAGAGTATCTGGAGAAAAACCTGTCCTACCTCCGCTTTGTCCAGCACAAATCTCACATGGAGTGACCGGGATTCGAACCACGGTATCCAGTGTTGAGAGACCGGCGCACTGCGACCTGAGGCACGGAGGCTCAGATTGCCAAAGATTAAAGAATGGAAACTGAAAAATGAAGAAATCAAGAAGGAATTTCAAAATTTCATAGCGACTTAATTGCCAAAATATGAGATAGGTAGTGTTGATAAAAAGTGGAATACATTTAGAACAACAATAGTTAATTATGCTATAGAGGTATGTGGTAAAATGAAAGGTAAAGTCAAGGAGAAAGAAACAAGTAGGTGGAATAATAGAGTAAAGCATACAATTGAAGAAAGAAACATGGCAAAGAAAAACAAGGATGCTGAGAAACATGATCAGGCTCAGGGAATTGTACCCAAGGACGATGAAAAAATAGGAAGACTAGAACAGGAATACAGGAATAAGAAACTTC
This sequence comes from Anabrus simplex, assembly GCF_040414725.1. Lineage (NCBI taxonomy): Eukaryota > Metazoa > Arthropoda > Insecta > Orthoptera > Tettigoniidae > Anabrus > Anabrus simplex. The sequence continues at coordinate 384,941,191 of NC_090267.1, read as the reverse complement.
AGGTAAAAAGAGTAGTGATAGAAGAAAAAGAGAAGAGCTGGGAACTGTTCACCCAAAGATTTGAGGAAGATAGTAAAGGAAATCAGAAAATGTTATGCAGGTTAATGAAAAGTAATACTTCAAATGGGGAAGAAATTAAAGCTATTGAAATAGAGGATGGGATCATTATCAGAGACATGGTAGGACTCAGAGAAGAGTTAATTTTGAAAAATTATTGAATGGGGATTGTAAACAAGAACAAGTTACCAAAGTCATTAATGAATTACAGAAGGAACAACCTCCAATTACTTGGAAAGAGATGGAAAATGCCCTGAAGAAAATGAAAAGTGGAGAGTCAGCAGGAACAGATGAACTAACAGCAGACATGATTAAGGCAGCTGGAATCTCTGGAATACAGTGGCAACATCGAACACTGGAAGTTATATGGAAAGAGAACAGGTTGACAGATGACTGGAAAAAGGAATTATAATACCATTGTTTAAATAAAGGAAGTACCCGGAATCTCCATTAATGGAGATATAGTTACGATTCCTTCAGTCATTGCAGACCACATCGCGTCACATTTCGCAGATACGTCCAGCTCTAGGAGATACGACCCTGCATTTCTTCCAATTAAGCGCGAAGCAGAGGCCCACCATCTCTCTTTTGCCTCTAGTGCTTCGCATCCCTACAACGTGCCCTTCACGGAGTGGGAGTTGCGAAGTGCACTTGCGCTATGCAGAGATACGGCTCCTGGACCGGACAAAATCCATAATCAAATAATGCTTAAGCATTTGAGTGACAGATGTCTCAAGGATATCCTCACCCTATTCAACAGAATATGGAGTCAGGGAGTGTTTCCATCTCAATGGTGTGAGGGAATTGTAATACCAATTCCCAAGCCAGGTAAAGATCCAAAACTTCTGGATAGTTATAGGCCAATATGCCTTACAAATGGCTTCTGTAAGCTATTTGAAATGATGGTTAACCGGCGTCTTGTGTGGGCCATGGAAAGGCAGGGCCTCTTGTCTAACTACCAGTGCGGTTTTCGCTCTCATCGGTCTGCCACTGATCATCTGGTCAGACTGGAGAGCGCCATTCAGGAGGCCTTTCTCCGGAAGGAACACCTAGTCGCCGTGTTTTTTGACCTGGAAAAAGCTTACGATACTACCTGGCGATATGGGATTCTCTCCACTCTACACCAGTGGGGATTTCGGGGAAATTTGCCGTTTATTGAGAACTTCATGTCCCTCCGTCTCTTTCGAGTCCGAGTAGGGAATGCATTTTCTCAATATTACGTTCAGGAAAATGGAGTACCTCAGGGATCGGTACTGAGTGTCACGCTGTTCGCAATCGCCATCAACGGCATAGTTGCCGCTGCTGGGCCCGCAGTCGTTCCATCGCTGTATGTAGACGACTTAGCTCTACATTACAGCTCCGGAAGGGTGGCGTTTGCAGAGAGACAGGTACAGCAAGCTATTAACCGAGTCGACCGATGGGCCCTGCAACATGGTTTTCGATTTTCAGCAGCGAAAACCTCAGTTGTACACTTCTGTCGACGTAGGCCTCTGCATCCGGAACCAGAGCTCCGCTTGCGAAACAGTGTCTTACCAGTGGTTGACACCTGCAAATTCCTGGGTCTCCATTTTGATAACAGACTTACGTGGCAGCCGCACATCCGTCAGTTAAAGGTTGCCTGCATGAAGAGACTTAACATGCTTAAGTTTCTCAGCGGCACTTCGTGGGGGGCTGACCGTGCGGTACTGCTATGATTTTACACGGCGACGGTCCTCTCCCGAATTGACTATGGAAGTGCGGCTTATGGCTCAGCATCAAAATCTACACTGAGCCTTTTAGACAGTATTCACCATAGTGGAGTAAGGCTGGCAACGGCTGTTTTCCGTACTAGCCCCATTCCCAGCCTGCTCGCTGACGCGGGAGTTCCACCTTTACGGATAAGGAGGCAGCAGTTACTCCTAACGTACGCTGCCAAAATTCGTGAAATGCCGCTACATCCAAGCTATCAATGCATCTATCGCACCCAATACCATCAGTGGTGCCAAGACCGGCCGAATGCCACACGGCCGGTTGGGTTTCGGATTGATAGCTTGTGTCATGATTTGAATATTGATATTGGTGGTTGTCTTGAAAGAACTCTTAGCGAGGTACCTCCGTGGTTGGTTCCGCGACCGGATATACGTCTAGATCTGCTCCGTGGACCCAAGGTGAACACGGATTCCTCCGTTCATCGGAGGTATTTCCAGGACTTTGTTCACCAATATCCGGCCGCGAGACTTATCTTCACGGATGGTTCTAAAATCGGAGATAATGTTGGTTGCTCTTTTGTCATTGATGATATGAGTACGAAGATCTCGCTCCCTAAAGTATGTAGCGTGTATACTGCAGAGCTTTATGCCATCTTACAGGCTCTGCAGTTTGCACTGCGTGACGAAAGAAGCCACTTTCTGTTGTGTACCGATTCGTTAAGCTCTCTGCAGTCTATTGAAACCTGTTTCTCGCAACACCCACTGGTGCAGCAGATACATGACCTTCTAGCCAGGTTAAGCGATGCTAGCACCAGAATTACTTTCGCGTGGCTTCCAAGCCACGTTGGGATTGCGGGAAACGAACTTGCGGATGAAGCAGCAAAGGAAGCTGCACTTTTACCTCCAAGACCCGTCAATGTACCTGCTAAGGATATTTGTTCTCAGCTACGTCGAACCATCTTGGCGTTCTGGGAATCGGAGTGGCTAGATATCCGAACTCCCAACAAGCTGAGAGCAATTAAGAAGACAACTACCGTGTGGCGGTCCTCTTTCCGACCTTCACGGAGAGAGGCCATAGTACTGTGCAGGCTGAGGATAGGTCATTTACGATCCACGCACTCTTTTCTCCTAAAGAGGGAAGACCCCCCAGTGTGTTCTTGTGGTGCCGAATTCACCGTGGCCCACATCCTCACAGAGTGCGCCGATCTCTCTGGCCTAAGACGGAGCCTCGGCCTGCAGGAAACACTCAAACGCATACTAGCCGATGACGCGACTACTGCTGATCTCGTCATCCGCTTTATGTGCGACAGTGGACTTATCAAGGGTATGTAAATTACAAGTGTACTGTTACTCAGGGAACGTACGTTCCCTTTTGATACGTTAGTAATCCTTTCGGCCTAGTTTTATAATTATTTTTTGTTACATTTTGTACTGCGTTTCCAAATTCTTTTGGTGAATAAATAATTTTGTTTTATATTTTAAATTTCTTTTCCACTTATTTGTTCAGAGAGGATGATTACCTCATTGTACTTCTTCTTAAAACAAAAATCACCACCACCACCACCACCACCAAGTAGAAGGAAGTGCACCAATTTTAGAGGCATCACCCTTTTGTCACAGTGCCTTAAGATAATGGAGAAGATTAGAGAACAGAGATTGAGAGAAATAATGGAAGATCAATTTGAAGAGGAACAACAGGAATTCAGAAGAAATAAGGAACCTCAGACCTAATTTTTTTACTCAGGCAGCTAATGGAAAACTTTTGGGAAAAAGGGAAGGACATAATAATAGTGTTTTTGGATTTGGAAAAGGCATATGACAGGGTGGAGAGAGGAAAAATATTGGAATGTTTAGAAAAACATAACATCCCAGAAGCACTAATTAAAAAAGTTCAGATTTCGTATGATGGTTGTGAAAGTAGTGTGCAAGTAGGAGATGGAAGACCTCAGTGGTTTAAAACAAGAAGAGGTGTCCAACAAGGGAGTTCGCTTTCCCCATTGCTCTTCATTTCACTCATGGATACTATTATAAAGGAACTCAAAGAAATAGATAAGGAAGATCTTAATGTATTTGTTTTTGCTGATGATATTGCCATTTCGGGAGAAACACAGAGATGTTCTGAGGAGATTGGATCTTTGGAACACCAAGTTTAAAGAATATAAGTTAACTGTGAGCAAGAGCAAAACAGTGGTAATGAAAGTTAGCAGGACAAATACACCTTGTAACCTCACCCTCGAGGGAGAGAAGATTGAATATGTGAATACCTTTAAATATCTGGGGAGTACAATATCAAATGAGAGAAGTGCCAAGAACAAAGTGTTGAACAGGGTGCAAAAAGGATCCAACTTCTTCCATCAAGTACGGAATACAGTATGGGACAAGGAAATTCCTCACAGGGCTAATCAGACCTGTTCAAGACTGATCTTCTGCCCATCATAACGTATAGCCTGGAGACTTGCATCATACATAATAGAAAAAGTCAGCTGCAAGCTGTTGAAATGAAGTTCCTTAAATCAGCTGTACAGAAAACAAGGAAGGAGAGAATTAGGAATGATCAGATGCGAAGGTCAACCTGACCATGGAAGAAAGGCTGGGTGTTGCAAGGCTGAAGTGGCTAGGACATGTTAAGCGGATGCAGGTGACTTGAACACCAAGGAAGTATTTTGAAAAGATCTTCTGGGTCGAACACCAATTGGACGCCCTAGGAAAAGATGTTAGATCAGATAAGAGAAGACCTAGAGAAGAGAGGAGAAACACAGGATGCCCTAGAGGGAAAAGAGGCAAACCAGGACCACAATAAATGGAGGCACATCGTTCTTAAACATCCTACCTGGCTCGCTGGAAGGAATTCATGACGATGATGATGACTACTCAAATTTACTGAAAAGAATACTATAGTATACTTACTTAAAATTAATGTGCTACAATTTCAACCAGCATCCTGTATTGTAAAGCCTGGCTGAAATCTGTATGTGTACTTCGAGGCCTTCCTTAGAAGTTCAAAGCATGTTTGTGCAGTTGGAAAGAAATTATATATGAGAAAGACCAGCAATAATTCAGTAACCAGTATCCATGACAGTCACGACTTACCACACATTGCAAAGAGGAAATCTAATGGGACTGAATTGTTTGGAAGTTATCAACTTAACTGGAACTTCCAATGCATATCACTCATAATGGAGCAAGTGGCCTAAGTGATTTGTCATTCATGTATCAGAAGTGCAAAATAAATTTTAAAATTTTAGCAAACAGAAACAATCTTTTGTAATAAGGCTGTAGGTATAATTAATTTTAAAACTGTATTATTTACAAGTGTTTTTGATACACATTGTCTATCAGGGCACCCTCAGTACTTGGGGGAGTCTTGTAAATAAAAATAAATTTACAACAAAATTTGTGTGAAGAAGGTGCACATAAAAGTAAATTCAGAACAACCAGCTTAAAGCTCATTTGTGGTTGATAATTTAACTCTTATTTGTTTTAACTGTTGTTGGTGGCAAACAGATGGTAACTCCATGTTACATGATTTCTTGGTTTGATCGCATATAATTTATACAACAGCAGAGAATAGCTGATGGTAGTCTAGGATGATGCGTACTGTAGTTTGTTTGCTACCGCATAATTATCTATGCAAGGAACTAATTTATATCTGTGGTTATTATACTCTCTTTCTAAACTGTACTAGGAAATAATTAGCAAAGGTTAAAAGAAAATTTTAAAAAAAAGAGAATGAGCAGCGTATGATGGAAAAATATAAATTCCAGGAATATAAAAGCGAGACTCTACTGTATTAGAGGTTATCTGTTAGATTGGAAAACAAGATCTAGTAAAAAATGTAACACTACTAAATAATTGCTGTGGTTTATAAGACAACTTTCTACCATATAACCTGCATTGTTCTTGCACATACAGGATCTCTCTAATAAACCAAGACCGAACACATTGTGTTTGTATTCTGCACTATGACAGCTGCCTCAGCAAAACTTATATCACATGCGGCCACCCTGCTTTAAGCGTGCATACAATCTTATATGAAAATCTTACCTTATAAAAGATGCTGGAAGTGTCATCCTTCATAAACATCATTAGGATTTTCTGCACACCAATAGTGAGAGTTATGGCTGTTCACATGGCCATTAATATGAAACCAGGCCTCATCCGTAAAGAACACAAGTTGTGGGTCGAATAAATGATAATTTAATGATGCAAGATACCACTCGCAATATATCACTCTTGTGGCTGGATGAGCAGGTTTTAAATAATGGGCCTGTGTAAATCTATATGGTTTGATGTATAACAGTTTTATATGCCTGTGTGCAGAAGAAATCAAAACCCCTACTTGTTGTGCTAATTTTGTGAGTGATTTATTCGGTGACCGTTCAAGATTCGCACCAATGCCATCTAGCTTTTCCTCTGTTAAAACTTTGTGTGCGTGCATGTTTTTTATTGATTACTGAGCCAGTAGTTTCAAATTTATTTATAATTACGTAAATCTGTGGTCGCGAAGGTGGCACTTCACCAGGAAATTGCTGAACAAATGCACTGCGTACCCGTCAAGCTGACTCGTACTTAAAATAACTCGTACATACGAAAATACGGTGTTGCAATGATAACTGTCTCACCATGTTAACACCTGAGGTTCAGACCGGCTACTGATGCTAGGCTGAACACATGCACACTCCTTATAAAGTCAAGAACTATGCGTGCGCCTCCCGTACTTCAGCGTAGGTCTCGGAGAGTAAACATGCCACTGGACGCTCTGGGTTTATAAGAGAGACCCTGCATATAATGAATTAGTCTAATTACAGTCACTATTCACCATAAACTCAATTTAAGATATATCATACTAACTTCTCTGCTCCAGTTTGTAGTTTTTGTTCTGTAGAACACTAAGAGCCAGAGCTGCAGGAAAGCCTCGGAATTGAGAACCAAGCAGAGATATAAAACGTCGCCGAAAATCCACATAAAATTCTTTTAACCACTGTCCTTCATGACCATCTTCAGAGGTATTTAGAACATGAAGCATGATGCAGGAATGTTCTCCGGTTAACTCATTAGTTGTCTGTCTGAAACAAGACCAGAAAGCAATCTTCAAATTAAAATACATTTTAAATGAAACAAAACAGTTCTACATTTGTGATCATTAAGAATACCTGTTCGAACCCTGAAGATGGTTTTGCATGGGTTTCCCATTTTCACAACAGGCAAAAGCAAATTATAAACAAAATGTTCTTCTAGAGCTTCAGAGAACTGCAAGAGATTGAAGAGATTTGGGAATAGAACACTGCCCTGTCTCAATCCTCATTTTATTTCAATGGCTGTTGTGTTCATATCTTCAAATGTAATCAACACTGTTGAAATTCATTTGTAGGTCTCTGTCATCCAGGTCAATGTCATTGAGGATATGCATTAGTGTTCGATGTTTCACATGCTCGAATGCCTTCTCATAATCATTAAAACATGTGTAAACATCCACAGCCATATTTAGGCATCTCTGAATCTGAATTCCGACCAATGCCTCTCTGCTACCAAAACCATTATGAAATCTGAATTGGGTATTGTCCATCTATGGTTTACATTTGCTACGCATCTTTGCATGTTTTGTCTTCAGACTTATTAAGCTTATACCGTAATTAATTCTATGATCTCTATGGGATTTAGCCATTGATATTTTCGGGATGAGAGCAATGGGTGGCGTCAGCCAATCTGATGGAGTATTTCTGCTGGTGTATACTAGGTAAAATAAATCCACCAGAGTATCCAAAGAACGGTCTTATTTAATTAATTTTATCATTTCTACAGTTATGCAATCAGGACCAGGAGTTTTTCCTGCTTTCATAGTTCTCAATCACATGTTCTACTTCCTGATGAGCTATATGTGATACAACATTAAGACAAGACTTGTCATGACAAAGTCTTTCTAGCTGTTTAGTTTTCTTCATGGTTGACAATGATCTTCCCTTATTGGGCATAAATGAGTCCAGTCCCTTTACCTGTATATAGTCTAGCAGCATCTTTGATCTTTTTATGTGTGTTGAATGTATCATGTTTCCATTCAAGATCTTCTATTTCTGTGCACTGGCTATCTAGCCATTCAGTCTTTGTTCTCCTAACTTTCTTATGAATTTCAATACAGAAATATAAAAGAAAAAAAAGTGGTGAATCAAGTAATGTATAGAAAGGAATATGAACACAGTAAGATAAACATGACATCAGCATTGGAAAAAGGAGCATTAAAAAGGGAGACAAAACACAAAAGGACAAGGACAACCTCCACATCTTCGTACACTGCCATCTTCAAATAGACAGTCTCTTCTTTCATCATTCCCAATTCTTCCAGACCAACCCCCCTCACTCTCCACGCCAACAAATTCATTTCTGCTCCTCATTTTCATTACGAGGATGGGCTTCAACACTCATACAGATCTTCAGTCTTAATGTGGGAAGAGTAGGATAAGAAGTCATATATATACAGGAAAAGGAAAGAGGAAAAAAATTTATGTTGAAGAGAGGTACAACTAGGAACATAGGACAAACATTAAAGGAGGAAAGGAACGCAACATGTCACTACAAGTAATGCAATAGAACAAATAATAGGACGAACACAACAGATCAGCATTAAAAGAGGGGGCAATAGGAAACGAGACAAGCACAATCTCCATGACCCTGTCGGGAGCTGAGAAGAACCGAGCGAGTTGGCCATCTGGTTAGGGTCGCGTAGTTGTGAGCTTGCATTTGGGAGATGGTAGGCTTGAATCCCACCGTCAGTAGCCCGGAAGATGGTTTTCTGTTGTTTCCCATTTTCACACCCAGCAAATTAATTAAGGCCATGATTGCTTCCTTCCCAAGTCTAACCCTTTCTTATCCTTGCATCTTGCCAAGCCCTGGTGATTGCTGATTGTACTGTGAAAGTTAGTGGTTGCACCTGCAGCAACTTGAACTTAGTTTCTCGGAACTGTATAAAGCTGCTGTGCCCAATTGACAATACTCCACATTGTGGAACTTCTGGCCAAATCAGTTCATACAGTACAAGATCGAAAATACATTTTTGATGTCCAAGAAAGTTAGGAGTGGCTTGTTCTTCTCACAGTGTTTCACAACTAGAAACCATGTACTGTATCGGGCGTCTCATCTCTGCAGCAAGGTTATCTGGGTGAGTGGTTTTTCTTGGCTTCATTTATCTAAAAAAAAAGTCTTGACTTCATTAACATAATTTGTTTACTGGATCCTTTGATGGTGCTGATGTCTGAGGATGGTACATGGTGGAATTTCTTAGGTTGAGATCTTTACAAAGTAGCTTTACCAAGGTTCTCTTGGTTCTTTCCAATCCACCAGTCATGTGTAGCAAGTTTCTCATAAAAGTCTGCATACTGAGCAGTTTTTGTCAATGTTGTGTCTTCACCATTTTCCTGGGGGCTGTTTTGCACAAGTTCCACTGAGACAGTTTGTCATCATTAAAGAACAAGTGATAAAACCATTTCTTCTAGCATGCCACATTCTTCATCGTTGCAGTCATGATTTTCCTCACTATCTTTGCCTTGAATTCATTGTTCTAAGAAAGGCACATGCTGCTTCTAACAGACACATATAAGAACCAAGTATAAAAAATGACCTTACTACCATTTCAAATTTAACAGTAGAGTCAGTATTTGTAAAAGAAAGGAGATAAATGTTGTTTGTGGAATATATAAGTTACGTTTTGATTTATTCAACCTGACAGACACATTGCACAACAGAGCACTCAAATAAAAAAGAGAATTTGCATTTGTCGACTGTTTACTATGCACAGCACATAAATAGACAGACATCAACACAAGCATGGAAATATTCCACATCAGCCTTAAACTGTCAGAGTGGAGTGCCGAGCGGTGCTCGTCGTGTAATGAGCATCGCATCTGGTGGAGTGACGAGCACTGTTCGCATGGTACACACGTGTACTGTACTGCGATCTAGCAGTTACGATCAAAACCATTTGTTCTTAACTTATTACTCCTTGAATAGGAAGTTTTGAGCTTTTGAACGATTTATCTTGATCTCTATTTCAATAGTGTTTTGTTCACTGAAATTCGAGTGATATTCCAAGGAATGTTTATCTCTGCCACTACGAGCAACCACTGCATTTGTCTGCTATCTAGTGCCTACTATGCACACTTCTCGCATTATACCTTCATTTCCTCTCGGGGAAGAACCAGACTGAAACAATCACAAATTCTGTCTATTCAGGGCTCTCTTGAGATGTTCTTTTCTGATCTTTTTCCTTATCACTTGCTGTCTTGCATTCCCTGTCTTGAGTGGAGAAGGCTTCTACAAGCAAGTGCGGGTTATCGAGCATGGAAATAGAGGATGTTTTAGGAGAATGAGTGATTCTGATGAATGTTTGTTACATTCAGATGGTGATCTGAGTGTTGTGGATGACATCGCTGTACACAAAGTCCTCAGTTTGGAATTGCATATGAGTGACAGAATGCAGAATGGCGATCTGTATGTCATGGCTAATACATCTCTAATTACATGGGTCAAATAGAACAGTTTATAGAGAACACAGGGAGAATGAAGAAGTTGGGGAATGTGATGGTATGAAGGGGGGTCTGCATTGAGGGAGTTTCAAGAAATTCCACACCAATCTCAACCATTAAGGTACAACAGCATCATATTTTCTGAATGAATAGTCTATAATAATAATAATAATGTTAAAGCTACTTTTTTACATCCCACCAACTACTTTTTGACAGTTTTCAGACATGCTGAGGTGCAAGAATTTTGTCCTGCAGGAGTACTTTTACATGCCACTAAATCTACTGACGTGAGGCTGATGTATGTCAGCACCTTCAAATACTACTGGACTGAGCCAGGATCGAACCTGCCAAGTTGGGGTCAGAAGGCCACACAGCCTGGCAGAATAGTTTATAAAACATGCCTATGATAGTATTATTGAAAGCTGTAAAACAGTATCAGAGTTATGCTGCTTTGAGCAAAGTCTTGCTCAAGTCTGAAAAATTTTGAAAACCGTGCTTAGAACTTCTCCCGCAGCACAGAAATGGCTGGGCATTTAAATCCACTGCACTGAAGGATGTCCTGAACTGAGAACAATATGAAATAGTTAAAAGCACTTGAATAAGATAGGTAACTTATTTACCAGAAAAATGTATAGTAAAATCATCATCATCATCATCATCATCATCATCATCATCAATCTCCCTTTTCCAGCTCCAGCTGGCTTTGGATGTTCCTTTCCTTCTTCTTCCATTCAACCACCTTTGCTGATCTTCAACTGTATTTCAGTCCAGGTTCCTTCTTATTATGCTATTCATGACCGAGTCCAACCACCTTAGTCTGGGTATATCCTCCCTTATTCTCCCTTCAGTCTTAGCCGGGGCGATGACCTCGATGTTAGGCCTCTTTAAACAACAATCATCATCATCATCATCATCATCATCAGTCTTAGCCTCCATCATCCACTTTGTAATCCTTCCCTCTTCCAACCTCTTAACAAGTCAAAACCATCTCAGTTTCTACTTTCTTGTCTTTCGTATCATACTTCTTAAAATTTTCAGCTCCCTGTCCCCATACTATTTGTTTGTCTCCTTCACAATTTCATTCATTACCATTAAGAACACTGGGGGGCATGATTAGCTTAGTGGATTAGGTGCTGGCTTCCCACCCAGAATCCCATTCTGTCCTGGCTTGAGATTGTCATCTCAAAATTCATGTAGTGTCAGGAAAGATACCCATCTCTTAAACACTGGACCAAGACCAAAATGAGCCTGGGTGATGCCAACAACTCCAGAAATAACTAGGACAAGCTGAAGAGAGAAAGAAAACCCCTTAAAAATAATAACAGTGACAGCACACTTTCCTGTCTTAGTCTAGTCAGATTTCAAAACCATTCCATCCTACATACAGTGGACTGGACACTGCTGCAACAACTGTTGTACATTGCTTGCACATATTCGTCTTCCAAATCCTTTCTGCTTCATGATTTTCCATACCTTTATTATTCATTGTTACAATTTATTGCAACTATTCAATGTGACATAGTACTGTTGGAAGCAATAGGAATACAGAATTATGTGAAGCATGTAAAATACTAACTACACATTAATCAAATTCAATTTTGTTCACCAGCGACCACAGATCCTCACATGATAATTCACCCATAAATATCTATTTCAAAATTAGAGTTCTGCAAATTACAACTTATTGAACATGATTTACATTAAGAAAAGAGTACTCGATATTTACCTGAGATAAACAGGTACAAAACCAGCCCTCTTCCAGAACTTAAGTAACTGTTCCGTAAGGCCAAAGGAAACTCCCAGGTAGTCAAGTTGCTCAGGAGGACGTTCACTCAACTTCAACAGTAATGGAGGCAAAGACTTTCGTGGCTCTGAGAAAATAAAGAATAAAGTTTCAGAGATACATAAACAGGAATTGTGATTCCTATAAGAATGTAGTATTTTTCAGTAAAGCAGGTGATTATACAATCATTTGTTCACTTTCTAAGATTTTTCCATCAACCTATTGAAAAGTTACAAAATATTCCAATGGAAGTAGCTGTCCTTGTATGTCCAAGTTCAGCATGTTGTTTCAAGTTAAATTGGAGGAGGATGAAGAGGAGGAGGGTGGAGGAAGAGGAGGTGGATATTTTCTATGCACAGAACCTGACAACTCTTTGTTTCCATAAATGTTTACCTTCACAATAACCATATTTTGGGCTAAGGGTTAATAATGTGTGTGTTAGGGTCCTCAGCACAAATTATGAAGAATAAGTGATGATAGTGGGAGCACTTTATATTCCCAATATTTCTAGCCATGGAAACAAGATGGATAACTACTGAAAGTTTCAAATTAAATTTCTCTTTAGCCAGGGTGAGTGGCTCAGGTGGTTGAGGCGTTGGCCTTCCGACCCCAACTCGGCAGGTTCGATCCTGGCTCACTCCAGCAGTATTTTAAGGTGCTCAAATACGTCAGCCTTGTTTCAGCAGATTTACTGGCACATAAAAGAACTCCTTCGGGACTAAATCTGGCACCTCAGTGTCCCTGGTCACCAAAAAAGTAGTTAGTGGGAGTAAAGCCAATAACATTATTATTATTATTGTTATTATTATTAAATTTCTCTTAGTAACCCAAATGCTAAGCAAAACTGCAATTACTGAGCACCTTTCTGGTAACTGAAAGGGATGATGTATTTGCTCCTACAATAAACAGTCAAACCTCTCTTCTGCGGACAATGTCGGTTCTGTGGAAAGAAGTCCGCTATGAGAGGTGCCCGCTGAAACAAGGTTGAAAAAATTAATTGAACATTTCAACGGCAAAGAACAACTGCCATAAATCTAAGCATACATCTTTATTTTGTTTATTCTAAATAATTTCTAACAAAATACTTGCATGGGAGATTATAGAAGTCATTTTATAGCCTTTACAAACATTACAGCTTTGAGAAGTAATTCAACTTTGTCTGTATAAATTTAGCACTTCTTTTCTTTACTGTGATATTCTCAAAACAGGAATAAAGTCTGTTAAAAGGTTCCACTGTGTTATCTCCATACTCATGATCAGGCATGACACACAAATTCTTAACCTGTTTAAGAAACTTTAGTCTCTGCTTCACTGGCAGAACTTCTTCATGTAATTCTTCTGCCTCACTACCAGTGACACTTTTCATTCCTGATTTGGGATCTGTAAAACAAATTTTTTTAAATTTCTAAATGCTCCTTTTGTCCAACACGTGAAGGCTGCTAAGTGTACAGCTAGAATTATTTATGAATTGCACTGAATTACAGTAGATGTCCGCTATAACGAGTACGGCATATAACGAGAACCCCATTACAAATTGCAATGTACTTATCACTCCACTCAGCCTTGTAGGACCTGTGCCCCTGAACAGGTGCACAATACTAAACGCCATCAGCGATCTCATTCAAACCCAAGCTGTAATAGAAGAGACGCATAACAACATATTAATTATCACTCCTCTCGAAAACAACCTTGGCCGAGAACTTCACACATGGATATCAGCACTCAAAGAAGTCCTGTAAGACCCATGGTTTTACGCCCCTCAGACTCCCACCCTCACCAAAAATCAGAAGAAGCACCTGAAGTAGAAGAGGACGACAAGTACGAAGATATTGAAGATACAGAAGATGAAGATGAAGAAAAACATCGGAGGATGGTCCTACATTTTGTGAATGCGGCTCTCATATTGCTACACCACAATCCCTAACGCACATCAGCACCCAAACCTCTCCTTTAATCACAGAACAGGAAATCCAAACTGATCCAATAAACACACAACCTGCAGCCACAGAACCCACCCAAACAAATTCCACACAGCTAAAAAACCCTCCTCATAACTTTCAACAATCACCTACCTGCCAACCAACACCCAACCACAACAGAACCTGTACAACCAAAAATAAGCCTCACCCACAATCCACACTCATCTTCATGTGCTATAACTGCCTACAGTTAAACCACTCTGCAGCAACCTGCAGAAATCAGACCCACTGAAACAAATGTGGTGATCATTACCATCACACCGCCTGCCCAGTCCCACAGGACCAGGCCACTCTAACTGCAAAGGCAATCATGCTGCCTCATACCCAGGCTGCCCATTTCTCAAGAAAGCAATAAAAGCTCATCACACTGCAAACAAACACCTCCGCCAACCACAACCAACTAACAAACCCTGTCCCTTTTTTTTTTTTTAAACGCTATTTATTCGGGGCGTCGACGTAAGAAGATCTTTTGCCTATACATCGCACCATATGTTATGAACCTGCGTGTATTTGGAAATGGCGGAAGTGTAAAGTATTGAATGTGAGGAAAGGAATATTAAGGACGACAAACACCCAGTCCCCAGGCCAACGATATTAATTATTTACAATTAAAAACCCCTGACCGGCTGGGAATCGAACCCGGGGCTGCCGGGTGACAGGCGGACGCTTTGCCCCCTACACCGCGGAGCCGTACAATCCCAACCTTACTTAACCTTAACCTCAACCCCCCCTCCCACGCACTATCTGGGCCGCACATCACAAACCATCCCCACCATAGAACTTCTGAAAAATCTCCTCTCACTACTAACCAGCACTACATAACCAACATATCCCAACCCAAGACATTTCCCACCCACAAACACTGCATGGCCCATCAATCAACAACGCATCCCAAAATATACCCCTTCTAAACCTTTCAACGAGCCCAACTGATGGCAGCACCTTCCAAAGTGCAAATAAGTCACCTATTCTTAAGTCCCAAACAATGGCAAACAAATGCCACCACCACATTTCAAACCTCCACAATCGCCATTCCACTATTTCCCTAAAATACTGGGAAAACTACCAAACAAACCCACCAGTCAACCACGGCCGACTTGATGCGTCGCTCTAGCTAGTTCCTTACCGGCCTTGACAATCGGGTCCACACACTGTAATCGGAGTAGTTACACAGCTTGACACGTGGCGCTGGCGACCTACCTATTTGTGGTAGAAATGCATACTTCTTTATGGAAAATATATTTGACTTTGATTGCCGATTTATTGTAATTTAGAGTTATGGAGAATGTTACATAGGTTAATACTGTTAAAATTATTAATCCTAAAGGTTACTTCCGTTTATATTTGCCAAAATGATGTCGTGAAATGAAACTGCAGGGAGATGGAGTAGTCCAGCTGACATTCTGATACTGACTCTGATTGCCGATGTATCTTAATTTAGGGAATAACAGAGTATGTTACATTGACTAATACTGTTAAAATGATTAATCCTAAAGCCTACTTTCGTTGATATGTGCCAAAATAATGCCGTGAAATGAAAGTGCAGTGGAGTAGTCCAACTGACGTTCCTTAACTGTGAGGAAAAATAGTAATCGTTTTTATTATCATAGCATTTAGATACATAGCAGAACTTACCACAATACTTTTGTCTTCTGGTGTTAATCTTGAGATTAAGAGTCATTGTTTAATTAGAGTTTTAAAATTCTTCAAGTGCTGCTCTCAGGAACGGGGCTGGACAAAACATAAAAGTCTTACTTTTTCCACATTCGTTGCATGCATAACATAAATATTTTGACTCAAACATGTTTCAATTTTAATTTCAATATATATAGTTTCAGATTACATTTCATTCATACCTTTCACTAGAATATTAAATACCGGGCAAGTTGGCCGTACTAAATTATGACAATAATTTTTACTTGAAATGCAGTAGGGCGGAACAAGTTGGCCGCACGGTGTGCAGCTATGAGCTGTGAGCTTGCATCCGGGAGATAGTGGGTTCGAACCCCACTGTCGGCAGCCCTGAAGATGGTTTCCGTGGTTTCCCATTTTCACATCAGGCTGTACCTTAATTAAGGCCACCACATACCGAGCTTGACAGCTGCAGTCGCTTAACTGTGGCCAGTATCCAGTATTCGGGAGATAGTACGTTCGAACCCCACTGTCGGCAGCCCTGAAAATGGTTTTCCGTGGTTTCCCATTTTCACACCAGGCAAATGCTGGGCCTGCACCTTAATTAAGGCCATGGCCGCTTCCTTCCCACTCCTAGCCCTTTCCTGTCCCATCATCGCCATAAGACCTATCTGTGTCGGTGCGACGTAAAGCAAAAAAAAAAAGTTAAGGCCACAGCCGGTTCCTTCGCACTGCTAGCCCTTTCCTATTCCACCGGCGTCATAAGACCTATCTGTGTCGGTATAACGTAGAACAAATAGCAAAAAAGAAGAATAATAATTTTAAATCAAAATTCAGTGAGAGAAGAGTATTTTGAGTAAATAAATTTTAAACTGTTCATTGCTCAGGTAACAACACTTCATACATTGGCCTTACCGTCACAGCAGTAGTGATTCTTACTTGTCAATGTTTAAATGTTAAAGTTCGATTAGTAATACCTGTCGATTGCTGTTCCGTAAAGAAAACTAGAAATGAAAGTGGAGAACATGTTTGTGTAATAAATGCGTATATAACGTGTCCGACAGCAGTTGTCAATACCAATATAGTTGGTCCGTTATTGGACATTATAAATTTTCCAGGCAACTCATTCCTGGTTGCCAGCGTTTTGCCCCAGTGTGCAGAGTTGGGTTCGTCAATTGGTAAATAGCACACCTACCAAGACGCATGGCTAGTGCATACCGTGAAGGCCACTGCGTAGGTTACTTGGAGCCACCGGTTCATTTTCAAAAATTGATGTTTGCTTGGCCATCAGATGATGCAGATGTTGATTGCCATAGGGAACCTGAAATATTTGTCCTGAATGAGTAAATATTGGTATTATAAATTATAAATTAGGCTGCAAACTCTCTACACCAGGGATGGCGAACCTTTTCCAACTAGTGTGCCAACTTTGGTCTGGATTATTATTCTCAACTGTCTACTGTGCCACTGGTTATTTTCGTTTGTAATGGCTATAATTCCCTCCCCACCACCACTCACCACCGCTCCCACCGAATTCCATCCCTAATTCCAAATTATGTTCCATAATATGTTATTACATATATATATATATATATAGTAAAATAATACATTTGAATGCATGTTTCATGGTCGTATTTTGCCAATACCGCAAAAATACATAGTAGCAATGTCATTTTTATCATTTAGACTTTCACGGCCTGTGTAACTATTCATGAGGTATATTTTTGGGCTTATGCTGTGTAATTAATTATAAAACACACTCAACACGTTTCGAAAGGAACCTTGCCTTTCTTCATCAGGAGACCAGAGAGAAATGAAACGACGCATAACAGGTTGCAAGGAGAAATCAACAAGGAACTAGAAATGGTGCTCTAAGATGTAAACGGGACGCAATATTAGCCCCAGAGAGAGACAATGAATGGCAAGAGTTTACTCTCTAATGGTTCTGATAATAGGTAGCCATGATTCACTGAGGTTGTAGCCTGTATCGCGGTTGAAATTGTCTGGGTGTTTACGTATTTCAACTGCCTCCCTGATAATTCTTGGGCAATATTGCTTTATACGGGCAAGAACATCCACTTCTTGGAACCTCAACCGCGATACAGGCTACAACCTCAGTGAATCATGGCTACCTATTATCAGAACCATTAGAGAGTAATGCTTTACTGTTGCCATTCGTTGTCTCTATCTGGGGCTAAAATTGCGTCCCGTTTACATCTTAGGGCACCATTTCTAGTTCCATGTTGCTTTCTCCTTGCAACCTGTTATATGTCGTTTCATTTCTCTCTGGTCTCCTGATGAAGAAAGACAAGGTTCCTTTCGAAACGCGTTGAGTGTGTTTTATAATTAATTACACGGCATAAGCCCAAAAATATACCTCATGAATATGTCATTTTTGTTAGGTTCATAACTTGTTGTTTTCAATAACACACGAGAAGCACTCAGATCTGAGCCAAGATGGTTTCTAACTGTTGACTTCACAACGTTCATTGCAGAAAACAGCTGCTTGTAAGTGTATGATGTCCCAGACAAAGTAAGTAGCGCTGTAGCAAGTTTCTTTATGGCCGAAAGCATTTGTGGGAGGCTGTTCCACTGTTCAGGTATTAAGTTCTCCGGCTTCCGGAGAGAGTATTCACCATCAAAAGCACACTCGATTTTCACCAATGCTTCATCAAGTTGTACGTTTTTCACCCATGTACTGCTTTCTTAAAATTCAGTCAACTCCATTTCTAAACTGTCAGTATCTAACCACTCAAAAAAAAAGAGACTCATTTGTGCAATATGAGGTGTTGAAATAAAGTGCGATAATTTCTCGAAATCTCGAAACTGGGATAATCTCTTGGGAACTATTTGTCTTACAAAATTCAAAACAATAAACTGTTACTCGCTAAGAATAATTATGCAATGCTGGCAACCACACACAAGTCAAAATTCACTAATTCACTGATGTGGGTGAGGGAATGGCTTGACAGCCGCATCTGACATTTATCTCACTTGACTTCCAGACCTATCAGTGTTGCAGTGTTGCTGTAATACCCATCCAAATGGAACAAGAATTTAGATTTTCGGTATTTATTTCTTAAACCTGGAACACTATGACTATACGATGCACGAGATATGTATAGTCTACAGTATAAAAGGTACATAAAAAGTTTAATATGTGCATGTGGTGTGCCACCGAAATCGTGTTTGCATGTCACCTAGTGACACGCGTGGCATAGGTTCGCCATCCCTGCTCTACACCATTACGAACATTTCTGACAGCCATGCACGATTCACCATACACTTCCGTCAATTGGCGATGGATTTCAATCGGTTCAGTACCTTTTGCTTTCAAAAACCGAATAACTGTGCGCATTTCACACTTGGCGGTAACATCCAACGGGTGCTCCATTCTCAACGGGTGCCAAGCCAAGACTGAGTGCCTCAGCACGGTGTGCGCATGTTTATATGCGAGCACAGGAAACACTATTCACAATATTGTGACCAACAGCCACATGAACAGAGTTTTGTATTTATTAAAAAATAGGACACCTTATTTTTGGAATTACCCTCGTAAGAATACAGCAGTCTGCAAGTTTCTACCAGGGTGTGAGAGACACTGTATGGAACAAAGATGTGCCAATGAAGAGCAAGGTTTTATACTCGTCCTATTATAAACCTATACTGACCTATGCTTCAGCAGCCTGGATGCTAAGCGGAACGAAAGTACGATAAAACGGCTGAAATGAGGTACTTGAGAAGCATACAGGGAAAGACAAGATGAGATAGAATACAAAATGACGAAATAAGGAGAAGCGTGGGAGTGTGTAAACTTCAAGAAGAGATTGATATAGCAAAGCTGATATGGTTTGGACACAAGATGAGAATGCCAGGATAGAGAATACCAAAGAGAACATTCATGGATATAGAGACTGCAAAGAGGCCTAAGGGACGGCCTAGAATGAGATGGAGGAGCTCTGTTGCGGACTGTATTGCAAATAGAGGAGTCAATAGTAATAAAGTACCAGAAGAGGAGTGGTGGAGGGCTTTGGTACACTACCCTACCCAGGGAGAATCTGGAAAATGGAATGGATGAAGTAGAAGAAGAAAAGTAGAATTTATTATTTTACCGAGTGTGCTGCAACAAAACATGATAGTGATTCTTTCTTTTGAAATTCTCCCACCCTTACAATGTTAAACTTCCTTTGGGATCGCCCTACAGAGCAGAATATGTCCTTCAGATCGTAACTCTACAAGATGTCTGTTAATCCATCTTTTCAGTCTGCTACTTCAGTCACTGTCACTACAGTCTGTTTTGAAAGTTTGTGATATTTGAAGCCATTTCTTTTCAGTTTCTATTCAGTTAATTTATAACTGTTAGGTCCTTCTGTCTGCCGAAGCTAATTGTTAATAAATACGTTTATAAACTACCTGAAGATGAAAACGTATGATAATAGAATTGTACCTGAAAAAGAAACAACTTAATTAAACTAGAATGACATGTTTCATTCTTGAAAGATCTTCTCCCAGAATTTAGTCCAACAAGAGTTCATTTATATGCCACTAGATCTACCGACACAAGGCTGACGTATCTGAGCACCTTCAAATACCACCAGACTGAGTCAGGATTGATCATGCCAAGTTGGGGTCAGGAGGCCAATGCTCAACTATCTGAGCCACTCAACCTGGCACTCGAAGGATAGAAATGTCAAATATTCAAAATATGACAAACCAGAAGAAACAGGCTGTGGATTTTCATTCATTGTTGTGAAATTTTCATTTTAATTGACGATTCTTCTGCATTTTTCATATTCCCTAGTAAATAACTTATCAGCTGATTTTTATTGTGAAGGTTTGATTGTAATTTATTATTGTTATGTGTGTTTTGCATTCCCTTGTAGACGTTCTGCTAATTTTTACTGAGAAAGGATATATTTATTCGATGACTGTTGTGTATGTTTCATATTAGTGTGTATATTTTAAATGTAATTAGAATTACCTCTTTAACCATGTATTTAAGTGTTTGTTACCATCATTTTTCTCTTGTGCAATATACACAAGGACTGAGTACGTGGTGATGGATTATTGTTCTTTACTATTCAAACGTGGAGTCTACGTGACAAGATGTTCATACTGTTTATAGTCAACGACTGACTCAGGTCAAGTTGATATTGTTTATGTTTTTTCAGTTCTCATTCGTTATTACATATCGGCACACCTCAGAACAGGGATGGAATCTACATTAACAGTCCAGAAAGCTTTGTCCGCAGATATTCCATGAAACATTAACAACCTCATGCGAGTTACTATGGGCGAAGAAAACATCAGTAGCAAGGGTAAGGATCATATGCTATCTTCCCATTGTGGTAAATATTATGTAAGGATTAACACCCACATACGTTGCTCTCACCCTGAAATCTTTAGACGGATAAGAGAGCAGACAGCCCAGCACTAGTCACTGTCCTCCTTTACAAGAATAAGGTTCAGATAAACATCGAGAGTCCACCACTTGAATTCTTAATCCAGTAGCATAGCCTGCATCTGGACCTATCAACAAATTTAAAGAAGAACTATGTCAGTGGAATGATAGGTTTTCTTATGAAATGAATACAGATAAGTTTGAACACTTCATTAATGAGTTTGCAGAATATTTGTCTACTGGTATTGATCTTCTTCTGGGACCTAAACATTCTGTAAAAAAGTACTTTGAGCCTAGCAAAGCTAAAAGAAATGCCCAACTTCAAAGAATTTATGAGTAGCAGTCACACAATCAGAGGGCTACCAATAAGGATGGAGAGAAGAGGCATAATAAATATCGGTAACAGGAAACCCAATACCTATATTGTAATCACCGAAGGAAAGCCATCAGAAACATAATAAATGATCAAATATCTCAGTGTAAGGTGAATATTCACGATTTTGGTGAACATTTCTCCTCTATATTCTCTATGCACAACAACTGTGAGTGTGAGACAAACAAAGATGCTATGACCAACAACGAATGCTTAACTCAAGACAATGTATTTGGAAAAAAACACAAGGACGAAGCAACAATGGCAATGAAAAGAATGACAGTGGACACATCAGCTGGACCACACAAGGTTCTAATTAGAACAAAGGATGAGATGGCATCAGCTACCATAACTAAAATTGCTCCTGCTATGTTGAAAACTGGGCATGTTCTTTCACTGTTCACGAAGGCCCACATCATTTTACCACTTAAGAGCAGAGATCACACAAATTTGTACAACTGGAGATTAATAACAATGTGTTCCATCCTTCGGTGTGTCATCGAAAAGGTATTTGATACAAGACTGAGAACATCCAGTTCAGCGAACATGAAAGGAGATTCATGAACTCATCAGGTATTATCATCAACAATGCCTTACTTTGATCCATTTTAAGTTCAGCAAGACTACAAAAGCATGTCACAACCTTGATATTTCTGGGTATAAGTAAGGCCTTTGATAACACTGCCCACTATCATTTGAGTAAAACCATAGAAAGCTCAGCAATCCCAAGTAAGCTTGGATATTTATGCAAGTATCGGGAAAGTAATACCACACAAATCCAGTCCAATTTTCAGAAAATTGAACTGTTTAATTTATGCCGTGATGTTATGCAAGGTTCTTTACTCTCCCTAGCATTGTATAATGTCACTACAGATCATATCATTCAAGAAATCAGCGAAAGAGAACTCTCTGATAAGCACAGCTACTCTATGGTGAATGGTCTCCAACCGTTAACAGTATTATGTTTTGCCAATAATTTTGTTATCAAAAAGCATCAAGATTCAGCAGTTGAACTTACAAAGTTAGCTGTCATAAGATTTCAGGAAGGTTTAAGATTAAATTTGGAAAAGTCTGTCGCTATTAATGTGAAGAAAAATAACAAAGGGATTCATTACAACTGAGGAAAGACTGGTTACTAAATACATTTCTAAAACCGACTGTGTTAAGTATTTAGGAATAAACTATGCTGATGCAATCTTGTTTGATCCGAAGCAAACAATGACACTTCTTCAACAAAAGCTCAGAAATTTACTACAGTATTCTGAATTCTGCATGTTAACATGTAAGTTCTGTGTGTTCCCTCGGGAAAATACCTCAGCACTTCCTAGAAGATGCTGATAAAGCAATAAAATGTACACCAAAAGAAATATTATCTCTTCTTACCAATACACAAAATTCAATTATCTATGCTGATAAACAATATAAAAGTCTTGGTGTGTTCCTAGCAAGTTGGGAGGTTGTGCTTCAGCATACAAATACAGTAACTGTAATATATTGCAATGGTTGGGAATTCTATATATTGGAGCCAAGAGGAACTTGAACGAAGAAACTGGCAACTGCACAAGTAAGCTGAATGCGGACACCGGTAACATCAGCATTAGAATTAGAGATGGTATGTACAATACCAAGAAAATTAGAAGTGTTCTCAAGGATCAGGAATTCGGGAAGTGGTATCAGCTATGAAGGGGGAGGGAGTTTGCCTTTATAAAAAATTAACTCCTTGTAACAGTAGGATAGGAAGGCATGAAGGTCTCTCTAGTTTAGAGTAGAGGGATGATCTGAAAATAACATGCTACGAGGTGCCTGTAAGAAGCGTACAAGGAAGATCCCATCATCAAGATACCCACTGCAGAAGATGAGGTGAGACCAAAACATTAGTTCACGTCTAGGGTTTCAGGCCTTTTGGTAAAACTCTTAGAAACTCCCGCCACCACACCATCAAGTCTTCTATTGAGCAGTGCCTCCGAGGCAAAGGCTTTCAAGTACATGAGGAGGTTCGTGGTCTTGCAACAAACAGCAGCACAAGGATAATAGATATGATCGCCATTAAAGGAAAAAATGCTATATTCTAGATCCCACAATAAGATACAAGTCGCATCTAACTCAACCAGTTGAAGATGACGACGAAAAGAAATATATATTTGCCTACAGTGACATGCCTACAATGACATTACTACTAAAAAAAAAAAAGCGCTAGAGGATATTCAGGTGATGGATTAGTGCCAGGAGGATGATCCCCACAAAGGTAGTGGTAATTGTGAGTCTTCGAGATCAGCACTGATGAACTCATGGACAGGGGGGCTAAAAGCTCTTATTCTCATTCTGAGACATCATCTATACTCATCGGAATAATATCAACTGGGCTTAAGTCTGAATCACATTTGTATTTTAAGTTTTGTAAGAATTATTTTTCAAGTTGTTCTTATAACTTTTGAATGTTTTAAAAGTTTTTGTAGCTTTTAACTTTACTAATTTTTCTCAGAATTGTTAAAATTTATAAATCACAATTGTATTTAACTTTTATGTTCTTTACAAACTATTTCTTTTTTAATCTATATTCACTGTATTGTGTATTCTTTGTCTTCAGGCAGTCTCTACGTGGAGGAAGAATTTATAATAATAAATGTCTGCTACTTTTGAGAGGAAAAAAAATGAGGGTTTCAGGACTCAAAGGCTTTTTATTTGTATGGAGCTTGATAAAACATGAATAACTTGAATTTTTTAAAAGATACTGAAAAGCCACAGCCTGTTTCCAGTCATTCAACCAGGTCAGGAATGGAATGAATTAAGCCCCCAACTAGCAGCGAGGATAGGAATTGTGCCAGCTGCTGAAGCTTGTCACCTCATGGAGTTCCTCATCTCAGTCCTTGAACAATGGAGTTTTTGGACATTTGTCCTTCTAGGCAAACCTGTAACAAATATAATCATCCAAAGACATAAAAATTCATTGGCTAATGAATTACAGATGAAATGTAATGATATTGGACAGTGTTGCTGAAAATGACAGGGAAAACTGGAGTAACCGGAGAAAAACATGTCCGGCCCCCGCTTGGTCCAGCACAAATCTCACATGGAGTGACTGGGATTTGAACCACGGAAGCCAGCGGTGAGGGGCCAGCGCGCTGCCGTCTGAGCCATTGAGGCTTAAAAAAAGAAGTTATTTATTTTTATGTCCCACTAACTACTTTTAAAATTCTTGGAGATGCCGAGGATTTGGAACTTTGTCCCGCAGTTCTTTTACGTGCCAATAAATCTACTGACACGAGGTTGAAATGTCAAAAACATATCAGATGTAAGGCTTTTCAGGCATTTGCTCTATTAACCAGCGTTTCATCTTAGGTTTGACACTAGACTCATCAGAGTGGGATGTGTCAGACCCTACCCACTGACGCTGGGGTGTATGCAGGTGAACTTATCAGAAACCCTTATAAAAGGCACAATCTGATAACTGCATACAGGAGATAAATCTCCACAATGGAATTATTGCCCACCTAGCAATTCCGAATGGAAAATTCTAAATTCCCATGGAGGGAATTACGATATTTTTCACCAATAGAGCATGTCAAAAATGTCAAAAACATATCAGATGTAAGGCTTTTCAGGGGTTTGCTCTATTAACCAGCGTTTCGTCTTAGGTCTGACACTAGGGAATTTAGAAGTTTCCATTCGGAATTGCTAGGCGGGCAATAATTCAATTGTGGAGATTTATCTCCTGTATGCAGTTATCAGACTGTGCCTCTTATAAGGGCTTCTGATAAGTTCACCTGCATACACCCCAGCGTCAGTGGGTAGGGTCTGACACATCCCACTCTAATGAGTCTAGTGTCAGACCTAAGACGAAACGCTGGTTAATAGGGCAAACACCTGAAAAGCCTTACATCTGATATGTTTTTGACATTTTTGACATGCTCTATTGGTGAAAAATATCTAATTCCCTCCATGGGAATTTAGAATTTTCCACGAGGTTGAAATATTTGAGCACCTTCAAACACCACCGGACTGAGCCAGGATCGAACCTGTCAAGTTGGGGTCAGAAGCCCAGCACCTCAACCATCCAAGCCACTCAGCCCGGTGCTTTATCCATGCAGGCTTTCCCTTAAAATGCCCTTGGGTAATGAATTTTTCTCAACAATTGCAAATTTACCATTTTTTCCTTAATTTCTTCTTTGAGAGCTGGTGACATAGTCCTCCACTCATTTCTGGAAGGGACTTTCTAAATTTTAAAATCTTGTTTCCTCTCACAGGACCTATTTACAGAAATGAAAGTTTTAGACTTACCAATAGTTTCCTCCAGAAGTCCCAGTTCCTCATCTTGAACACTGGAGATGCTCTCTTTGGGTAACTGTTCTTCGTCAATACTTGGTATCTTGAATTCATAATACTGTTTCAGTAACTGCAAAGCACGAGTACCATACCCCATCTGAAACATGAAACAAGTAAAATGAATAACTGGAAAAGGAGAGGTTGGGAACAGTGCAAATATGAAATCAGAAATCAAAAACTTTTAGCAATGGATCACAATACTTCAGATAGTACAAAGGTAACAAATTACCCCCAAGTAATCTGGATGTGCAGCTATCCTGACTATCCGGGCACCTGACAGGGAGGGAAAATCCTGGTCTTGGTACTGCTGAGCAATAGTCCATGGAATTAAATCTCCAGCAGCACGTTTACCTCGACTCAGTCCCTGAACAATGGAGTTTTGGGAGATTTGTCCTTCTAGGCAAACCTGTAACAAATATAATCATCCAAAGACATAAAAATTACATGGGAACAATTCTTGCTTGACTGCATGAATTTATGAATTACATTACCCATGGCATATGTAAATCTACATTATTGTCTATCTTCGATCCTATATTAGCTTAAAATCATTTTAACATTGCAAATCATATTGTCATAATTTTTAATGTGTATATTATTCTTGTGTTTTAAATATTGTTATCACTGAAATTAGATTTACATTCAATGTAATGAAATTTGTAACAACAATCCAAATATGACAAACCTTGAGACAATTGTATAGGCTGATGATGCTTATGAATAAAAGCGAAACATGTCCCGGTAAATTAGTGTTGTAACATTACAACTTAACAATACAAACTGTAATTTGTATTGAAAAGGTGGATCAAAATAACCAACAAATTGTTAATATATCACAGCATAGTTCAATACGGGCCTAAAAATGAGATTAGTTACATGTAACATACCACTTAGTCGAGCAGCTTTTCTTCTTTCTCTCAATTCTTCCCAACCCAAACTTTGCAACATTTTTGTAACGCTACTCTTTTGTCGGAAATCACCCAGAACAAATCGAGCTGCTTTTCTTTGGATTTTTTCCAATTCTTGAATCTGGTAATCCTGGTGAGGGAACCATACTGTAGTTGGGGTCTTACCAGAGACTTATATGCCCTCTCCTTTACATCCTTACTACAACCCCTAAACACCCTCATAACTATGTGTAGAGATCTGTACCCTTTATTTACAATCCCATTTATGTGATTACCCCAATGAAGATCTTTCCTTATAATAACACCTAGATACTTACAATGATCTCCAACAGGAACTTTCACCCCATCAACGCAGTAATTAAAACTGAGAGGCCTTTTTCTATTTGTGAAACTCACAACCTGACTTTTAACCCTGTTTATCAACATACCATTGCCTGCTGTCCAACTCACAACATTATCAAGGTCACGTTGCAGTTGCTCAGAATCTTGTAAATTATTTATTACTCTATACAGAATAACATCATCCGCAAAAAGCCTTACCTCCGATTCCACTGCTTTACTCATATCATTTATATATATAAGAAAACATAAAGGTCCGATAATACTGCCTTGAGGAATTCCCCTCTTAATTATTACAGGGTCAGATAAAGCTTCACCTACTCTAATTCTCTGAGATCTATTTTCTAGAAATATAGCAACCCATTCAGTCACTCTTTTGTCTAGTCCAATTGCACTCATTTTTGCCAGTAGTCTCCCATGATCCACCCTATCAAATGCTTTAGACAGGTCAATCGCGATACAGTCCAGTTGACCTCCAGAATCCAAGATATTTGCTATATCTTGCTGGAATCCTACAAGTTGAGCTTCAGTGGAATAGCCTTTCCTAAAACCGAACTGCCTTCTATCGAACCAGTTATTAATTTCACAAACATGTCTAATATAATCAGAAAGAATGCCTTCCCAAAGCTTACATACAACGCATGTCAAACTTACTGGCCTGTAATTTTCAGCTTTATGTCTATCACCCTTTCCTTTATACACAGGGGCTACAATAGCAACTTTCCATTCATCTGGTATAGCTCCTCCGACCAAACAATAATCAAATAAGTACCTCAGATATGGTACTATATCCCAACCCATTGTCTTTAGTATATCCCCAGAAATCTGATCAATTCCAGCCGCTTTTCTAGTTTTCAACTTTTGTATCTTATTGTAAATGTCATTGTCATCATATGTAAATTTTAATACTTCATTGGCCTTAGTCTCCTCCTTTATCTCGACATTTTCCTTGTAACCAACAACCTTGAGAGTGTGATATTGCAAGATGGAAGAAGGATGCAGGAGATAAGCAGACAACTGTAATTAGCTGGAGGGTTATATAAGAACATGAGAGGACTATGATAAAGAAGTACCAATAAGATGCAAGGAAATCACATACAAATACTACTCTATGTATTGATGTATTGATCTGAAACCTGGGTAATGACGAAAACAGAAGAAAGCAAAATCCAGGCAAGTGAAACAAAATTGATAAGAAGTATGCTAGGCAAGATAAAGACAGAAGCAAGAGTGAGAGGAGGAGAGAGAGTGTAGAAGATCCGAAACTGAGGTGGCATAGGCACATGAAAAAAAAAAGGGGGGGGGGAGGAGGAGGAGGAGAAATGAAGATCCTGATGTTGATGCTTGAACTGGAGGTTAGAAGGGAAAGACCAACAGGTGGACCCAGGGAACGATGGAGAGAACAAATTCAACAACAAGACCTAAGGAAGAGAGTGGGGCCAATGACCGTACATGTTAGACCCCTTTAAACAAGCATCATCATCATCAAGGAAGAAAGTGGCAAACTCTCAAGATGTCTTTGGTAGAAAAAATGGCAGAGCTGGAGATCATGATGATAATGATGAATAATAATAATGGTGTGTGACTCCAGGGAGGCCTGGTGCAGGTCTTTCGAGTTGAGCCTTATAGACGACCTAGCATCTGTGAGGATCCGACCCTATCTGTGATGAATTCTAATGATGAAGATGGCATAAACAACCAGTCCCAAACCATTGGAATTAATCAATGAAGATTAAAATTCCTTATTTGGCTGGCAATCAAACCCAGGACCTCTTGGTATAAACACCAGCATGCTAACCATTTAGCCATGGAGCCAGATGACCTAGGTCATCATCATCATACATATATGTATTTCTTCTTCAGCATTTGTCCATCCTGGTGGCAGGGTCTGCTACATGGATTTGTTGTCTTCATTTAGTTCCGTCTTGGGCCATGACAGGGTGGAGATTTACACTCCTCAGACCTTTGTGAAGAGTATTGTCACATTGCCATTTTGGTCATCCTTTTGGTCTCCTACAGGTGACTTCTAACATATAACCTGTCTTTGCATCTTCTAGCATAAAATGATAAAAACCATGAAGTTACAAAATAGACATCTGGTTCAGAAATATCTCACTGTTGCAGCTACCACTAACAGAACAGGTACGATTGTTCTTAAGATAGTGCAGATGTTGTCTGATGAATATTCGAAGCAGAAACAAGCTTTTCAGGGTTGACAAGAAAGAAATAATATTGTGATTTATGAGGGGAGAGCACATCTAATAAGATGACAGTAAGTGAAGATGTGGTGTTTGTCCTTACTCTCATAGCCATGGGAGGTCTTGGGATATTAGTGTATTGACACAAATATAAGATGGGAATTTTTATGTTAATGTTTTTAAGGTAACATGTCCTTTTAGAAACTGGAGTCATTTTACATGTGAAACCTAACATTTAAAAAGTTTGGTATCTATTCCCACCTGTACTGACTTTGTGCAGTGAGTGTATCAATGCACTTCTCAGGTGAGTGCAAGGTGAATAAACCAAAATTTCTTGAGTTTTATTGATATCTTTTTTTCCAATTTGAGGCTTGTGATAAGTGACGGACAGAATCAAATATACTTGGATTTGAGAACTTGAATTCAAAACAATATTATCGAGTAGACCATAACCTTTAAAAGTCTAGCACACCTAATGGTACTTTATGTGGTACAACACTTACAGAAACTTACTACATATACCACTGACCACATAACAAGAAAAGATAAAAAAGAGGGAGGATTCTGCCACCTTGTTGGGTACTACTGTATCGGATGTACTTCATTTTATTAGAATAGAGAACTGATAAACTACTTCTGATCAACTGATGTTTGGCTCTGCAATATTTAATGACAATTTTTGACGAGCTTGACTACTTGCTGGCCTAAAAGAAGTTGTCATGAGAAAGTGACTTAGTTTTCCAGATAAAAATGATTTTAAAGTTTTGAGAATTTTAACTCGTATAATTTATGTAAGAGTTTTTTGTAAGATTATAATTAATACCAATATAGTTGGTCCGTTATATACTGTACATATTTCATTATTGTGATATTTAACCAAACTGTTGATGGTTTTAACGCTTTCCTGATTTTTCCATTTTCCAATATTGTATACTTTTACATGGTCCCCAAAAAAATAAGAATCAAGGCTCCACTGTATTTACATAAAAAAATACCTCATTATCAAAAATCCAAAATTAATAAAAAAATATGTATTTATTTTTTAAATATTTATTTACCTATAAATCCCTAGCAATGAGTAAGAGTCAATGATTAATTTTGACAACAAGCAGTATTATACAATGTAATCCCTCATTTACAAGTGTAGAACAATACTAAACAACTTCATTAAAAACCAATGAACATTTTTATTACCTGAATGACAACAAGAACTTCAGGAAGAGATTTCTTGTTGGGATCTACTGGTCCCAGAAGACAGAAGAGATGATGTGCTGGTGCATCAGACATCATTAACAGGTCATTGGGAGTATTCTGGAACAATTTAAAAAAATTAATAGAAGATTTTAAATAACACACAATCCAAAGGAGAAACATTGAAACAGCAGTAGACAATGAGTGACATTATGCTCAATAAAACAAACCACTGGCAGATTAAAAACTTAGCAGGAATTCTTTAGCTGTGAACTGTTGGAGGAGGTAATGATAAAACTTTAACTGAAAATGTTTCTTATTGGCATTGAGTGTATATAAGCTGAAAGGCTAAGAATCATTAAATCTCTAACACCTAAGCAAAAAAAGCCATTTTCCTTCAAGGTATTATGTGAAGGATTCAAAAATCACTTAATTTTTGCAATTCAATAACCTTTTACTGAGCAACATAGTACTATACAAAACAGATGCACCATATTATTTGTCAACATAACAATCTGATCTCTATGAACACTTCTGTGAAGTTTTCACTAATCATTCAATTTCTCGAAGATAGAAATCAATTCCTTATGCATGGACTCAAAGAAGAACTGTTGTTTGGACATGTTCACTGTTGGAAAATTGCTGTCCACCCAGATGCTGTTTCGTCTTTCTGATATTGTGAAAATTGTTCTCCACAAGGTGCCACTGTATGCCACATGATTCCAAACTTCCCATCAAAGTCAATACAACACGTCTTGTGTTGTTCATGTCTTGTGTGGTATGGTATTATCATGAATGAGAACTATGCCTTTGCTTAACTTTCCAGGCCTTCTATTCTTCATAAATCTGCGCAATGACCTATGACATTAATATGTGTACCCTTTTGCATAATCTTTGTGTAAACGACTTCTTCACAGTCAACATAATACTGTTATTGGTTTTACTTCTCACTAAATACTTTTCTGATAAATGGAGACATCAAGATATTACAATTTTGCCTTGCATGTGTTCTTTTATGTGTTAGTAAACCTATCCACATCATCCTCCTCCTTCCCCTTATCCAGCTCCTGCTGGGTTGGGGCATTTATGGCACTTCCTCACCTTCCTCCCTCCTTCCATCATTCCTTTTCCATCTTTTTGTCCCAGTCCAGGTTTCTTCTTGTTGTACTCCTCTTTACCAAATCAATCCACCTTATTCTAGGTTTTCCTCTTGCTCTCTTTTCCTGTAACTTCATCTCCATCATCTGTTTTCATATTCTTTTCTCCTCCATCCTCTTTATATGTCCAAACCATCTTAGTTTACTCCTCTCAATTATCTCATTTAGATTTTCCATTCTGACCACCTTTCCCACATCTTTGTGTCTCGATCTGCCTTTCTTTGTATTTCCTATCATACTTCTTAGGTATGTCACTTCGCTGGCTTGAATTCTATTGTCCTCCCTACTTGTCATGGTCCAAGTCTCGGCAGCATAGGTCAATACGGATACATATTACATTTTGTACATTATCTCTTTACAGTTCATTATTCCAGAAAAGGTTTCTTACACTCTGGTAGAATGCATTGCCCTGTTGCACCCTACTGCTAATCTCCATGTCCAGCCTTGTAGTTTGCTTAATTCACTCCCTAAGTATTTGAAACTGTCAACAATTTTCACAATGCTTTTCCTTTTGTCTTTTGCCTCTTGATACCGCCTTGGTTTTGCTTTTCTCTGTGCTGATTTTCAAACCATACTTTCCAATTTTATTGGTCAGTGCATCAAGTCATTCTTGTACTTCTTTGCTGTTTGTTCCCCAGACCACAATATCGTCTGCAAAATAGAAATAACTTCATGTCCCTATCCTCATATGTTTCGTCTCCTTTACAATTTCATCCACAACCATGAGAAACAAAAGAGGTGACAGCACACTCCCCTGTCTTAGTCCAGTTTCATTTCTAAACTATTCTGTCTTTCCAACCAGAGTCTGTACACTGCTGACACAGTTTTTGTATTGCTTGTACCATTTCTACAGTTCGTGTACCCAGTCTCTTTATGACCATGGTTTCCCAAACCTTCTCCCTGGGAACACTATCGTAAGCCTTTGTTGGATCTATAAATGTCATGACCAGATCCTTTCCATATTCTCAATTCTTTTCCATTAATTACCTGATGCTGAAGACTGGGTCCACTTCTAAAGCCATACTGCTCCTCTTGCAACTCTCCTTCTACCTTTCTTCTCATTCTCCTCTCTAATATTCTTTCCAGTATTTTTGCCACTTGTGACAAGAGTGTGATTCCTCTACAGTTATCACACACTTTTTCTCCCCCTTTTTAACCCATTCCAGTCTGGGCCTTAATATCCCTAACAAATGTTCTGGACTGGGGATTTTTAGGGATATTTAAAACATTATATCTCTGTGCCTATGGGAGATATTTGCATGATTCCTTTTTCTTTGTGATTGTTTGAGCATCTAGTTTTGAAAAACGCTGTTTGTATTATGTCAACTATCACTTGAGATTTTAAAATTGTTTATATATTATACCATGTTTTGCGAATGGAAAAAAAGGTCTGACGGATAACTAAGTTTTCTGAAATACTGTTATATTTACCCTATTTTGCTAATATTAATGTGCATTGCAATTACAAAACAGCAACAATAATGAGTACGATATAAAAATAATAATTTTTCACAGTAACAGTAATAATTATAATAATGAAAATAGGAGCTCTTATGAAATTTTATTTTAATTGATAAATTTTGTCAAAAGTTGCTCAAATGTAAAAATATTGTTCCATTTACCACAAAAGACTATTGAGAAAGAGAAAATACAGACAACTTTACTAATATATAGACAATCTTACGTATTCACACAAATTTGAAATACGCGGGAACATGCGCTAGACCGTAAAACGAACTCCAATCATAATGAAATGTAAGAAGTTGTTTCAAATTCATATGTTAATAATATGTTCATTTGCGCATAAACTTATAATATATCATAAAATATCAAAAATATCACTTTTGTCAAGCACATTTTTTCCGCGAGAAGCCATGTCATAGAGCTCACTGAGTGACATCATCTACTGATGCATGTTGATCGAAAATACCGTAAATTCTCTGACTTAGACATATAATACTGCCTTCTGCTTAAATACTCTCGTAACTAATATATGACGAAACACGATATAACCACCAGAATGCATGCATAGCTCGTTCTCGATTTTTAGTGACTTGTCAAACCTTACTACGGGCTATGCCCGCAGCGCGGCCTGAGCGTAATTTCGGCCGCTGCGAGCTATTCCTCACATTCAGCAGTTTATCAAAATACTCCTTCCATCTTCTCTTTATTTCTTCTGGATGTGTTATCAACTCTCCACCTTGCTCTTTCATCAGCTTTGTATAAACTTTTTCTTTCCTATTACTTCATATAAATCCATACAGCATTCTTTTACTGCCAACGCCATCAGTTTCCATCTGTTGTGTAAATTCTTCCCAACTTACCAGTTTCTTACATTTCCTCTTATTATCATGATACTCCACTTTGCTTTCTTCTTTTTTTTAATCTCTATTCCATTCTTGCCATGCTTTTTTCTTTTCTTTCACTGCTTCTCTCACCTTCTCACTCCACCACAGTCTCTCCTTTTCTTTCACTCTGGTCGATGTGCCACCACAGGCACTCTTTGCCTCATTTACAAATGCCCTTTTGAAGTTGGACCTTTCATCTTCCCCAGAACCTACTTCAGAAACTGACATTTGTTGTTTTAGTTTCTCCAGAAATTCTTCCAGTACATTCTTATCTTTTAATTTCCACACGTTTATTTTACTATCTCTTATCTCCTTCAATTTGTCCATTTTTCTCCACTCTTATTTTTGCTATTACAACTCTATGATCTCCATCAGATGCTTTCTCCTGGTAAAGCTGTTACCATCAACTATCTGAGATTCGTCCTTTCTACCAGACAGTAAACAATTACTGATTTTATTCTCCTGAAATTATCCTGCTGTTTTTTTCTTTTGCAAGCATGTGTTGCCTACAATCATTCCATTCCTCTCACAAAATTCAACTAGTTTATCTTCTTCTTCTTCACTCATTTTCCCCATATCCGTATGATTTGATTATTTCATCCTTTCCTTGTCTCTCATTTCCCACCTGTGCATTTAAGTCTCCTATTATAATCACTTCCACATTAGTTACCTTCTTTTCTAGTTTCTCCAGGAACTCCTCAATATCCTCCATTTTGTTCCCTGTCTATTGTGCACATAATCATATAAGTCATTCACTTCGTTCTTCATTCTCAGTCTAATTTTCAATAACCTGTCACTGATGTACTCTACCATATCTACACACCTCCAGCTGTTTGGAAATTATCAGGCCCACTCAATTTTTGGTCTCTTGGCCACAACTCCAGTAAAGTGTATATCCTTTCCTCATTCTCTTCTTTCCTTTCCCCTTCCATTTAACTTTGCTCCACTCCATCATTTTCAAACCCTCCTTCTCCATAAAATCTATCACTTCTTCTGCCTTTCCTGTTAGGGTCATAAGATTGATTTTGCCCACCTTCATGATGCTGGCTACTCGTCACACATTTTTCACAGTTCCCCCAGTGACAAGAAACTGCACAGCACTTGCAGGGTGTGCCCTACCCTTTTCCGAGGAATGTTCAGAAGTACCATATCATACATAGGCTATTATTACAGTAGGGTCACCACTCCCAGAGGAACCGGGCGAGTTGGCCGTGCGGTTAGGGGCGTGTGGCTATGAGCTTGCATCCGGGAGATAGTGGGTTTGAACCCCACTGTCGACAGCCCTGAAGATGGTTTTCAATGGTTTCCCATTTTCACACCAGGTAAATGCTGGGGGGCTGTACCTTTATTAAGGCCATGGCCACTTCCTTCCCATTCCTAGGCCTTTCCTATCCCTTCGTCACGATAAGACCTATCTATGTCGGTGTGATGTAAAGCCAATTGAAAAACTCCCAAACGAATTTTATGCCTACCGCCAGGTGTAACTTTAGGCCGCTCCTCAGGAGTACAGATGCATTTTGTAACGGCTTCACTGAAGTACAGACTTTGCTGACAGGAGAATGTTTTTCCACTTTATCTGCCATTGGAACTAGGGTTTTCTACCGCGATCTAAAACACTGACCATGTTCTCATTTCTGTAGAATTTATGTGTCATTTCCTATACAAAGGCTTCATCTGGCCTCCAATGGGAGGCTCTTCTGCCTGTATCTATTGGTCCCCCCTTAGGGTGTCAAGTTTGGTAAGGGCCGCTTGACTCTTGGTCAGACAGTCCTAATAGTACTGTTTACTGTTACGTATGGTAGCAGGATGATCCTGATCTGACTTCCCAGTAAATCTATCCAAACAAGGCCTCAAATACCACCAGATTGAGCCGGTATTGAATTTGCCAACTTAGGCTTTGAAAGGCAGTGCTCTACTGGTTGAGCTACTCAACCTGGCCCTTAACAATCAAATACCTTCCCTGTAGATGGTGCAACTTCTGATGTTTATTTTTGCACAGGTAAGGAAGCGTGCTACCTTTCCATAGTCATTCACTTCTTTTCTGGGGTGAAATGATGCATCCATGTCTCATTGTAATGAAAGGGTTTAAGAAATCATTGCCTATTTCAAAAGGAAATCCAGGGATGCCATAAACCTTGTTTCTTTGTGTGAGGTGTCAATAAACAATGAACCCATTGTGAACACAATTTTGAGATAATTCATTCTCAGAGGATGGCATGAGTACTACCTATTGAGATACCCAATTCCTGGGTAATGTATGTGACGGTCACTCTGTGAATCCTCATCAATATGCAGTATTAGAGACAATGATGGCCTTTCTTGTTCGTCAGCATCAACGTCCTCCTAAAATGCCCTCAAGGCGAGTGGGTTTAAAAAGAGTAAAAAAGGAGGAAAGATTTGAAAACGGAAGCACAGGCTGAATCTGCAATACTATATTCAACAGAAATTAGAATAAACTTGAAGTACAGGAATGGGTACGGTATGTTTTGTTACAGATAATGTAAATTTTGTCTTGTCATCATTTTAGGTAAACAAAAACATTCAAAAAACTGAAGTGCTTATGCAGAGTAAATTATCGTATGAAGCTTTCTTATTTAAAAGAATTATTATTCCATATTTAGGCCAATGAAGAAATGGACTATGAAGAAGATTTATATTCTGTTACATTTCCTGATTTAAATTGTATTATTTTGTTAACTATGGAAAGGGATGTGGAAATTTTATACATGACTTGTGAGGCAGGGTGTGCTACGTGTAAGTGGCCCTTCCTGTCGTTTTGTAATACCCGCGAAGATGCAAATTCTGCAGAAAGCATAATTCTAGAATATCAATGTCATTGGTCAAAAGTACAAGTGTTTTTATTGCCCAGTATATTAGGATTTTTAATAGGTGAATGTGGCGAACTGGAGTGTTGCTATTGGTCATTTGTAATCACTCTATTTCCTGTTGGTGGCTCCTCACGTGTGCGAGTCACTTTGTCTGTGTCTTTGAATTTGGATCACTACAGCGGGCGGGCGTGTTTAGCACCCGTCCCGCAATGGGTCGTCAGCCGCCAAAGGTAAGCGCATTTTTGCCTTATGCTATTTAAATGCATTTTTATGTTTCGGAATATTCCCACTTAATGTAAATTCAGTAATTATTTAGAAGTTCATCTCATGTGCCGGAGTTTCCTCTAGTTTTCCACACTTTCCAAAATAGACCATTTATATGACTTAGCGATTGTGCTAGTCCGCAATGTGTTGTTTTCTGAGGCAAACCTTCTTTTCTAAATCTAGTTGTAATAGATAGTAACTGTAACACTTTCTCGAATTGTGTAATTAATTTTGTTTCGTTCGAGGTTGCCTCCTTTTATTCTGTAAATTCTGAAACTCTTATGTCAAAGTTTGTTCGTGACTGAAGAGCTTACTTGTTTCCCTTACACATCTTTTGTTTGTATCTCAAGTATCAGTTATTCCGCAGTTCATTTATTTGTTCATTTACGAGGGCTATTTTTTTTTTCAAGGTCCGATCGGTCGCGACAGTCAAACGCCCGCGAATATATGATGAACCGCTGCGCAGATGTGTTGCGGAACGTTTCTGAAATGACCGTTATGCGCCTCACCTCAGTACCGTCAGTAGTGAACGTGCAGCGCGCTCGTAAACATGGCTACAACGATCGCTTCGCCCGCCAAGTGTGAAGTGCGCGGTGTAATTCGATTTCTTCAGGCTGAGGGGTGCAATGCAGCCGAAATTCATCGCCGAATAAGTCATGTGTATGGTGAAACGTGCATGAGCGACAGCAAAGTGCGACAATGGTGCAGGAACTTTACAGCAGGGCGTACAGACGTCCATGATGCAGGCGGCCAGGGAAGGAAGCGTGTGTCAACCGATGATCTTGTTCAGCGTGTGGATCAGGCAATTCGAGAAAATCGTCGGTTCACAATTTCTGTGTTGAGTGCTTCGTTTCCTGAAATTTCCAGGTCAGCTCTCTACACAATTGTGAGTGAGACACTTCAGTACTGCAAACTTTGTGCGAGATGGGTTCTGAAGATGCTGTCTGACCATCACAAAACACAGCGAATGGGCGCCGCTTTAGCGTTTCTCCAGCGCTACCATGATGAAGGACCGGATTTTTTGAACAAAATTGTCACAGGGGACGAGACATGGGTTCATTTTGAAACGGAAGAAACAAAAGAGCAATCCAAACAGTGGATGCATTCGCACTCCGCGAGTAAGCCAAAGAAATTCAAGCGAACATTCTCCAACAGAAAGTGTATGGCTACTGTGTTCTGGGACCAAAAAGGAGTTCTGTTGGTGGAATTCATGGAACATGGTTCCACCATCACTGCAGCCGCATACTGTGCGACTATTCAACGTCTACGACGGGCAATTCAGAATAAGCGGAGAGGGATGTTGTCATCAGGCATTGTTCTCCTCCATGACAATGCTCGGCCGCACACTGCAGCTGCCACCACGAACCTCCTGCAGCGTTTCCAGTGGGACGTTTTCGATCACCCAGCATACAGTCCGGACCTGGCTCCATCAGATTTTCACCTCTTTGCTCACATGAAACGCTGGCTAGGAGGACAGCGTTTTGACACCGACAAGGTGCTGCAGACCGGCGTACAAAGATGGTTACAGGCGCAGGCGGCGACGTTCTATCAAGAGGGCAATGACAAGTTGGTACCCCTACGACAAATTTCTCAACCTGCGAGGCGACTATGTTGAAAAACAGCTGTGATGTATCAGTAAGTGTTACTAATAGAAAAGTGTCAAATTTGTACTGCTGTTTCATTTCGTGACCAATCGGACCTTGAAAAAAAAAAAAAAAAAAAAATAGCCCTCGTATTATTGTATGTTCATTTTCTCAATAATTATTCGTCTGTTGGGTGTATTATTGTAAGTCTTTTCTCCCCCATAACGTTATATCTTCCATAGACCTCGTAGAGTTCCCTTGCACCTTCCACTCTCCTGTCTTAGTTGTCATTTTTAGGCCTGTAAGTGTTCCCTATATTTGATTTAATATTGCGTATCCAAAGATACTCGTCACGCTTCTATGTTCTGATGTGAATTCACCGCCACTGCGTCATTTTTCTATCTCCTTATTCATATTATTAAGTATTATATTATTTACTACTGGTATTATTATTATTATTATTATTATTATTATTATTATTATTATTATTATTAATATGTATAACCGTAATCTGCCCCGAGTGCGGTTACAAGATCATGATCAGCATGAATTTTATATTTAGTATGTAATAATCGGGCTCACAGTCCAAAGATTTGTTCAATACTCCTCTCCATGCTAACATATCCTAAGTTAGCCATTTCACCTTATTTGATTAAGACTGATAGGTTTGATAGTGTGTTGTTTCATTCATAATGAAACAGAGTAAACTTAGTTATCTTGAAAATAAGTTCATCTGTCAGTATGACGATGCTTAATGAGACTTCTACTGTGACGTCTATAGCTCGAAATGCAAGTAGCAGGCTTAGTACAGAAACTGAAATGCTTAAGGCAAAAAAATGTACATTTCCGTGGAATTAGGCCTGCTCATCATTCATCTGAAAAGAAGAAGCAAATATTTCAAAAAGCATGGCTGAATATTTTTTCTTCATTAGCGTACGATTCCAACTGCGTAAAATATTCATGGAGCGCTTACCCACAAAATTGCTGGTAATATAAATAAGGAATTTCAGCTACCAGAAAGACTTCAGCTAAGAAAAAAAAAAAAAAAAGATGATTAAAGAAGGGCAGATATCTTCAAAGGGATTAGACAAACTATTAAAAATTCTACATAAGTTTCCTAATTGCTTAACCGAGCTGAAGAAAGTGTTTTACAGAGTCGCATGCATTTGAGTAACAACAGTATCTTATGAAGGTCTTCTACGAGAGTTATGGTTTTATAGTGTTGGATCTTGGTATCTACTGATGGGCATTTCTTATTATACGTTGACCATGTAAAAAATTTCTATTTATCCATATCTGTTTCTTGATTAAGTTTTGTGTGAGGATTTCTCCAAGATATTTAAACTAAAGAACTATGTAAAAAAAAAAAAAAAAAAACATTTATGAAGACTTTATTTACGCTCAGGGGTGTGAAGGGCATGACCTCAGTTTTCTTTAAGGATATTTGTAATCCTATTTTTAGAGCAATGTTTTGGAGAGTGGTGATCTGGAGAGCTAAATTGTCTGCAAATCCCTGGCAATTTGTTCTTATTGAGGGTTTTGTTCCAATTTTGATTTCAGGTGGGTTTTTCTTTTGCCAAAGTTTCATGATGTAATCGAAAGCCATATTGAAAAGCAGTGGAGAAAATCCATCACCTTGTCTGAGACCAGTTTTTATTGTAAAAGTAATTGACATATCTCCCCTGAAATTTACCTTGGAATTCATGTTAAATAAAGTTAGTTTGATGATTTTTATTACTTTTGGATGAAAACTGTATGATTTTTTTTTTTACAACTTGCTTTACATTGCACTGATGCAGATAGGTCTTATGGCAACGATAGTATGGAAGCGGTCATGGCCTTAATTAAGGTGTAAAAATGCGGAACCGCAGAAAACCATCTTCATGGTTGCCGACAGT
This sequence comes from Anabrus simplex, assembly GCF_040414725.1. Taxonomy (NCBI): domain Eukaryota; kingdom Metazoa; phylum Arthropoda; class Insecta; order Orthoptera; family Tettigoniidae; genus Anabrus; species Anabrus simplex. The sequence continues at coordinate 384,900,725 of NC_090267.1, read as the reverse complement.
GGGATTCGAAACCACTATCTCCTGAATGCAAACTCACAGCTGTGCGACCCTAACTGCATGGCCAACTCACTCGTTGCATGCATTGTTCTTCATTAGATGAGAATGACATGTGGTCAAAGGAATGCGGACCTCTAGTATCTGCCAAAACAATGTTGTATGGCTGCTTGGAGGTAATTTTGAGGTTCCTCTGGATTGACAGAAAATCAACGCGTTCAACTCAACTTATCAACAACAAATTTGCCCTAGCTTTTGATCTATGGTCTCCTTTCATCCAGAACTCTCAGCTGTGCTTTAGAATCAGTGAATACATCAAAACTGATAAACAACTTTTAATATGTAAGGCACGTTTGTAAGTTTAACCAATACATGGCAAATAAGCCTGATAAGCTTGAATTGAATTCTGGCTGGCTGTAGATCTTGAAACCAAATGCTTCTCGAGTGGTTTCACATAACAGGGAAAAGATGAAGAAAGGGATAGAAGTATGCAATTTGGTGAGTATGTGGTTTTGAAGCTCATGGATCCGTTTCTTTATAAGGGGAGAAATGTCACTACTGACTACTTATGTCTCAAAAGCTTGCAGACTCCCTGCTACACAAAGGGACTTCTACTGCTGGTACAACATTGTTAGTACCCTGAGAACTTTTGCCAGTTTGCAAAGACGCAAGTGGAGAATGATTTTCGTCACGGATATTGGTTTCTGTCATTGTCAGCTACTTCAACCTGCTTGTGCATGGTGCATACTTCCAACTTTCATGATGACTGTTGAAGTCTTCAGTGTAGATGGAAGGATGATTAAAAGCAGGGAGAACTGGGGTAGGCCAGGGAATCATTGGTGGTTTGTAGATATTAACTGCTGTTAAGTCTTGGATTCTTACCTCATCTGTATGGACGCTGTTATCTGCATTACAAGAGAGAAACTCCACAGGATCCAGATTTTTATGCGCATATGTTGCTACTCTGTACACACTATCATAGGTCGCTCCAATTACATCATAGTCATAGTCTCTTCTTGAGTTCCTCCTCATTGGCTACATGATTTTCCTGGAGGAATACTAAGTCAATGTTGTTATCCCGGAGCATTCTGGAGAGATATTCACATTTACATCGACTGATGCCTTCAACATTAAGTTGGCAGATTTTAATGCCATTTCCCTGTTTCTTTGTCATGAGGCTCTGAAAAGAGCTATTGGGAACAGTAGATTGAATTGGTGGAATTTGCACGTTTAAATTTGCCAGGAGCCAAGTGCTGACGTTCAGTTCAGTATTTGTATCAAATACCTATCGAGGGGCACGACGTTGATGAATCAGCTTCACATCCTACAGAGGCTTTGTGGAACAACTTGGGGTGCCTCTGCCACAACCTTGGGGTTTTCTGCACTGAGCGTAGTCTTCTCTGCAGTTGAATATTGCTGTCCAGTACGGCTCAACAGTAGTCATGTGAAGCTTGTCGAACAACACAATGAGAATGATCTCATGTTTAATAAGATCTACACCTTCCTACTGGCTTCCTGTGCTCAGTAATATCATGCCACCTTCCCTTCGCAGGACACAAGGGCTTATAAGCGAATATAATATAATTCTAGGGAACTCCATGCTGCCTATTCATGATGACATTCCTGCCGTTAAAATGAATCAGCTTAAATCAATCCGGTGTGCCCAGATGCTATTTGCAAACAGTTTCTGCCCCACTGCACAGTAGAAGGAACATTGGACAACAAAAGCTGACCCTTAGCATTGGCCACTATTCAGCATCATGAAAGATTCCTCAGGGGCTGAACTTTCAAGAAAAACATGGAGTACACTGAACAGGATCCATTCTGGGCATGGAGTCTGTGCCTACTCCCTGTTCAAGTGGGGAAAGATTATATCCTCCCAGTGTGATTGTGGTACCCCTGCTCAGACAATCCAACATTGCAAGAGTGCAACTTACGAGCCTATTGTGGGAACTAGACAGACTTCCTCAGTGCTTTGCCAGCTTCACTTGCATAGATAGATGCTTTGGATATTGGGCTGTGAATTGTCATGTGTCTTATCCAGAGTAGCTTGTAATTGTAAAGTTACTTTGTAAATATGTATATAGTTAATTTTTTACCTTTATCTCATAAGCATATTTTCCTTTCCATACACTAAATAATATGCATGGTGCTCAGAATGAAAACATTTTTTGTTTGCACTGGTAAACAGTAAGGTTTTTTTGACCATTCACCAATATTAATGAACAACTTTTATCACATAAACCACGTTATACAGTAAGTTCATCCATTTTGAACCTTGTGAATGAATTAAGACTGCCACACTATTTGACCAAGAGGCAACCAGCAATCCTTTCTTGTGGTATGGAGACTACCATTAAAAAATGTTGCCAGTGCTCATTTTGCTGTACCAAAACACAAGATCTTTGTTTGTCACGTGATAAATTCACATGAGGAAAACGCCAAGAATGCTACATCAAGAAGTAACTGATTTGTTTGCAAAAAGTGTCAATGATAATGATAAGCAATAACAAATGTCACAAACCATTTTCTTGCTCTGAAACACAAATACATTGGCAGAAAAAATATCCCAACACCATGAAATAAGGAATGCAGAATATGGAAATTTTGGTAATATATTTGTCGAGGTAACATATTTAATATTTAAAGGCACAAGACTACAGGTTAATAACCGCGCGAAAAAAGCCATCACAAATGTGCCATGCTGGTCTAATAATCGATGTAATCGCCTGACTGTTGAAAGCAGGCATGCAAATATGCATGCATTGTGTCAAATAGGTGTCAGATGTCAGCTTGTGGGATGGAGTTCCATGCCTGTTGCACCTGGTCGGTCAATACAGGGACGGTTAATGCTGGTTGTGGATGACACTGGAGTTGTCGTCCGATTATGTCTCATATGTGCTTGACTGGGGATTGGGGGATCGAGCAAGCCACGGCAACACATGTTGACACTCTGTAGAACACGTTGGGTTATAACAGCGGCATGGGGGCATGCATTATCCTGTTGGAAGAAAATCCAGGAATGCTCTTCATGAATGGCAGCAGACGTACACATCTGCAGTTAGGGTGCGTGGGATAACCATGAGAGTGCTCCTGCTATCATAGGAAATTGCTCCCCCGACCAAAACTCTCTGTGTAGGTCCAATGTGTACACGTTGCAGACAGGTTGAACGCAGATGCTCACCTGGCCTCCTCCTAACTAACACACGGTCCTCATTGGCACCAAGGCAGAACCGGCTTTCATTGGAACACACAACAGACTTCCACTCCATCCTCTAATGAGCTCTTGCTTCACACCACTGAAGTTGCAGACAGCGGCAGTTTGGGGTAAGTGGAATGCACGCCGCAGGGCGTCTGACTCTGAGCTGCCCTTCAAGTAACCGATTTCGAACAGTTCGTTGTGTCACTGTGGTGCCAACTGCCGCTCAAATTGCTGCTGCAGATGCAGTCCACTGCACCACAAACATACACCGAATAAGGCGTTCCTCCCTCTTGGTGGTGCCACGGTGATGTACAGAGACTGGTCTTATTGTAAGGGTACCTTCTCATAACCACTGCTGCCAGCACGCATGCACAGTGGAGACATTCCTGCCAAGTTGTTCTGCAATAGCGCAGAAGGAAAATCCACCTTTACATAGCCCTATTGTACAACCTCGTTCAACCACAATGAGCTGTTGATACTGGCCACTTCATTGTCGTAAAGGCATTCTTGACCCACTCACAGTCACTTCGTACAGGTAACTAATGCTCTCGCACAGTACAGCCCGTATTTGCAGCAAACCTGATGTTCAAAGTCATGGGGCTGCTACTGGGGCCACGCTAATGAGATTTGCAGGAAATTTGAATCACTGCCATCTTTCAGATGTATAAACATGCTTACCAACGTTTGTTAATCTAGCACAACCCCTTCTTGGTGTTTTTTCTGCCAGTGTATATTGTGCTATGTACTGTAGTTACGACAGGTGTAGTTGTAAAGAGTTCTAAAATGTTGTGTATGTTGTAAAATGCAACTGGCAAAATGTAACAAAGGAAATGAAACAACACTGAAAAGATGATGAAACCTAATAAATGGTAGTAAGTGATGAAATGAAATGTCGTATGGCTTCTAGTGCCGGGATATCCCAGAATGGGTTCAGCTCGCTAGGTGCAGGTCTTTCTGCGCGTCATGATGACAATGCCATGATGATGAAGACAACACACACACACACACACCCAGGCCCCGTGCCATTGGAATTAACCAATTAAGGTTAAAATCCCCGACCTGGCCGCGAATCGAACCCGGGACCCTCTGAACCAAAGGCCAGTACGCTGACCGTTCAGCCAACGAGTCGGACGTAGTAAGTGATATTTCCTTGAGATCACCATATGATCAATCTGCTTCTCGCTAACTCTATTATCAGGTATTCTACTTCCATGGCAGATGCCTAAAATAGGATGACTTTAACTGTAAGTTGAAAGATTTAGAAAGTTTGATCAATCTCTCCCCATTAATATTTGTTCTATCATGGACTGGGCAATCTCCTGCAATATTCTTTAACTTCTTTTTCATTTCAATTTGTGCGCTGAAGTCTCTAAGCAGTTCTGCTTTAGTTCTGTTATCATAGTTAATCTGGATGTTAATGAGCATGTATCTCTTATTTCCACATCGTATTGTTAACAAGGGCATCCACTCAGATGGACTTGATGAATTAATGATAGAATCAATTTTTTGCTGGCAATGAAGGCTGTGTATGCCAAGTGTTGGTGTCCTCTTTGTCAACTCTTATTGCTGGTTTCCCTTTGAAGAACTTGTAGTTTTCAGTTTCTGTAACATTTTCATCCATGTATCCTGTTTCCTGTACCTGATTGCACAACAGATCTGAAAGGCCCATCCAGAGACCGCTGCTCAGCCTGAAGGCCTGCAGATTATAAGGTGTCATATGGTCGGCACAACGAATCCTCTTGGCTGTCATTCTTGGCTTTCTAGATCGAGGCTGCTATCTCAATGTCAGATAGCTCCTCAATTGTAATCACATAGGCAGAGTGGACTTCGAACCAGCTCTCAATCAGGTAAAAGTCCCTGACCTGGCTAGGAATCAAACTTGGGGCATCTGGCTAAGAGACAGGCACCACTACACTGCAGGGCCAGCTCTTGCTTCTTTTACAGCCAAAATATTAATATAATAAAAATCATAGATTATTCACACACTCATATTAAATTTCACTACTTGTTTTGGCACAGCTCTGATTTAAGATGTGTTCTCTGATGCTTTTCCCATTTTCAATGTCAGTGATACACATATTTTTGGGGGCATCAGCTAAAAATGCTAAAAGCTCAAATATGCTATATACAATTCAAAATGACACAATGAAAAATAGCACTTCTTCAATATAATCACACAAGCCAAATTTTAAATCCTCAGTCTACAAAACAAATCACTTATGTGCAGAATTTAACCAATCAGGTTTCCTACCTTGTAATGTGATGCAACATAGAGGGCTACTAGTCGCTGAAGAAAAGCTTCTGAGGCTTTGTGATAGCAGAATAATGTGTCTCTGAAATCCAAAAATATTTAACATTAGTATCTGATATTTGTATTTCACCAAATAGTGATGCTTCTCACGCAATTATGTAACAGTAATTCACTCAACATCTAATATGTAAATGGAAGTCAAAGTGTAACAATGTAGATAGGTATGTGTAAATATTAAAACAGACATTAATTAATGAGGAACCTTCACGCACCCTAGAAACTTAGAACTTGTTACCAGAGAACTCGATACCCTGAAGATCCCTAGCTGGGGTTCAGAAGCATCACCAAACATGGCTCGTTGAATTGGGTGTGGATGGGGACTAGAGAATAGGTGGAGTTCTACATGTACAGCAGTGAGCATACACTTTATTTACTTGGCTGGATAGAGCCTGCACTGCAGTTGATAGATAACGTTACTTGATAGGCAGTCAAGGCGACCTTACATAAAGAACCATTTGTTGCTGGTGAAAGTAAAGATCCCTGCATACAATCACATGACAGGTCTTACAGCGGCTATACTTACGAAGGAAGAACACAAAGGAAGTTCAGGATGAGTACTTTGGAGAGTACCTACTTGGGTGTAAAATAAGGTTGAAATTAGGTTGTTTTTTTTTTTTTTGCTTTATGTAGCACCAACACAGATAGGTCTTACGGCAATGATGGGTCAGGAAAGTGCTAGAAGTAGGAAGGAAGTGGCCGTGGCCTTAATTAAGGTACAGCCCCAGCATTTGCCTGGTGTGAAAATGGGAAACCACGGAAAACCATCTTCAGGGCTGTCGACAGTGGGGTTCGAACCTATTATCTCCCGAATACTGAATACTGGCCGCATTTAAGCGACTGCAGCTATCGAGCTCGTAGGTTGAAGTTTTGTAGAAGCATGTGGATCAAGAGTTGATCTAATTATCCAGTGTGGCAAGAGGTGCAACTGTTTGATATATATCATGGGTAAAAACTGTCAAAGAACAGACTGATGGTTGGTGGTCTTAATACGGACAGCAGTGTCAACTGAGTCATTCTGAACACAGAGGTCAACTAGTAGTTACCCGCGGCATCGCTCGTGTGGACTTCGTAATTTGATAAAGGTAATTGTTCTTCAGTACTGTACTAAGGGTCGCATTCTTGAATGAGACTTTGACTTAGACTTATACTTAGAAGGCGGTAAGTCGCCATTTCCATTTCATAACCGCTACCTGGAGGTAAGTAAACTTAGATGGCGACTTTACTTCGAAGTCGCCGATGTTCCGTACTTAAGTAGACCCTGAGATCAGAAAAATAATAAAATGGTAGATATTACTGGTGTAGTTAATTTTGTAGATGAAATTGAAGAGCTCCAGGAAATTATTCAGTACGCTGTGCCTAATCCTCGGCGTTATAAAGAGATGCACGGAACCCAGTTGAATTTAATACAGAAAATGAATTCAGAAAACGATATAGATTTGACAAACATACAGTATTAGATGTACTAACGACGCCTGAAAACGAATTACAGAAATATAATAATTGAGGATCACCCATACCTCCAATAATACACTTACTAATTTAGTTAAGATTTTTTTTTTTAACTTACATCACATCGACACAGATAGGTCTTATAGTGACGATGGGATAGGAAAGGGCTAGGAATGGGAAGGAAGCAGCCATGGGCTTAATTAAGCTACAGCCCCCCAGCATTTGCCTGGTGTGAAAATGGGAAACCACGGGAAACCATCTTCAGGGCTGCCGACAGTGGGGTTCGAACCTACTATCTCCCGGATGCAAGCTCACAGCCGCGCGCCCCTAACCGCATGGACAAATCGCCCAGTTGTTAAGATATTATGCTACAAGTAAGAGTAAAATTATTGTTAATATAACGCAAAGTTTTTGCACTTTCTACTCATCGTGTTATCTATTTAGGTTAAGGGATGATCAGTACAGATTAATGCATTCTTATGGTGAATACAATAGTCTTTCACACTTCCATGGTTTTCAGGTAACTTCCAAATTGATTCCGCTGATTTAAGAGTAAGCCAGCCCTCAGTATGTAGAATAATCAAAAGAATACTGAATATCGATCCTGACTCCCCGAAAGAGACCACAGTTTGTTTCATTCCCAAATGAAGCTGAATGTCGAAATAATGCGCAACGTGTGTATGAAAGATCGCGATTCCCTGGAGTGGTTGGAGCTATTGATTGCACCCATGTACCAATAATACGTCCAGGTGGCAACCATGCTGCGGTTTTCCATAATCGGAAAGGGATTTTTAGTTTCAATTATCACGGCATAGTCAACCACGAGATGAAGTTTATTGATTTCGTTTTCAGCTATATCTTTCTTCTCTTTCACTGGTTCTAGTAACACCTCCCTTTCATAGTTGCTGAAGGCAATGTTTTCTTTCCATCCATCATCGAGAAATAAAAATTAACTGTATTAACTGGATTGGATTGAGTTTAGAATCCACTGCGATCTATAACGCAGGAAACAGCTGAATTTCTTCTTCTTCTTCTTCTACTGCTTTATTAAGAAAAAACATTGAGCGATGGGAGATGCTACACTACTCTTCCATTGTTTTCATTGCCAACTTCATATCTAATTCTTCACATCGTAACTTACCGAAGTCTACTTACCCCAGAGTCTACTTTGTAAAAGTTGCGTCTATGAAACAGACTTCCACGAAACTCAACTAAGCGAACTTATGTAAGTCAAAGTCACGTACATGAATACGACCCTAAGACATTATCTGAAAATCTCTAAAGTATAAAAACTCACAGAAAAATTCAGTTTCATTTACCCCAGAAACTCTTTACAAACTACGTTTGTGGTATTGCCTTTCGGGGCTAAGATGACCATGAGCATAGAACTGTACATGTGAGAAATAGTCTTCTCTCAAGTTGAAAAAACAAAAAACAAAAACATGTTCTTTTATTTTTAAGGAGATTCCAAATACCAATTTCCACGTCTGTAACAACTTCAGTTTTTGAGATATAAGTATCACCATAAAAAGAATTCAACCCTTTTATGAGTTCTTCCCCCACCCCCACTTCAATGGATTTTCCGAAAACAAAAAATACATGTTTATTTTTTAAAGGAGATACCAAATACCAATTTTCACGTCTGTAACATATCCAGTTTTTGAGAAATAAGCATCCTCACAAAAAAATTATTCAACTCTTTTTTCACTTCTTTTCACCCCCGTTAAGTGCCTTTTCCGAAAACAAAACAAAAATATATGTTTTCCTGTATTTTTAAAGAATTTCCCAAATACCAAGTGTCATGTCTGTAACAAGTTAAGATTTTAGCATATATTGTAGATATACCAGTACTCATTTTAAAAATTCACCTGTTTTTTACATTTTTTCAGCCCCTTAAGTGAATTTTCCAAAAAAAAAAAAAAAAAAAAAAAAAAAAAAAAAAAAAAAAAAAAAAAAAAAAAAAAAAATGCGTTCTTGAAGTTTCAAAATACCAACTTTTACGTCTGTAACAACATCTTCAGTTTCTGAAATATATGTATCCTCATAAAAGGAATTCAACTCCTTTTTACCCCATCCACCCAGTTGATTTTTCCCTAAAAATCTGTGTTTTATAATTTTTAAAGGAGATTCTAAATACCAATTTTCATGTCTGTAAGAACTTTAGTCTTTATTAGATATAAGTATCCTCATACAAATAATTCAATTAATTTTAATTCTTTCACCCCACTTAATTGGATTTTCTGAAATCGAAGGAATACATGTTCCTTTACTTTTAAAGGAGATTTCAAATACCAATTTTCATGTATGCAACATCTCTAGTTTTTGAGATATAAGTATCCTCATACAATAATTCAACTAATTTTTTAATTCCTTCAACCCCCCCCCAAGTGGATTTTCAGAAAACAAAAAATAAGTTCTTTATAAAGGAGACACCAATTACTAATTTTCATATCTGTAACATCTTCAGTTTTTGAAATATCAGTATTTTAATAAAAAGATTTCAACCCCCTTTTCAGTCCATTTTATCCCCCTCCCCCCATCAAGAGATTTTTTCTCAAAGCAAAAAATACATGTTTATTTATTTCTAAAAAGATTAAAATACCAATTTTTCACTTCTTTAACATGTTAAGTTTTTGAGATATACTGTAGATATGCTCATTTTGAAAATTCACTCCCTATTTTAGTTCTCCTTGAGCAGTTTCTCAGAGAACAAATTATCTGTTTCTTTATTTTCACAGGAGATTCCAAATACCAATTTTTACGTCTGTAACATGTTACGTTCTTGAGATATACTGTAGATATAGTCTTTCTAAAAATTCACCCCTTTTTGTCATTCCTGTGCACCCGCCATTAATCGGATTTTCCAAAAACAAAAAAATTTGTTTCTTTATTTTTAAATGAGATTCCAAATACCAAATTTCATGTCTGTAATGTCTCCAGTTTTTGAGATGTAAGTATCCTCGTAAAAGGCATTCAACACTTTTTTCACCTCCCCTAATGGTGTAACTGTTTCCCCTCATCAAAACACTTGGGGAGATGAAAGTTATTATCTTGGGACACATGAATATTAAATAAACTATTTGTGGCTTGCCCGCAAATTGCCACGCAAATAGAAACAATTAACATTCCATGGTTCCCCATTTCTCTATGTAATGTTTGGGCGCCATGGTTACAGTTTTAAACAAAGCTGTAAACCAAAATTTATATTTACTAGCATAGAGACTTATAATTAAATCACAGGGGTAGGATTTTAAATAATTAACCATTAAGTATCGCTTAAGAAAGAAAATTAACGCAATATAAAATACAAATGAATTTATTATACAAAAAAATGAGATGAATCGGAAAAGTTTCCTTAAAGCGTGGAGGGATTTAGAATTTACTGAATTTACTATTGCTTGCTTTATCTAATTGAAGCTCACCAATTGCAGCTTTCGTTGACGTCATCTGGTTTCCGTGGTTACTCGTTCTCTCCTTCTCGATGTAGACTTTGCTCCATGGACATCCTTCCTTCCTTCTCTGATATGGTACGGGCTATCTGGACTAACACTCCCTACATGCCTAGTCTTTAACTTAGACATTGGCCCTATACTTGTAATAACTGATCAGCGTTGATCGTATGAGGAGAAAATTCAGAGATATGAATTTTTCCATATTAGTAGAAATCACAAACCAACTGAGCTATACTATTTATACGGTACAGACTTGCACCAAAATTCGATAGACTTGAACTAAACATAGTTCTTCGTCCACAATATTTACTGAATATCACACAAGCCATAAGCTTGTTTCGTTTCTCGTAGATCCGATAACATAACCGCAACTAAGTACTGTATCGTAGCTGTAATACATTGTACAAAAATAACTATGTCGCAGAGCGACCACACACTGTTTCAAATATCAAATCACGTCGTTCAAAGTAGATGTTCACAGTAGAAGTAGTAATGATGGAGTATCTCGTTCTAAGCTGTAAAGGTCGTAATGTCCTAAGGTTAAGGTTCCGTACTCGTGTTGAGAATCAGTACATATCCGGGCTCACCCCCACTCTTGGTAACAGTTCAATCTCAAAACTCATATACAACGAAGTATCTGATTCGATAGCTCGAAGCATCAACTCCCTTTCTCTTCTTCCTCGACAAGTCCAGAAGGATGATATACCTGACCAGCTTGCAAGCCTCGCGCACGGGTCGCTGTTTACTAGCCTTGGTCATAAAATAAACCCATGACGCATTCGAAATCCCAAGCTTCAAGAATAACCCTCCGTATACACAAACATGAGATGAAATGAAAACAACTATGTCTCAACATATTGACCGTACTTACAACATAATGAATTCTTATCCTACATAATATAATAATTTAAATACTAAAACAATGTTATTATATCTACAATATGATTCCAAAATGCCTTGATTACAAATGATTGACGTTGAATAAATATGTTATTACAAATAATTGCCGATGGCGGATAAACTTGATATCAAATGATATTACAAGTTGTCCATTTCATGACCGTATCGATGTTTAATCAAGAAGTATAAATAACCACCTAATCGATACTTTATTAATGCCTCAGGCAAAATTGAATAAAATTAAAACTTACAGGACATGTTTCGACCACTTAGTGGTCCTCTTCAGCTGTATAAATAAAGAACTGAAAAGAAAAACATTGACAATAAGCACAAATAAAAGTTGTCAATGTTTTTCTTTTCAGTTCTTTATTTATACAGCTGAAGAGGACCACTAAGTGGTCGAAACATGTCCTGTAAGTTTTAATTTTATTCAATTTTGCCTGAGGCATTAATAAAGTATCGATTAGGTGGTTATTTATACTTACTTCTTGATCAAATATCGCGTAAAATGATATTATATTAAATTAGTAGGGCTGGAGAAGCCTGGACGGTTACAACGGGATGTTCTGGAAACAAAAAAAAATACATGTATCTTTATTTTTAAAGGAGATTCCAAATACCAATTTTTACATCTGTAAACTTTTAACTTTGTGAGATATAGATATACTCATTTAAACAATTCATCCCCTTAGCAACGGAATATCTAGAAATCCTCCATTAGCAAGCACCTACACTCTTATATAAAAGTATCCTCAAAATTTCACTTTTTTAAAATGTCCAGTAGTTTTGGCTCTGCGAAGATCGGTCGGTCGGCCAGCCAGCCAGCCAGTCAGTCAGCCAGCCAGCCAGCCAGCCAGCCAGCCAGCCAGCCAGCCAGCCAGCCAGCCAGCCAGCCAGCCAGCCAGCCGGTCAGTCAGGACATGCTATATAGATGAGAGAAGTGAATGTTTTTTGCTATGGGAAATGGACACTAATTGAAGGTTAGGCATTTATGGATGGAGTCAAGGAAGTTGAGGTTTTGGTGCTGTAGAATAAAGACAATGACTGGCAACCTCTACTGGACTAGCGGCTATGGATGCTCGAATGTGATTAAATGTCTTTCAAGTTTTCACTTTCACTTGAGAGAATCTAAGCATATGCATAATGGGTATTGTAAGCATTTGAATTAAAATGGGTAATTACTGTAGTTGGTATCAGAGGAATCTGAGAAATAAGAGAGACTCGTCCTTCTCACAGCATGTTAATATCATAATTTCAATTTCAAACCTGTGGAACATTTTCACACTAAAGCAAGTGTCATTACAAAGTTAGGAGGCATTCAGATTCCAAAGTAGTATGATAGTAAGCCCCCACTTTTAGGCTGAAATTACCATATTTACTCGCATATAATACCCGTATTTTATTAATCTAATGCCATAAAATTGAACAGGGTCTTATATGCATACACTTCAAAAATTTAGTACAGTATCAAAACAGAAATTAAGCAATAAAAATTCAACAATCTTGAAAATATATTGCAGAGCAATAATTTATTATCCTAGTAAAATAAACCATTATACATACATATATTTTGTGACATAAATCTGTCGCACTTGTAGTGTGTGATATCCACAGGTCAAAGAGCAGGCCTAATTTAAGTTCAAGTTCGGTGTCTGAAATAAAAAATACAAGGGGGGATAAAATATAAACGCGATTTCATTTTTTACTTAAATTCATTTATTGAAAAACACAATTTATTTTTCCACATAGTTTCCTGGTTGGAAATGCATTTGTCCTAGTGTATGGGCAGCTTTTTGATGCCCTCATTGTAAAAAGAACAGGGTCGTGTCACCAGCCAGTTGCGCACGAAGTCTTCCACACCCTCGTCATCTTCAAATCGTTGCCCTCCTAGAGCTTCTGTAAGCGGTCCGAACAAATGGAAAATGCAGGGCGATAAGTCCGGGCTGTAAGGAGAATGATCAAGTGCAGTCCAGTGAATTTCCTGTAGCTTGGAGATAGAGCTGCAGAATGGGGCCGCACATTGTCGTGGAGGAGGATGACCTGCTGAATCGGTTGGTCTCGTCTTTTGCGACGATATGCAACCCTCGCCTTGTTAAACAGCTTCCAGTAGTAAGCAGCACTGATTGTGCGTCGCTCATGCAAAAAACCAATTAGCAACCGGCTGACAGTCGAGTCTTGGCTTTTCACCAGTGTTGCATCCCCTTTCCTCTGCCACTCCTTACTGGCTTCTTTGGATTCGAGAGTGTAGTGGTGGACCCACTGTTCGTCGCAGGAGATGATCTGACTCAAAAATGCTTCACCTTCCTCTGCAAACCTTGCCATAAGCCTCTGACAGACCTCCAAACGTCTCAACTTCAGATTTTCGGTCAAAAGGCGAGAGAACCATCTGGAACACACTTTATGGAACTGATGGTTGTTGAAAGCTCTCATAACTGATTCTGACCATTCTGCAATTTCTGATACATTCGCCCATCAATTATGTCTTTCACCCCACAAATGTTTTCGTCTATAATACTGATCCAAAGACGGCGATCGTGTTGCTGATTTTCCACACGCTCACATCCTTCCTTGAACTTTTTATGCCAGGCAAACACACATGTCCTTTACAACGTTTGATCACCGAACTGTGTAGGCAATCTCTGGCAAATTTCCGCCACTGTAACTCCTTCACGGGCAAGAAATTTTATAATCACGCGTTGCGAGTGGAGAGGTGCACCTGTTGCTCCGTCATCATGAGTGTTACAGACGAAACGGCGGGAAATATCTAACAGCACACTCTCGCCACTCCTAACAGTTCCTCCTAAGCATAGCAGAAGCGCGGGGGCAGTCCTGCCAACTGTTGATGTTCAGGAAGAAAAATCCTGTTTATATTTGATCGACCTTCGTAGCTCTAGCGATATTCTACATTTTAACTTAACACATGGGTGACGGGCCCCGAGAAATCTCGTAGTATGCTCACCAGCGGTAGGTGACGGGCCCCGAGAAATCTCGGTTTTATTCACGACATTGTTATCGGTCTTCCTGTGACATCTCTTGACCATATCTTGAACTATTTCGGCCGTGCACATTCAGTAGAATAAATTGTAGATGTATATCTGCCACTTTTCTTTTATTCACGGCCTCTTTTATTCTTTGATTTAGTTTCGAAACTTCGACTTTCTTCCTGCCGGTTCAGTCAATGACAAGATGGAGCGCCCGCGGAATACGGTGTTAGCTGACGACGATATTTTCGAAGAATTATATGCCGATGGTCGTTCAAATGGAAATAGTCTAATGAATTAGTGGAAACTGAATGTGAGAGTGATAGTTGAAGTGATATTCAAGCCAGTACAGGCCGTAATTTACCTAGTGTACTTATTTATTCAAGTGATTCTGACGACGACAACGATGTAAACATTAATGATGTGTTAGGAATTGACGCTGAAGATGGTTTTGTAAAGGCAGATCGACTACTACTAGGGGCATTGGAGAGTACCCATACCAACTTTAAAGATAAAATATTGACTGGTTTAATATTTATGTACATTTTTATAATCAAGTGCACCCTAGTATGCTTAGTAGAAAAATGTCCGGTCCATAGGGTATGTGACAAGCTCAAGCATCCGGTCGGCAATGTGTTAAAAGTCAACACTGTTATTAGAAGAGACACTTTTAAAATAAAATCATTTGTCATGACTGCCACTGCCGTCTTCTGAATCATCATATGCAGAATATTATCTCTGTTTTCCAAATTGCATCGTCTTATGGTCATCCAGCACACATGAAGTTCTAGTTTTCTTGGAACTCCACTCAACAATTTATAGCATGGTAAGTATCCAGTTCAAACTATCCAGTTGTACATGGTTTCAATGGACAGTTGAGTGCCCCAACATTTAAAAATACACTGGACTCTGATCCATATTTCCTATTAGCGATAGGAGATACTGGTGTTCTAGCCGCTGTCGAGACAAGAATTATTGAAATGCTATTACTGACACAATGACGCATGCATCCGTAAACTAAGGTTGTTACTCTGCATAAAGCACACAGCCCCAACTCTGCTTGCTTTAACACCTTCAGTGTGGATCATGCACTGGGCATATGACACTAGTTCATAAACATGTGCAGATCAGTGCCTAGAGTGTCATGGGACGAGTGTGAGGAAACGTGAATTACAGGTTTCCCGCATTGTAAGAAAGTCTCTCCTTGTCATTCTACAAATCTTGTAAATCCAATCTACTAACAGATTCATCCGTAGCCAGTTTTGTGCGTGTGTATTCCATTTCATGCTTATTTCCTCTCTGCAGTTCAGGGGCCGATGACCTTAGATGTTAGGCCCCTTTAAACAACAAGCATCATCATTATAATCACCTCTCTAGAATTTTTGTCATACGTCAACATTCTTTCTGGGATCTTAGAACAGCAAGACAACTTCAATGCGAGGTAAGACACTGTATTTTCTGTTTATTATTACTTCAAGAGAATTATGAGTGATTCCTTTTTTGAAATAAATTCCATTACCACACTGCAATAAGGTCAGTAAAAAGACTGCATCATATTTACGAGTAACATGAAAGAACTTGTAGTAATAATTTTTGACTGAATAACACCTCGGCAGATGGCAATTTTGCAGTGATAGAGACAATGTGACATAAAATTGTATAACAGAGAAGGGTATATATGAATATATTTATGTTTGTAATCATACTCATGCATTTGTTTGTTATCCATGGTAAATAATGCACAGTAATTTACTGATGTGTCTGGTGCGTGATCCGCCCGATGACCAATATTACCCCTCAATTTCAAGCAGCGTGCAGGTCACACACAGGCGTGTGAGTCAGATAAATCCATGAGTTTGATATAACTTGTCGTACCAATGTTTCAAATGATTACCTATGGTGGGTTTTTCTATAACAAAGTTACACGATCAGTTTTAACCCTCAACTGGCGTTGCGAAAACTTTGGTACATAAATGGTGTTGTGGGGTTGAAAAAGATACCATAGAATGAATGACCACAAACACCTTTTATTTAAGTTTCAAAAATAAATATGTGAGTTGTCTATTTGCAAAACCGGCCATCTCCAAATAGTTAAAGTTTTCAGGAGAACGAATTATGTCAATTATGTTTCCTTATACCTTTTGCATTACCTACAATGAGAAATTAATATCGTTAGTGACAAAATAATAATTATATGTTACTTTTACGGATTTCGGAGATGCCAAGGTGCCGGAAATTTATCCTCTGGGAGTTCCTTTACGTGCCAGTAAATCTACCGATATGGGGCTGACATTGTGAGATAATGCACAATTGTTTTGCCATCACTGATTTTAAAAGAAAATCACACTACCATGAATTAAACTTACTTGAAAACAAATTTTAAATGGTCACTGCACCAAAGCAAATTCAACGGTGCATTTAAATATTATAGTATACAAAACTCATAAAACTTTTGAATTTCACAACCATTTACGTCATTTTCACAACCACTTAAAACCCACTACATATCATCTTCTCCGTAATTCTTACACATCACGGAACGGCAAGTTTGGCAGGTTGGACGGTCACATTTCACATAGTACTGATTTGTCTTTTTTTCAGAAGAGCGAGGTCACAGTGCACATTACTTCCTTTTTGAGGTTTAATTGAATGATTGCACCTTTCGAACAGTTTTCTTAATCAAAATACTTGACACTACCATTCGCAGTTCTTTCGGAAGTCTGTCAATTACAGCTGATTGATGGAGATGATGATCGAATACAAGGGATAGATACCCCGCAGGAAGGCTTCGATGGTGGAAATGCTGCGCCAGTTGAAAATGAAGAGAGTGATCCTAATGAAGTGGGACCCATCGAAGATGTGCCAATTATAGAAGAGATGTATGATGGTGGTCCAGACTATATCAGCTCCATAGTTAGTGTAATTAAAAACCCAGCGGCCAACAACGACGTTACAGATATAGTCGAAGAAGTCTTCAGAACTTATCCAGATGTATTCAACAATAAACCTGGAGAGATCTGAGATTTTAGATACCATCTGGATCCTAAGGATACTTCCACGTACAAGAAATGACCCTATTCCATACAAAAAAAAATACAGAGCAGAGGCAAGAGCGCTCATTAAACAGATGGAACAAGATGGGATAATATCAAAGTGCATTAGACCATATGTCAAACCTTTGGCTATAGTTCGGAAACCTAACAGCGGTTTGATTGCATGATTAGACGCTTAAACTTTAAATGAGAGATTAGTCATGGAGTACGACTACCCTCCTTTACTTAAAGACATCATTCGAAAATTCTATGGAAAGAAATACTTCACTCTTTTAGATATGACTTTCTCTTATTTTCACATCGTGCTGGACGATGAGAGTAAATTGTTTACAGGCTTCATTTTTTATAATATTACATACGCCTTCAATCGACTTCCATTTGTAATTCGAAATTCTGGAGCCACATTAATAAGGGCTTTAGAGAACCAGCTATCTGATGAGGTGAAATCTATTAATACCATTTATGTTGATGACATCTTAATCACCTCTGAAACATTGGAGCATGGTTGAAGAGATATCCATGAAGTATTGCGAGAACTGGAGGCCAAGAATTTCAAGATAAATGTAAAGAAAACCAGTTCTTTAAAACATAAGTTCCGTCCCTTGGTCATTTAATTAGCGGAGATGACATCAAACCCAATCCAGCAAAAATCGAATGTATTTTGAACTTTCCAAAGTCAATCAGGAAACAAGTAACTAATCTCACTTTGTTCCGTATTGAAGATACAATAAGTAAACTCTTTCAAAATTAAAATTATTGTGTCCACCTTTTCAATACAAATATATATATTTTTAGTGGTTAAATTCTACATGAATGAAACACACCAGTTAGGGACATGTTGTCTCCGTTTGAATGGATTTCATTTCCAACTACATGTGGACTATAAATTTAATATTAACGATTTTAACCAAGATTCCGGTGTTGTAAAAATTCTTATGACTCAGGCGACTATAACAGCTGAAGAAACCCCAACTCACGCAGTGATAAATTCTAGTCAATACTATTTGAGAAACTCCAATTCAAGCTGTGATCAATTCAATCCGCAATTGGAGGTCTGGTCACTGTAAAAAATGTAATTCATTGTTCATAAATTCTGGCAAGGTTAATGCACTTATTGTACATACTGTACATATTGCAAACTGTGTAAATAGCATAAGACAATTGTATTTAGTATTAAGTTATTTTAGTATAAGTTCCAATGTTTATAGTTTTAATTCTTGACCTTAGGATTAATATAGGCTGAAGATGCCCATAACTAGGGCAAAACATGTCCCTAACTGGTGTGTTTCATTCATGTAGAATTTAACCACTAAAAATATATATTTGTATTGAAAAGGTGGACACAATAATTTTAATCTTGAAAGAGTTTACTCAATCAGGAAAGCCGGTCCGACAATTTTTGGGTTTACGTCAATTCTTTTCTCAGCACTGCTCAAACTACACAGAAACTGTAGCTGCGTTATAACAGTTGCTACGAATGAATAATCAATGGAAATGAATCGAGGATTGTGAACAATCATTCCCAGCCACCAAGGAGATGCTTAGTAATTGTGTTAAATTGTCATACCCAAATTTTGAATGGTCCTTAACCCAGCAGATCCTAACTCCAAACTCTTTATTTCTTTTATGAGTAGGAAACTAAGGTCTCATGAAAAGAAATACACCATGACAAAATTAGAGGCATTAGCATTTGTGTATTCATTGCAGTACTGATGAAAGATTATTTTTGGATACCTGGTCACAATTCATACCGGCCATAAAGCCCTCTCATTTATAATGTCATCAGACCTTACCAGTGAGATGGTGAGGGTGCTGTTCATACAGCAGTTTAATATCACTGTTGTGCATTGGCCCGATGGAAAGAACGCGCTTGCTTACTCCTTAAGTCGCAACCCCATGGAGGAAATTACTGGTCCAGCCTACTGAAGTACTGAATGATGACGATGAGGAATTTCTGAGAAGACTTTGTTACCTCACCCAGATTCAGGGGAGGGATAGAAAAACCCACGAGCTCATCATCCATCCCTGCTGACAATGATGAATATGCCCACATCCATCAACTAGCTAAGTCATTTTGCTACTACGGTGGACTTGTCTGCAAATATGTGGACCGGGTGCAAACTAGAAGTATGATCTATGCCCCACCTAAATTACATCCCAATAATTTGGCACTGCCACTCTATTACCGGACATGCCGGCACGGACGAAGTCACCAGCGTTATCCAGGAGAAATTCATTTGGGAATATATGAGAAGGGATGCCCGCAAGATTATTAGGACTTGCGACATATGCCAAAAGTTATGCCTAAGAACTGTCTCCTGCGAGAAATCCCTAGACACATCATCCCAGAGCAACCAAGAGAGGTGTTGGCCTTAGACATCTATGGCCCATTGCCAAAGGCAATTCAGGGCAAGAGATACATCATTGTAGTGGTTGATGTGTTCTCAAAGTACATGGTACTTCTGGCTATAAAAAGGGCCACCACCGGTAACATCCTCTGGCAAATCAAGAGAAACATCATACCAGAAATCAGAAAGCCCAAGTTCCTCTTGACTGATCACGGGACTCAACTTACATCCAACGAGTTTCGATCAGCACTAGAAGACATGCAAATATGACATCTCATGAATTCTAAACGACATATCGTGAATTCTATAAGACATCCTGAGGCCAATCCTGCCGAGAGTGTAATGCGAGGAATTGCCAAATTTTTCTGGGTCTATTGTAGATCCCAACATTGGA
This sequence comes from Anabrus simplex, assembly GCF_040414725.1. NCBI lineage: Eukaryota > Metazoa > Arthropoda > Insecta > Orthoptera > Tettigoniidae > Anabrus > Anabrus simplex. Next base: position 384,880,641 of record NC_090267.1, on the reverse strand, counting down.
AGTGGATAGAGGTGCTTCCCATTATGCAGGAAATCATAAACTCTACCACCCATGAGTCAACACAAGACATTCCTCTAAGGCTTCACAAAGGCATAACACCCGATCGACCAAGGGACCAATGGTTGCAAACTCCACCTGAGGCAGGTATTAGCCAGCAAACAAGAGTAGAAAATGCCATAGGCAAGCTGAGACATGCAGCCCAGCTCAGGGAGAGAAGACGACGTCACATTTTTAGACAAACATTGCAGATCGGTGACATAGTACTCATCCACAGATCTGCTGTATCGCATCCTGAAAGAAGAATTTATGCAAATTTCTGCCCACTATTTACAGGACCTTAGAAAAATGGAGAAAACCTTGCTGATGGGGTGTACAGAGTGGACAAACTAGATGGAACCATCCAGGGAATGCATAATGCTTCCAATTCAAAGAAATACTATGAAAGTAGCGCATAAAGAAAATAACAAACCCCATGGCACTACAGCCCTTGAAGGGTCTTAGCCTACCAAGCAAGTGCTACTCAGCCTGAAGACCTGCAGATTACGAGGTGTCGTGTGGTCAGCACGACGAATCCTCTGAGCAATTCTTGGCTTTCTAGACTGGGGCTGCTATCTTACTATCAGATATCTCCTCAAATCTAATCATGTAGGCCTTTCCTATCCCATCGCTGCTATAAGACCTATCTGAGTTGGTGCGACGTAAAGCAAATAGCATCTTCTCGCGGGTGAACTTTGCAGAATTTTCAAGAAAATTGTATATATTATTATTATTATTATTATTATTATTATTATTATTATTATTATTTCTACCCATAGGAGACTCCACAATCTGAATATACCCAGGGGTAGGATATGATCGAAGTTGAAATGTATGCTGTGTTAATGGTAGTACGAACATTAGCAGCCTGGCTGTGACTACATCACATACATTTTAAAAACTGTTACGGGAAAGGCTTACGCTGTAGGCATAATAATCAAGGAGATCACCCTTACCAGTCCTAATAAGCTGGAAAGGCTAAATCAGAGATGTGTGGGAGTTTTTCAAACTACTGAACAGTGCCGTAATTCAGTGCCGGAAACGATAACTCCCATGTCATTGTGTGTGGCAGTGGTGAGAGTATCCAGAAGAGATGCTGTGTTTTAATTAGGTTTCCTTTACACAACTATTACCATACGGAAGCAGCCTAACATCATGGATCAGCAGATTGTGACCAAATCCAGGAGCATGGACATTCCAGTGACTAGCACAGCTGTTATGAAGGTGTAAATCATCCCATGAGCCTAACGAGGCTCAGGTAAGTACAACACAACAATACAATGAGTACAACTTAAACTATTAGGTAGCTAGTGAATGCAGGGGGATTTTCACAATAGCAAATAATATAATTAAGATCTAGTTTGGCCAGATCAAGGGTCATTTAGGATAGGAAGCAATTTTGAGTGCATTATAAGTTGTTATAATTCCTTGGGAATTGTGCTATATTGTATTTTAATATCTTTGATTAACTTCACTTGGGAGTGAATAATAGGTTACTAAGAGGGGACAGTTTAGCTAAAGATGTCCTAAAGTTTAGGAGTGTTTCAGATGGGGGAGAAAATGATCTAGCTTTGTAAATATTGTCCTACTAGAGAGTTAATGGGTGGTTCAGCAGCTACTGTTGCATGACGAGTAGCACCTTCGCTAAATGTACGAAATAAGACGTGTAGAATTGATGAACAACAATGCACTCTGTTTTAAGTAATTTGCGTGCTCATAGTCTAGTTTAGTTGGCTATATGAATGTTGTGTGGGTTGTGACATGCTATGGACTTGATTCTCATCTTCCATATTAGATAGCGTTCACGTGGGGTATGATCATTTATGAACCACTGCCATGATAGGGTCTTCAGTAAGAAAACCAATAATGCTATGTTCTAGAGGTTAAGGGGAAATCACTATTTCTTAAGCATTCATCACACGTCAACTCACGTCATGAGGTAGGAAGACATACTGGAATGGGATGTCTTAAGAATCAATGCCTTGACGAAGATGTAGTGGTGATAGAAAGTAATCGTGCTACAGAAATTTCCACTGAAATCTATATTAAATGTGATTTGTGGAAGAATGCCCTGAATTTTAATGACATATGAGTAGTGACATATGCGGAAATGATATTGAGAATTGTGTTAAAAAGGGGCTTTAAAATTATGAAAAAGCACGAGAATCTGCAGGCAGGCCTTGAGAGACATGTCTGCCATATGCCAATGACAAATCACAGCTGGTTTAAACGAGTAGGGGTGGTGGGGAAGAAGTCAGATCCTCGCGTGAGAAGGTCAAGGGAAAGCAAGGCTAAGCACCCAGCACTAGGCAGTTGAGTATTTCTTTGGGGGAACAGAATGAGAATCTTTCATTTACTCCAGCTGTTTATACATAGTTCGGTGCAATGTGATTTAACAAACAAATGAGCACCAGATGATAGGAGGCTTTTCCTCTACCTGTATATTATATTATGTAGGGGTTTTCAGTTGCCTAGTTGGTGACAGCAGAAGGTTGTCCGTTCGAGTCCAAGGCAATCCTGAACATAGTCACATACAGTTTTCCCGAGGAGCAGTTATGACTGTTGTTTTTCTTTTCAGCCAAGGTTTTATGTGATTATACATGGTTTATATTCATGTTGTCAAGTTTTAAGCAGGTTCTGCCCTGCTATATTTTTTGTGTCTTGCATATAATGGGTCCAAGTCCCAACCCAAATGGCTTGTGTCTTGATTTTCTTTGATTCTTGCATTTTTACTCTACTTGTTCGATTAAATGTAGGTTAGATAACCACACAAAGTTAGCCTCATTTTCTTGTGGAATGTTTCTGCCAGTGTCGCATTCACCATTGCTATATTCAATTTAACACTAAAAAACTGAGGTTTACTCATCTAAGTAAATGATAAATCATCTCAATGAAAGGCATTAAATTTTGGTCAGAGATTTGCCTCTGAACTAAGGTCCACTGACCATATGTACAGTGTCATGAATGTTTGTGGTTCTTCATAAGTATTTGTTTTCCTCTCTTTTATCAAGATTCATTAAATTGATTTTAGCAGTTTTTGCAGATTTTTCCTTTGCAATAGAATCCCCTAAATTCTCCTCCACTCTTGTAAATTTGTAAGTTATATTCAGTTATTTAGACCTGAACATACCACGCCCCAGGATGCCAGAAGATTAAATCATGAAGCGGAGATGTGTGCGTTCGAACCTCACACGGCCAGTGGGATATCAGGTTCCAAATGTTCTCCAAATGAGGTGGCACTGAACTCTGGGCCAGAAAGATCCCTATACATACATCTCCATTATAGATTGTTATGCCTTTCAGTGCTCAGTCTGTGCAAATCTATGAATTAACCATGTACCTCTACAATTGTTTATTTGCGTCTAGCTCTGTGGTCTCATTTAGTTCTACACCTGTTATCCTTAACCATTAAAAGTTGAGCCTAACCATTGTTGTCTTGGTTTCCCTCTGCTTCTCCTTCCGTTCTCTTTAGCATTACCCATTCTCCTGGGCAACTTATCCTCCACCATTTTCCTCACAGGACCTCCCACTTCAGCTGGCATTCACGCACAATTTCATCCATAAAGTTCATTCTTATCTCATCATTCTGAGTACACTCTTGCCACTGTTTCCACCAGTTTGTACCAGTAATCATTCTCGCTGCCTTCATGGCTCTGTCACTTCCAACTTATGAATAAGATATCCCGAGTCCACCCAGCTCTCACTTCCTAGTATACTACCATCCTGGCAGAATACACATCTTAAGTACCAGATATGATATACTTGTCCCAGTTTTGTATTCCCTACCTTACATTCAATCCTCTTTGGTTTCCAAATCCAATAAAAATATCTTGTGTTTTTTTTTTTTTTTTTTTTTTTTGAGAAGATGGGACAAACAGAAAACAGACAGGCAAGCAGACAGAATGAGAAAGAGACAGACAGACAGACAGACAGACAGACAGACAGACAGACAGACAGACAGACAGACAGACAGACAGACAGACAGACAGACAGACAGACAGACAGACAGACAGACAGACAGACAGACAGACAGCTATTGCTTTTTTCTGCCCTAAATATGTCCTTAAAAATGGGCACAGTAAATCAAATCAGTAAAATGCTCAGATAATATATTAAGTCCCAGTTTGCCTATCCCTACTGCAGGTCCAAAATAGTCATAAATACACATAACGATATACACTAATATCACATATATATAACTGAGGACTGTGGAGTCCCTAGTTTGGAAAACAAGCAACAGCTATAAAGATTGTAAAACAAATATAACAACCTGTTGATGTAGTAGAGGTCACAACTATCAGGTGGTGGACAGCCAGAAAGAATGGGCTGCACAGAAGTAGCATCCAAGCAGAGAATATCTGTAAGCCACTTCTCCACATCATCTCCTGATTTGTAACGAATGGATTCATTCAGCACTACCTAGGGAAATTCAAACAATACAGGAAATAGCTTTCAAATTCTTGAGTCAGAAACTAAATAATTATAACATAGCACAAAAATGAACAGAATAATGCAGAATAATAAATCCACTTATGCAGGATGCAGAATTAAACACAGAGATTAGTAAAAGGATACATCAGAGAAATGAATGCTTTTTACTTGAGTACTGAAGAACTTGATCTGGAAGAAGGAAGTACCAATGAAAATGTAAAGAGGAGATGTATAAGATGTATTACTGCCACATTCTGGCATATGCAGCAGAAACTTTAACACTGACAAAAAGACGGAGAATAATTCATTTATAGGATGAGGAGTATGGGAGTGGAATAAATTGTCAAGGGAAATGTTCAATAAATTTCCAAGTTCTTTGAAAATGTTTAAGAAAAAACTAGGTAAACAACTAGGGAATCCGCCACCTGGGCAACAGCCATAAGTACAGGAAATTGATGACTGACAGACTGTATGAGTAAAATTCAGGCCAGTAAGATGAAATTTTTGCAAAGTAAGATAGGAAAGATAAGAAAAGACAAGGTACGCATTGAGAATGAAATTGGAGACGAAAAGCATTCAAACAGAATGGAGAGAAATAAAATGAGATTATTTTGACATTTTAAGAGGATGGAAGAGGGAAGGATACCGAATCAAATGACGGATGCTAAGATTGGATAGAGGAAGATGGAAAGGTGCTGTTAACATCTTAACACAGCTAAAGCTGAAAAAAGGAAACTGATGATGATGATGATGATGATGATGATGATGATGAAGCCCACACCTGACTTGCTTACACATTTCATTGCTCTACAGCAGCAGTTTCATCACAGCAATGGCTTATTGTAAAATACAAGGGCAAATCAAAAAGTAAGTTACACTAGCTCGCCGCAGGATCACGCTATGCAACACGACTGTGGCCAACACGAAGCAAGCTACAGTAACTACTGACAAGTCCAATAGGAAGGTTGGTGTGGTATCCCTTTGTGTTGTGTACAGAGAACGGGCTAGGCTCATTCGAGCATCGACTGGATGTTCACTCCAAATTGGAGGTGCGTGCAACGATCAGATTTCCATGGGCTAGACGGCTCAATTGCACAGACATTCACCGTGAAATTACTGCTGTATATGGTGAGCGTGCAACTTCTCGCCCAGGTATTGTAAAGTGGTGTAAGCAATTTGATTCCGGACACACCGATCTCCCAGACAAATATCGCGAAGGCAGACCCGCAACGTCCAGTACCGTTGCAAATATTTGATTGTGTGGATGGGATCATTAGAGAGAATTGGTGGATAACACCGCAGGAAATTGCCAGCATGCTGAACATTTCGCATGCCAGTGTGTTCTCCATTGTTCACTAGCACCTTGGATTTCGTAAACTGTGTCAAACATGGGTCCCACGTCTGCTCACCGATGTTCACAAGGGACAACGTTTTGAATCATCACTGGCATTTTTGCAACGGTATTCTGTGGAGGGCAATGAGTTTCTGCGGCAAATCATCATGGAGGATGAACCATGGGCACATCACTTCACCCCTGAAACAAAGAGAACATCGATGGAATGGGTGCACACCACATCACCACCACAAAAGATGGACACGATCCAACCTTCAGCAGGAAAGGTGCTGGCAAGAGTGATCTTTGACGTGAAGGATGTCATGCACGTGGAATTTATACTGAAAGGCAGACAATCAACGTGGCTTTGCATTGTCAAATGTTGAACCAGTTGCGTAAGGCAATTAAAGAAAAGCGGCAGGGAAAAAATTGAGTGCCGGTGTGATTTTGATGCATCGATAACACACCACCTCACACGGCCCGCCAAATGTCTGAACTGCTGAAGCAATTCAAGTGGGATGTATGGCAACATCCTCCATACAGTCTACACTTAGCGCCATGCAATTATCATGTAATCAGTAAGCTGAAAAAGGATCTCGGTGGGCAACGATTCCAAAACAATGAGGAGGTGGAAGCAGCTGTCTCCAGGAGGTTACATAGCGCTGGAGGTGATTACTACACATCCAGAATCGAAAAGTTGGTTGACCATTGTACCCGTTGCATTTCCTAGACGTTTACAAAATGGCATCGAAGGAAGGTGTGGCCCACTCAACTTAAAAGAGTACACAATGAAGACATGATATCGAGGTATAACAGAAGGCCGTGTATAACTGGGAATGGATGTATACCGAAGGTGGTGCAGAACAGCAAAAAGTCAAGTAGATTGTTTTAAAGAAAAAAAATAGAACAGAAGAGATTATTATAAAAAAATACTTGAAAAATTGAATTAGCAGATTCAAGACGTGAATTGCGAACGTGCTACGTATAGGACAGAATTTTACGAGATTTTGGCGAAATTCTTGAAGAAAGACTACATTCATTAAGAAGAAAGCGGGATAATCAACCCAAAGAAAAATTGTGAATAGCCAAAATACTTTAGATAAGCGAGCTCGGATTAAATACGCTTATGGGAACCCGAAGAGCAAGTCCGACATTATCGTAGGGAAGAATTATACGAACTGCACAAGAAACATAAGAACTGAAATAAGGTTATTTTATTGGCGCAGAGGCTAAGAGGAAAATAATTCTGAGGATTATTTAAGCTGATTCTGAAGATTTTTCCCCCAAAAAAGATCAAATACATTATACGCAATTTTAAAGAGTTAGCAATATATAACGCAGAAGAAGGATAAGAAGAGTAACTTAAGAAAAATATTAATCTAATATGAATTTTATAACAACCATGTTCTCGTCGGAAATCTTTAACTTTGTTGGCAGCCTCACGAAGAAGATGATGAACTGCAAGACGTTTAAGAAACAAACAGAAACAAACAGAAACTCTGTTTGTTTGTTTGTTTTAATGTTATCAATCTTATGTTAATTTTAAGGACACTTCCTCTAAAGCATTACTTTGTCAATTTATATATTTTTCATCAAAACAGTGTTATGTGGCTGAAGATGTTGATAATATATGAAACATGTACCACTTTTAACCATTAAATTGCCTTAAGCAATCATTGTATCGACTAGGTGGAAAATTAATTACTTAATTGTGAATCTATTGAAGTGCGATACGGACCATGAAGCTGATTTTAGGATTTAAGCATATCGAGCCACAGATATGTAAATTAAGAATTATGTGGATAGAATAGGAAGATTATTTATTTTAAAACAGTGTATAGTTGAATTTGAATTTTATGAAAGGTTAATATATAGGAAGATGATACATTAGGAGCCGGATTTAGCAGGCATTAGGGATGTAAAGCCTTAGCACGTGAATCGTTACTGATTAATATCTGAGAATGAACCTGAATTAATTGAGTTCAGATTTTATTTGTTTCTAATGGCAATGTAATTATGAGGAGAGACTTTGAAATGTTATTACAATATAATAATTGCAGTTGGATAACGTATTCCAGTGATACATAGGATGTCCCAAGAATATTTATGGACAGTAACGCTGATATTTTTGATTTCATTTCAGAAACAATTCGAATAAGTTGATGTTATATCTTTGTTTTTTCCAAATAAGCCAGCACTGACTTTGACTTACTTGAATTATTTATTTTATATAATGATAAATGTAGCCCATTCCCAAGTTGAGTTCTCATTTCTTAGGGCAATTCTCTAATTAAATAAAATGTAGATTTTTATTTTTTTATATAATTTGTGAGTGTTAATTTTTAGTATTAATTAATTCTTTATCTAGTTTGTAAGATGAAACATTAGCTGATTGCGTAAATATGAATGCATTTATTGGTGGTGTTATAACGTTAGCATTGGGACTAGGCGATCATTCACATACAACTGCGTTCTTTTGGGGTGAACTTTTCTCTTCATGAATTCACGTAAAGCGGAACCGAATGAATTTTTTTTAGATTTTTCACATAGAATGAAATACCCTGGAATTAAATTGAGCTGTCGGGAGTTATTTGCAATCCGTTCTGACGAACGGGTGCACCGTTCTGAGAAATGTTTACAGTCTCTTGGCGACTATGTGGAAAAGTGAACTTACATTGTATGTTGTCATAACCGTGTTGTCTATGTGCAGGTGGTTTCATAAATGGCCATAACTTGGAAGTGTAACTTACTTTTTTGATTTGCCTACGTATATTATTACATTTGGCAGAAGTCATCAATTCCAAACTCTTCAGGAACTTCACAAATATCATGAACATCATTATTATCTACACGCTCCATACTCTTTTCAGTCATTTTTGCCATGGCCTTCTTTTAGGTCTTTTTTTCCATCCATTTCACAACAAACATCTTCCTAGATATTTCTTTTTCATGACCATATGTCCAAAAACCTTTTATCTAGGTTTTGCTACTTTATCCTGTATGGAAGAGGGGGCTGCCAAGGAGATTCTATATTCCCTACGCTATTCACCTGTTTTTCAGAGAATCAATATCTTCACTTTATGTTGTGAGCTACCTACTGGAATGAAAAATTTCTGATGAATGAAGCAAAGACCAAGTTAATGATAAACAACCTTGAGGAACTGACGAAAGTAATGTTGCGACAACGGAGTTGGTAAGTCAAATAATACATCTATTGAGAGTAGAAGACCTTTTCAGACCAGACTGGATACAGAGATCCCCAGAAAAACACTTGCAAGAATTCTTAAGAATGATTATCTGCTGAACGCACTGATGACGGGGTATATATGAATTTATGTATTTTGTTAGTGATGTGTGGACAACTGGCTATGTACAAAGGCAGGTTTTATCTTCAATCTCCGATCATGCATGTAAATAAATACGAGATAGTTGGGAGCCAAGTCTTTACGCCGTGCGATTGTGCAACATCCCTGCCACAACCTGTTGGCAACAATGTGCCAGTTGTAGCCAAGCTACTGACGATTGAAAATGGCCGCTAAGATCGAGACTCCTGTCAAGTGTGAGTTGTGAAGTGTGATACATTTTATGGAAGCAGAAGGATGTAGCACTGCTGAAATCCATCGCAGAATGAGTGTAGTGAATGGTGAAAACTGTACGAGTGATGTTAGTGTACGAGAATGGTGTCTGAAATTTAAAGAAGGGCAGATATCCATGATGAAGGTGGGCAAAGATGCAAGTCTGTGGCTACAGTACCCATGGTTGAGCGTGTTGATGAGTTTGTCCGCAACAAACGGAGGTTTACGATCAGTGAAATTTCTACAGCAATTCGAGGCATTTCAAGGTCTTCTCTGTACGCAATTTTTACTCAACACTTGGGATACCAGAAACGTTGTTCACATTGGGTCTGAAGAATGCTGACCGATGGTCACAAAACTCAACAAATGGCGTCGTCTGTAATGTTTCCGACATATTGATTACCATAGTGATGAGGAGATTTTAAAGTCTATCATTAATGGTCATGAAAATTGAGTCCTGTATGATACTCCAGAAACCAAAGAACAGTCTAAACAGTGGATGCATCCATTTTCTCCAAACAAGTCGAAAAAGTTTAAATTGACACTGAACAACAGGAAAACAATGGCTATCGTTTTTTGGGACCATAAAGGTGTCTTGCTGGTAGACTTTAGGGAGTAGGGATCAACGAAAACAAAGGAATTTATTGTGGAACTTTACGTCGCCTCTACAGAGCGATTCAAAACAAACAAAGAGGCATGCTCTCGACCAGCGTGGTTTTCATCCATGACAATGCTCAACGGCTACAATTCAAGTGGGAAGTTTTCGACCATCCAGACCTCGCACCTAGTGATTTTCACCTCTTTTGAGAACTGAAGGCATGGTTGGGTGGACAACACTTTGCCACCAATGAAGAACTTCAAGAGTCTGTCTAGATGCACTTTACCTCACTGGCGGCAGACTTCTTGGCAGAGGACATAGGAAACCTGGAGTCACAAAACGACAAATGCCTAAACCGTTTTGGCGATTATGCAGAAAAATAAGTATGAAACTACTAAACTTTCAGTAATAAAATAATTTTGTTATGTCAATGTGTTTTTTTTAAATAGCCCATCAGAGGCTGAAAAAAGAAACAGCCCTTGTAAATTAACCTTTATTAACATCACTTCATTATGCTCTGGTTTCCACAAATTTGGTGGATGCTAATTTGGGTTAAAGGCCCAACATACATACAAACGTCTGGTCGCACAGAAATTGATCTTGTGCAGCAAGCAGCGATCTGTAATCATGGTGGGTAGGGATTGGAACTGTATTACATATAGACTGCGTTATCACAATCGAACAGAAGCAAGGCTGACACACCTACAATATATTACCATTTACTGAAAAACAGAACCATTTCTAGAATGAATTGTTACATATTTTTCCCTCAACATTGTTTTTGCTTCCAATAATGTGGCTGTGTAATATTACAGTTCAACACAGCATATCCTAGCGTGAACAGCCAGTGTCAGCATGGCGCATCATGAAAACTTAGCGAGATACCAAAATACACCGTCCTGCAAGTGTCCTTTAACTTATATCAAGTTGTATAAATGTTATATGACAGTGTTTCCCAACCCTTTCGTTGGAAGAGTGATCCCTCCCATTCCAATTCATATTAATACCATGAATACTTAAACTGTAAGGACAATAAGGACAAATATTTTTCTCAAGACAGAATCTTATTCTGAAAAGTAACATCCTTTTATCGCAATTGCATCCAAACGCTCCATTTGCAGCATTGATTCTTGGCCTTTTTGTGGTAGTACATAAAAAGCTCTTCTCCATTCTACAACAAAAATTCCATTACATAACCAATGTTACACTGAGAAATAAGAGGAAGACTGATGCACTATTTGTGATTTGCTCAGCTACTGTAAGATGACAGCATGACAGCAGTAGAAATGTCCATGGACGTTAAGACACTGGTCAGAGCAAAAAATAAACAAACATAGTCTCCTCACCTACCAATAGGAAGAAATTTCTTAGAGACCATGCGATAGTTAATAGGATTTAAAACGTGTTTTAACACACCCACTTTGTTGCATACCACTAGACAACACTTCAAGTACCTTTTGTGGTAGGCGTAACACCGATTGAAAAGCACTGTTAAATGACACTTCCGTCAATTGGCGATGGATTTAAATCGGTTCAGTACCTTTTGCGTTAAAAAACCGAATAACTGCATGCACTTTGCACTTGGCGGTAACATCCAACGAGAGCTCCATTCTCAACGGCTGCCAAGCCAAGACTGAGTGCCTCAGTGCAGCATGCGCATGTTTATATCCGAGCGCAGGAAACACTCTTCACAATATTGTGACTAACAGCCACACAAACAGAGTTCTGTGTTCATAAAAAAAAATTGGAGACCTTATTTTTGGGATTACCCTCATAAATTACTTTAGTAGGTCCCTCCTTAGGATTGAAACAAAAAGAAGTTTTTATGAGAGTAGGAAACAAATTTAATGTATAGTGTGAAAGTTTACTGCCTCTCTGTGCACTGGTCATGAAATCTGTCCGTAGATTCTAGTTATGCAGACTTTGTTTGAAATGAATCCTTTCTTTCCGGATTGCAAATATCTTAGAAATCAGTCCACTGATTTAGCTTTTCTCATTTCTTTTTGCTGTTGATAATGTTGGGCGGACATGTATACATACTGTTCAGAATCTTACTATGTACTGGCAGTTCTATACCTTTAAAAAGAAAATATATATTGTATTTTGCATGAAATTTATTCAAAGGTCCCTTCCCTTTCATGATAAACTATTCTGATCTTGAAGATTACCGTAGTTACGTGACTAATACCTGCGAATTTAAAAAAATATTGGGGTATGAAATTGGGGTGCAGGTTTTATTTGCGTCAATGTTGGCACTTTTTTTTCAAAGCAGCCTTCCTAAAGTTAGCGTGCGGGGATTATTCGGTGGCAGGGATTATTCGTGTAAACACGGTAATACAAATGTGGGTATAAATTTCCTTTTAGGCCTATTGCACTATTATTTCTCTCTATCCACGGCCTTGTTTCTTGGGTCCTTCTATTTCCCTGCACGTATCCTTCATGCACTCTGCTCTTAATCATTGGTGTGATATTACGACATTTTTGTGAGATATGTTTAGTAACTGTAAAACGGCTGAGCTCCAGTATTTAATTACTTTGACAGCACAGAACCACTACAGTATTGTAGCCTACAATATGATAGTACCCACCCACCTTTATTATGATTGCATATAAATCTAACACTAGTGAGAAATGCAGGATAATTAACTACCACCACATAACCTGCTACAGCACAAACGAATAAAACCCTGCCATGAAAATAATGCACAGGCATTGATATCTTTAATCTTCCAATGTTTATAAAAATTCATAGTAATGAGTGTGCTCTTACATACTCTAGTCGAAGTTGAGGTTATATACCCTCATAGCTCGTCACATTTGGCGATAACGCAGCAAACACTAACTTGAATTTAAGTTCATAACTAGTTTAGCACTTCACAGCACAATTTCAGTACACATCGCAGTAACACCAAAGTCAACCAGATGTCCCAGTCAAGAGTCAATACTAGTCATAATTCTCAAATACAAACACACTCCTGGCGAACAGCCATTAAATAAACTTTTCAAGTCGCATAGTTCTGCCACCAGACATCACTTCCTACCCCTGCATTTTTCTCTATATGAGCTAATCACTACAATTTGTTTTATGTCACACCGACACAGACAGGTCTTATGGCGACGATGGGATAGTAAAGGCCTAAGAGTGGGAAGGAAGCGGTCGTGACCTTAATTAAGGTACAACCCCAGCATTTCCCTGGTTTGAAAATGGGAAACCACAGAAAACCATCTTCAGAGCTCCCGACAGTGGGGTTCGAACCCACTATCTCCTGGATGCAAGCTCACAGCTGCGCGCCCCTAACCGCACAGCCAACTCCCCTGGTGAGCTAATCACTACGTTGCATTCTTGTCACATGTGGCACATTGTTTTCAAAATAGTGATGCCCTGAAAACTGTTGATTGATCTGTGTCATGTTGGAAAATCCAACCTCTTACCTAAATTTCTTTATATTTAGTTCTCTTGCCTAACAGAAATTCCGAACTTTTGGTGCCACAGAATGTCACCAATTTAACATGGTGTTCTTACATTGAAAAAAGGAATAAATAGTGTTTATAATATATATATATATATTTTTTGCTATTTGCTATTTGCTTTACGTCGCACCGACACAGATATGTCTTATGGCGACGATGGGATAGGAAAAGTCTAGGAAGTGGAAGGAAGCGGCCGTGGCCTTAATTAAGGTACAGCCCCGGCATTTGCCTGGTGTGAAAATGGGAAACCACGGAAAACCATCTTCAGGGCTGCCGACAGTGGGGCTCGAACCCACTATCTCCTGATTACTGGATACTGGTCGCACTTAAGCGACTGCAGCTATCGAGCTCGGTATAATACATATTACAAAGGTATTTTACTTCTACCAATTGCCTACAAAGTGTTCTCACGTGCCCTGTTTCCAGACAGGAACAACAAACAGAACACTTGATCGATGAATACCAGGGAGGCTCTAACCAACCAAATCATATGCAGAACAGATCCAGAACCTGAAGATGATACTGCAACACTGCCAGGTGAATCGCATAGTTGTCACTTTTATAGACTTCAAAAAAAATCCTACGACTCGATTGACCACACCACCCTGTTTAATATACTTTGTGAGTACGGTGTGGATAACAAAACAACTGTGTTAATAAAACAGACCTTGACAGACATATTTTCTAAAGCAAAATTCATGGGTGAAATCTCCGAATCTTTCCAAATTAGAACTGGAGTAAGACAGGGTGATGGACTGTCCCCACTCCTCTTCAACCCCAAGGGCATGAAGGTGCCCTTAAGCTCCACCCATTCATTAACTCTCAGAAGAGGCTGCATAGAAGAAGAGAGTAGAAGGGAAGGAAAAGAAGGGATTGCAGACGTCTAGTATGCAACATTATTCTTGTTACAGTAAGATTTATTGAAAACTTCACCTCGTGTAGTGTGCGTCCCGTTGCAGCAGCCTGGTTTTTGTTTTTGTCAGCTGAAACACCAGTGGCAGAAGCCTGAGTTCTCAGCTGCTGAAGTAACTTCAGGGACAGTGAACGGCCAGTGCCTTCATATCTGAAAAAAATAAATTTTAGAAAAGGTTTGTTTCATTCTGCTAACTTGTGTACAGATGGTTTTAAAGAAAATAATATCCTGGTTCTTCATGAGATGGATGAATGAAAAAAGAATGAAAAGGCAAAGAACAAAATTACAGGAAAGAGGGGCTAAGGAAGAACCAGATTGTAATACAAGGCAACGCGCCCTGGACTGGTAATGGATGAAATGTTGAAGGGAATACATGAGCCCACAATTCCGTTCTACAAGTCGGCATACAGCCTAAAAAAAGATCAGTCATAGGAAGTAGTGGCACAATACCTAGAAAATTCATTGAGTTCTGCAAAGCATTCCACCGACCAAAATTTTTGTGAGTGGCATTGCACTTCCTGCCTTAAAATCATCAATAAGTACTTTAAGACATTATCTTTGGAACTGTATTTGGTAATTTTCTTTAACCCTTTAAGTTTCTTTGGGATATATTCTTCCCACCTAGTATACGCTAGTGCTCCAGAGAGATATCTAGTTCCCATCGTGCAAGGATTATGTAGTTTGATGTGCTGGACACAGGGAGTACATAAATTGCTTCAGTCATATATTTATTCTTTGACCAGCAAGTCAGATGTTACCAGGTGGGAAATATATATCCCTCTGGTTGCTTGAAGTTCTTTACAGACGATGTTGTGTTGTAATAGGCGAGTTTGAAGCAATTTATGGAAAACCTGAGCCAAGGAGGAAGTCTAATTGGTAAGAATAGTTTTCTGTAACATATACACAACTAATATTATGCTTTAGTTTTGTGCCTTGATGCATTGATTTACAGTTATAAATGTTTGTCAAGTAGTGATTCAGGTTATATTTTTGTTTAAAAATTTTGATGTTTCAGAAATAAATTCGGGTGCCACAGATCAAAGTATCGGACTGCATATTAGTGAATTACATATTTAGTTGTTTGTGTATGCAATATTTTGTTGTTCTCTATCTTGGCTAAGTTGTTATTCCAACTTGAAGTCATGTATGCAGATTTTTCACACCAGTTTATCAGCATACACACATTGGTGTACATTTGAAGGCTGTTAGGTATAGCCTACTTTAGCATCTGGGTATATGATCTAATTTGTAGTATGATACAAATGAACGTGTTTACACGCTTATTTTGTAGATTTGTATTTATTGCCAAAGAATATGGACAATATTGCGAAGTGGCTGGTAGAGGAAATTCCAGATGAGCAGGCGATAATGATGCTGAAGATTGGTCATTCAGTTTTGGTAAGTTTATTTAGCAGTTAGTTTGACTATTAAAATATTATTACTATATAGTGCCAACAATTGCAGTGATGGCATTTGGATACATGCTGTTGATGGATGAAAACTTGAGTTATAAGCTTTATATTTTTTTTCTCTTAGGAAGGAGATTTAATTACACAGCCAGAAATGGAACCTTCCACCAGTGGTGAAGGAAGAGCGAAGAGGAAATACTGAATGTCTCTATTATTAGAACGACCTGATTCTGATTATTCTGAATTAGGATAATCTGACAACTCGCTGGCCGATCCAGACTTCATACCTGCTTCTCCAACAGCGGAAAGACATTCGTTATTCCCTGCAGTTGTGTCAGACAGCGACTCAACCCTTTCTTCAGAAGACATTGCTATGAGAAATACTGGAGAACAAAAGCCTCAGCCAGAAAGTTATGCTACTTGTGCAAAATACTACGTAATTTACTAGGTGGGAAATTATTATCCCAATGAACACCCCAAGAATGTCAGCTGTCGGGAAGTGGCAGTGGGATATATATTTCCCACCAAAAATATATCACAAAATGAATATGATTTTGTAAAATAAACATGTATGTATGATAGTCTACTGTATTTGATTCTAAACATGCAATGAAATTGATTTTTTCAGTCTCCCAGTCTTTTGCAACTTAAAGGGTTAAATTCAATATATTGTAATTATTTTTATTTTTCTATTATGCACCTTTAGCTGAAACAAATATACATTGCTTTTATGCAGCCTCTAAATTAATGAAGTGTTACATTGTAATCTAAATAAATAAAGTTGTAGGGGGTCTACTATCTGTAATTTAGTTTATTTTGCCAATATTTCAAGATATTTATCTGTTTTGGGTTAACTCAAGATCGTATCAGTGATTTTAGCTTTTGGGTCCATTTGTTTGTTCCACCATCACAGCAAAATGATTGGACAGATCTTGACCAAACTTCATATTTAGAGTATACTCATCCAGGAGCAGGTTTTGATATGTGCATGATTTAAAAATCACAGTCCAGCTCCATGGCTAAATGGTTAGCATGCTGGCCTTTGGTCACAGGGGTCCCGGGTTCGATTCCCGGCAGGGTCGGGAATTTTAACCATAATTGGATAATTCCCCTGGCACGGGGGCTGGGTGTATGTGTCGTCTTCATCACCATTTCATTCTCATCATGACGCGCAGGTCGCCTATGGACGTCAAATCAAAAGACCTGAACCTGGCGAGCCGAAGTCCTCGGACACATCCCGGCACTAAAGGCCATACGCCATTTCATTTCATTTCATTTAAGAATCGCAGAACAGACTGGAGGTTTATAGGGATATCAAACAAGTTATTTGATATTTTCTCATCCACTACTAAGCATGGGAGCCTGCAATTTTGGTCAAAGCCTCCCTACCTCATTGTATCCATCAGTAGGCAAGGGTGCCTGCCATTATAAAGAAAAGTGCCCAACTGGATTACAACTGGTAGTAGGCAATAAGGCCTATTATTATAATCAAAACTCCTCAACTCGAATGTGACTGGCAGTAGGAAAGATAACCTGCCGTTATAATGAGTACACCCAAGCTGAACTGTGACTGGATGGGTTTTTACAAGCCATCTTTTGCAATAACCTCTTTAAACAGAGTAAAAATTAAGACTCAGATTGTGGAAAGAGTAAGTTCATTTACATACTAACGTCTTATTCTGAACACAACCTTATGCTGCAAAGAACATATATCTTGTACAGAACGTCAGATCACTGCTGTTATAGGAGTTATGAAAAGATTGCAGGACATAGGATTAACTACACAGCAGTTCGGCCCTGCGGTGTAGGGGGCAAAGCGTCCGCCTGTCACACGGTGGCCCCAGGTTTGATTCCTGGCCGGGTCATGGGTTTTAATTGTAATGATTAATATCCCTGGCCTGGGCACTGGGTGTCTGTGACGTCCTCAATCTTCCTTTCATCATACAGAAAATTCCACACTACCGCCATTCCAATTACATGCAGGTTCATACAATATGGTGCCAGTAGGGGCAAAAGATCCACATGGGTCGACACCCCGAACAAACAGCATTAAAAAATAAAATTTTAAAAAAACACTACACAGCAGCTTGCATTTATTTCTCTCTTATTCATTTGCATCTACTTTACATCAATATAATTTGGGGTCTGTGCAACAAAAATAAATGAACTGAAATACTACAAAAAAGGGCCTTAACATTAATTTAATTACACAACTTTTTGAAACACTCCCTTAAGGTATACAGGGATGCAAACATCTTAGCTGTCAGAATGCATAAGACATACTCTGAAGCACTACCCATATACAAATTTAAAAATGATATGTAAAAATGGTATGATCTCCTTAAAAAGTATATATATTATTTACAGGAAAGACATTCATAACCATCAAACTACGTCAGTAGATCAGATTTACACTGACCATGTATCTTCTTCAAGGTATGGAATAAAAAGTACAGCATATTCTGCCTCAGCATCATATAACAAGTTGTCGACTGAGTTAAGGAGTATTACATTTTTTTCACTATTTACAAAGTCTGGTTTTAGCTATTTATTACAAAAATGCAAAGAAACCTCTTTAGTGCGTTTCTCATTAACATGTTTAACACATCGTAAATTCAAAGTCCCGATTCTCATGGTATTAAATCTATAAAAATACCTCACCTATCGTGTCATGAATTTTCACTATTACTGCTTAGTACGATCACATTTTTCCTAGCCTTGAAAATGTTATCTGTCATCCCTTGTGAAACAAACGTGATTTTCAACTCAGGTAGGATCCGTCGCAACAGCTGCATTCATGATTATGGAAAAAGGCCTTAAATTCCTGAACTTCACAGAATAAGTTACATGTTTGGGGAGCAAGCTGTTAGCCTAAGGACTGTTCAGTTTTGCTTGCTGGTTAGCAGCAAGATTGCTGAATAACACAGTAAGTATATTTGTGCTTGTATTTCGCATTCAATTCAAAAGTTAGAAATTTATTTTGTGTTGGGTGATACAATGAATTGTAGTGAATATTTGTCACATGATAAGGTAGCCTATACCTGTACTGTATTAGGAACATAATCGTATGAAATTGACTAGCGTGGTGCATATCTGTCTTGTGATAGCCTAGTTATGGATACAGAAAAAGTCGTGAAATTCCTTACTAGCTAATGAAGACAAATTAAAATCTTTCAGAAAGTGGACTGGCATCCGCATCTTTAAGCATGCAGAGGTCATGAATGTTGAACACACACCTTTGAGTTTGGAATCGATCATTCGACTTGGTCGAAGTTTCTCAAAATGATGGGCAAAGTCATTCCTCCTGATTCCTCCCGTCGCACATGGTCGAGTATAACCTCCAAATCATTGTGTAAGAGTGTGACCAGAAAATAATGTTTAACACTATGCGCCCACCGGTAGTAATATTACTACCACGCGGCGTGCGCCTGAGTGCCGCTGTTAGTAATACTACTGCCACGATCTTTGAAATTCAGCCACTCGAAAGCTATTCATGTTATCGAATTAGTTTTAGCTTTGATGTGTTGTCGATTTCCTTTACCATCGTTAGGTGGTGTTGTAGATCCATAGTGATTGGTGGTGCAACTTAGGAACGATGTTTCGTAGACACGTGCCCTCCGTTAGATCTTTTGTAATTGCTGACATATGTACTCCTCGCGCGCTGCGGTTAGATAAGCTCAAATTTATGTGCGTGTGTTCTAATGATAGATTATATGACTTCACAGATTAAGAATGAAAGTGTAGTGAGGCAACAGTCTGCAATCATCTCTGAAGTAGTCGATTTGTACTGTATAATTATTGAAAGGAAATCCTACGCGTGCATACAGCCCACGGATAAGTGAACAGTCGATAGTTTTTAGTCACTGAATAACAGAATTATACATTGTTATTCCCAATACCTAGCTTTGGTATGGTAACACTCAAAACATTCTCCTATACAAAGACCTACGCCACATTTACGACAATTTGTTAAGAATGAAGCCGTGTTTTCCAGTGTTGACTTAGTTAAATGTAACAAAGGCTTTTCAGTCTGTCAAACACACAGCAAGTACAGTGTAAATTATAACACTATAAAGATACCTGTAAAATACAAACTAACATACAAAGAATGACATGTTTCGTTCTACACGAACATCCTCAGATTCTGACAAATCATTTAAAAACAAGCTTATATATGTACAGTATTGTTTACATAGCGTAAACTTGTCAATGATAGAGAGTTTAGTGGTAACATGAAACAGTAATGACAAAATAAAATATATACAATTATTAATATAATGAGAGCCTCCGTGGCTCAGACGGCAGCGTGTCGGCCACGCACTGCTGGATACCGTGGTTCAAATCCCGGTCACTCCATGTGAGATTTGTGCTGGACAAAGCGGAGGCGGGACAGGTTTTTCTCCAGGTACTCTGGTTTTCCCTGTCATCTTTCATTCCAGCAACACTCTCCATTCTCATTTCATAGCATCTGTCAGTCATTAATAAATCACTTTGGGAGTGGCAACCCTACCGTACTAATAGCCTATATCTGCTTCATTCATCCCATCCCTGACCCGGTCAATGACTGGAAAACAGGTTGTAGGTTTTCATTCATTAATATAATGAAACTTACGTACTTATCTAGACTGCCGATGTTAAGTCCATTGTCACCAAACACTATTTCAGGACTGTGGTTATGGAAAGTTTTTGGTGAGGCACACTGCGCGTGGAGAGGGGAGGGCAAGAAAGGGAGCGGCCTTGTAGAACGATGTGGATCTCTCCTATTGGAAGATCAAATCGAGTACACTATACAGTGGAGCGGGGAGGGAGAAGTAGGGCGGAGCGGCTGGAGCGCTGTGGAACCTTCCATCAACATTGGAGAGGGGAGAGATGTTACTGACCTATTTCATGTTAAATGTACCTTTATGTAATATGGATGAATGCAAATTAATAATTTTTTTAGGTGAATAAAGTAAGGAACGGTATTATTATTATTATTATTATTATTATTATTATTATTATTATTATTATTATTATTATTATTATTATTGTGATAAAAGCAATTTAATGAGTAGGTGTTGTCAGATATTATGTGAGTAGAGCGAATAGGGGGGAATTATTTAAATGTGTATGCTCTTTCAGGTTATTGGCATTAGTATTTTTTGCGACGTAAATTTCTATTGCTTCTTTTATATTCAAAGATTTACTTTTATTTTCGAAGTGTAAAATTTTTAGATCAGTGTTGATGTCTGTGAAATGGTGTGAACAGCCGTAGATGTGCTCCCCGAAGGCTGAATGTCGATTATATCTGATCGCATTTTTGTGTCCTTTGTATCTTGTATGGAAATTACGTTTTGTTTGACCTATGTATGTGGCGTTGCAGTTAGGTTCTTGGCACTTGAGTTCATATACTCCTGACTTTGAGAAAGGGTCCTTTTTGTTTAGGTTGCACCTGCTGATGTGTCTCTGTAGTGTGTTATTCATTCGAAAGGCTACTTTTAAACCTTGGTTCTTGAAAATGTTAGCTACTTTGTATGTGTTATTGTTAACATAGTTGAGAACCACGTAGTTTTCTTTGTCATGTGTGGTGCTTTCCTGGCGACTTTTCTTATGTTTATTTAATAGTTTATTTACTGTGCCTGGAGGATGGTTGTTTTCTTTCGCGATATGTTTAATGATTTGCATCTCTTCATTGAAATCCGTTGCGCTCATTGGTATGGAAATAGCTGTATGTATCATTGTATTCAGTCCTGCTATTTTGTGTGTGTATGGGTGGTTCGAGTTGTTGTCAATAGTGTGCGACGTCTGAGTGGGCGTTCTGTATACTTTGTAAGATAGGTTGTCATTATTCCTGTTGATTGTGATGTCTAAATAGTTTATTTTCTTGTTATTTTCTGGCTCCATTGTGAAGCTGATGGATTTGTGTAAAGAATTTAGAGTGTTTAATAACTGGTCTGCGTTAGAGATGTCATTATCATATAAGCATATGGCGTCATCCACGAATCTGCTCCAATGTAAGATTCCTTTTGAAAGCTGGCCCATTAAGAAGATGCTTTCGAAGTTATTCAGAAAAATGTTTGCTATTATACCTGATAACGGTGAGCTCATGGCTAACCCTTCTTTTTGGCAATAGATTTTGTCGTTAAATGCAAAGCAATTTTAGTGTAGTGTTGTTCTAAGAAGGTTAATAATTTCTTTCGTTTCTTGTAGAGAGGTGTTTTCTTTAAGAAGGTTTTCGATAATTTTAATGGATTCACCTATTGGTATGTTGGTGTACATGTTAGTGATGTCAAAGGATATCATACGTGTGCTCTCTGTTATTTTAAGTTTATTTAATTCTTTAATTAGTTCTAGGCTGTTTTTAATTGATCTGTCTCCTTTAAGTGAAATTTTCTCTTTTATTATTAGGTTCAGTTGTTTGCTTAAATTGTAACTTGGCGCATCTTTAAAATTTACTATTGGTCTAATGGGACACGGCTCTCTGTGTATTTTGGGCAGGGCTCTTAGTGTGGGGAGTTTAGGATTTTTGATGGTGAGGCTTTCTTTTTCTTGTTTTGTGAAAATGAAGTCTGTTTCCTTGATAGCTTGCTTTATTTGGTTTTGAAATTTATTTGTAGGGTCGCGTTGCAATTCTTGAATACCGTTGTTGTTGATAAATTATATTGTTTTCTCTATGTATTCGTCTTTCTTCATTATGACTGTTGTATTACCTTTATCCGCTTTTGTGATGATAAGGTTGCCGAATACATAGAAAAAACAATAGAATTTATCAACAACAACAGTATTCAAGAATTGCAACGCGACCCTACAAATAAATTTCAAAACCAAATAAAGCAAGCTAACAAGGAAACAGACTTCATTTTCACAAAACAAGAAAAAGAAAGCCTCACCATCAAAAATCCTAAACTCCCCACACTAAGAGCCCTGCCCAAAATACACAAAGAGCCGTGTCCCATTAGACCAATAGTAAATTTTAAAGATGCGCCAAGTTACAATTTAAGCAAACAACTGAACCTAATAATAAAAGAGAAAATTTCACTTAAAGGAGACAGATCAAATTAAAAACAGCCTAGAACTAATTAAAGAATTAAATAAACTTAAAATAACAGAGAGCACACGTATGATATCCTTTGACATCACTAACATGTACACCAACATACCAATAGGTGAATCCATTAAAATTATCGAAAACCTTCTTAAAGAAAACACCTCTCTACAAGAAACCAAAGAAATTATTAACCTTCTTAGAACAACACTACACCAAAATTGCTTTGCATTTAATGACAAAATCTATTGCCAAAAAGGAGGTTAGCCATGGGCTCACCGTTATCAGGTATAATAGCAACATTTTTCTGATTAACTTTGAAAACATCTTCTTAATGGGCCAGCTTTCAAAAGGAATCTTACATTGGAGCAGATTCGTGGATGACGTCATATGCATACATGATAATGACATCACTAATGCAGACCAGTTATTAAACACTCTAAATTCTTTACACAAATCCATCAGCTTCACAATGGAGCCAGAAAATAACAAGAAAATAAACTATTAAGACATCACAATCAACAGGAATAATGACAACCTATCTTACAAAGTATATAGAAAGCCCACTCAGACGTCGCACACTATTGACAACAACTCGAACCACCCATACACACACAAAATAGCAGGACTGAATGTACAATGATACATACAGCTATTTCCATACCAATGAGCCCAACGGATTTCAATGAAGAGACGCAAATCATTAAACAAATCGCGAAAGAAAACAACCATCCTCCAGGCACAGTAAATAAACTATTAAATAAACATAAGAAAAGTCGCCAGGAAAGCACCACACATGACAAAGAAAACTACGTGGTTCTCAACTATGATAACAATAACACATACAAAGTAGCTAACATTTTCAAGAAACAAGGTTTAAAAGTAGCCTTTCGAACGAATAACACACTACAGAGACACATCAGCAGGTGCAACCTTGTGACGTACCCACTCAGCCCACAGACATGTGGCAGTATTATAATGTGGCAGGTCATTTTAATAGTAATATAAATAAATAATATCTCATTGTTTCTCAATAAACAATATCCCATGGGCGCCAGTCTTCAAGCTTATGGCTTGAAAACGATAGTTGATAATTAATAATAATACGTCATGAGACTCAAAAAACTCCCAGGGGTACGGTGACGGGACACTAACCATTAAGTACACTAACTTGGAATTTAAGGATCATTAATAATCATTTCATAAAATACAAATTAAAACACCTATTTATTAGGATGAAAAACGTGACGTAACAGCGTATTAACAAAATCTGACGGAAGCAAAAGTAAAATTGAATGAAATTAACTCTGAGAACATGAACTGTTGCACGAAGACTTGCAGCAACTTATGCCATTAGCTCACCAATTGTAGACTCTGTTGTCTTGAAGCCGATGATCGATGGATCTCTCGTACCGGCTGCCTCATCTGTTGTTGGATTCCAGTCCTACTTCTGCATTTCCTGCCTTTAACACTTCCTACTGTACTCCTTACATAAAGTCGTAATGAGTCCTAATTTTAAATGCAAAACCACCATGGGTTATGTTTAGGGAGAGAATACATTTGCATTCTTGCGTATTACGGAACAGTAGCGTAGCTAAATTCATAATAAAAGCTCTCCTCCCCTATACTAGTCAAAACCGGTCTCCCGTTGACTTTACCTTTCGTCATTGAGATAACAGATCCCAATGAGAGTAACTTTTGAGCAGAATACTACTCGGATGCGAAGTGAACTAAGTTAAAATCTTCTCCGATGTGCAGACGTAGAATCGTCGTAAGAGTGTCTTCCAAGAGTACGAGTACCAGTGTGAATCTGAATATGAGTAAGAATAAGTGTGGCCCTCTCCAGCTCTTGTCAGCGGGTATATCGCCGTCAATAGTCTCCCTCCATCAGCCTTATCACATGGTCCAGTAAGATTCGAGGTCTTATCCCTTCTCCTATGTATTGCTAGGAATCCATCACGTTACTTCATTACGTCCATTCACATAGGCTGAACTTTCCCGCTGAAATATAGCGTCAGGTAGCAAAGTTCGAAAAGTCGGCGTACGTAATGTTTCAACTGTCTCTTCAGAAGGTGGAGAGGGTAAGGTCTCTCGTAACCTTGATGACGTACTTTTCCTGGAAATGGGCTGAAATTAGCCTGCTGACTCTGGTCACCTCACAATGCTTACTGGAAAATTTACTGCAAGCTATAAATATGAATGATGTTGAAATACTTTACCCAATATGTGGTTCGTTCAGAATACGTTATAGCCGCGATACAAAGAAATGAAATGATGTGAAATGGATGATTAAAACCCTATGTATATACATATTAATTTAAAAATGACCTATCAGTGATTAAATATATACATCTTATCAATTAAATATATAGTTCAATAATTTGTCACATGCTGTGATGTTCCAAACATCACAACCTAAACAAAAAGGACCCTTTCTCAAACTCAGGAGTATATGAACCTAAGTGCCAAGAACCTAACTGCAACGCCACATACATAGATCAAACAAAACGTAATTTCTATACAGGATACAAAGAACACAAAAACGCGATCAGATATAATCGACATTCAGCCTTTGGGGAACACATATACGACTGTTCACACCATTTCACAGACATCAACACTGATCTAAAAATTTTACACTTCGAAAATAAAAGTAAATCTTTGAATATAAAAGAAACAATAGAAATTTACGTTGCAAAAAATGCTAATGCAAATAACCTGAATGAGCATACACATTTAAATAATTCCCCCCTATTCGCTCTAGTCACATAATATCTGACAACACCTACTCATTAAATCGCTTTCATCATATTAATAATAATAATAATAATAACAACAACAACAACAACAACAACAACAATAATAATAATAACACCGTTCCTTACTTTATTCACCTAAAAAAAATATTAATTTGCATTCAACCACATTACATAAAGGTACATTTAACATGAAATAGGTCAATAACATCTCTCCCCTCTCTAATGTTGATGGAAGGTTCCACAGCGCTCCAGCCGCTCCGCCCTAATTCTCCCTCCCCGCTCCACTGTATAGTGTACTCAATTTAATCATCCAATAGGAGAGATCCACATCGCTCTACAAGGCCCCTCCCTTTCTTGCCCTCCTCTCTCCACGCGCAGCATGCCTCACCAAAAATTTCCAAGACCACAGTCCTGAAATAGTGTTTGGTGACAACGGACTTAACATCCGCAGTTTAGATAACTACGTAAGTTTTCATTATATTAATGAATGAAAACCTACAACCTGTTTTCCAGTCATTGACCGGGTCAGGGATGGAATGAATGAAGCAGATATAGGCTATTAGTACGATGGAGTCGCCACTCCCAAAGTGATTTATTAATGACTGATAGATGCTATGAAATGAGAATGGAGAGTGTTGCTGGAATGAAAGATGACAGGGAAAACTGGAGTACCCGGAGGAAAATCTGTCCCGCCTCCGCTTTGTCCAGCACAAATATCACATGGAGTGACCGGGATTTGAACCACGATATCCAGCGGTGAGAGGCCGACGCGCTGCCGTCTGAGCCACGGAGACTCTTATTATATTAATAATTGCATATATTTTATTTTTGTCATTACTGTTTCATGTTATCACTAAACTCTCTATCATTGACAAGTTTACGCTACGTAAACAATACTGTACATATATAAGCTTGTTTTTAAGTGATTTGATAGAATCTGAGGATGTTCTTGTAGAACAAAACATGTCATTCTTTGTATGTTAGTGTGTATTTCACAGGTATGTTTATAGTGTTATAATTTACATTGTATTTGCAGTGTGTTTGACAGACTGAAAAGCCTTTGTTACATTTACATTTACGACAATATATGGTTGTCATTTTCTTCACAGCACGACCGGTGTTATGTTTGGACTTGTGGTAACAAACCTTGCACGTACGCTGCGCGTGTCCTTCCTTCTTCGCCCCTACTGCAGGTATTCTGTGTGGAAAATTATCTCTACCTACTAGCCTTCCCGCAGTTGATGCTCGTGATTCTTCAGTAATTTCGGCCCCAACACTACTCACCAAATCATCTGCTAAACGTTCCCAAAATTTCGAAAGGGGAAGCATCAACTGCGGGAAGGCTACTAGTTCATTTTCCACACAGCATACGTGCAGTAGGCGTGAAGAAAGAAGGACACGCGCAGCGTACGTGCAAGATTTGCTACCACGGGTCCAAACATAACAGCGGTTGTGCTGTGAAGATAATGACAACCATATATTGTCGTAAATGTGACGTAGGTATTTGCATAGGAGAATGTTTTGAGTGTTAACATACCAAAGCTAAGTATTGGGAATAACAATGTGTAATTCTGTTATTCAGTGACTAAAAACTATTGAACTTTTCTAGTGAATTAGACATTCAAGTGCGTGAACAAGGATATCAGAATGGGCCAATATTCTAGCCTAATTTTCTTTCCAATGCTGAAGGTAAGCATTTTTTATTTGATTTCGTGGGACAGCCCAGCTGAAGGTAAGCATTTTTTATTTGATTTCGTGGGATAGCCCACTCTTTGTACAATATGTATATAAATTTTGTTGATTTATAATGCGAAAACTGACAGAACTGTGATATTTTTTTCTGAGAGTCTAAATTACACCAGCACAGGGTAGGGACGCCATCTTGAAACGTCCGGGCTCATAGTGTTAATAACCCACTGTTCCAAAATGAAAGGCTTCTACTAACATTTGTTTTAGAAGGAGTGTGATCTGCAATAATACTTCAATATTTTTACTGGCCCCCGTGCATATCTTTTCATGTTTGTGGTTGTGTTTTTCATACCTTTCAGTGCACTTGTTATTTTATAAGCCCCAGCTGAAAAGATTTTCATATCTGTTCTCTCGTGTTTCTCACACATTTTATTACTTTCCTCTCATCTTTAGAAATGGTAGATATAGTTTTCACTGTACCCGCAGATGCACAATGTCGGAAAAAGTCGTATCTAGAGTTTCCATATCCCTGTTGGTTAGTTTTTATTTGTATATTCAGTAGTACATTTTCTCGCTTAACATGTTCATTTTTGTTGTTTCCTGCAGAAACATCTTAAAGAGGTTTTACTGTAAATAGAAATATGTTAATTATTATTGCTAAATAAATGAATGAATGAATGAATGAATTTCATCTATTCCTAATGTTTCATGACAACAGAGTTTATTTACCATCCTTTCCACTTTCTCAAGTTTAATTTCACCAACATCACTGTCCTCCTCCCCATGAGCTAGTTGTTCGCAACTTTAATGGAAGGATTTCCTGTTACTCTGAGAAGATTTTCAAAATATTCCTGCCACCTGTTGAGAAAAACCATGGGGTCTACTAGGAGTTCACCTAATTTTGCCAAAATACTATTCATTTCCTTCTTTCCCTCCCTTTCTAAGATTCTTTATTACTGTCCAGAAAGGTTTCCCTACTGCTAGACACAGCCTTTCCGGGTTATTACTAAGATCTTTACCTGACTTCTAGGATTCAACAATTAGTGGCTTCACTCTAGTTCTTTCATCTACATACACCTCCCTGTCTGCATCAGTACTTGTTTGGAGCCATTTCTGATATCCAGCTAAAACTGGTTAGGACGTTTTTGTAGGGACTAAAAAAAATGGCATAACGAGGAAACGTGCTAAAAAATGAAGAACAATTCTCTGTTAAATTTAAGGTTAGGTTTGAACGTAAAAATAAATGTGATGAAAACAAATAAACAAGTATTTACAATTATGATTAATGAAATAAATAAAGAAATAATACATTTTAAGAACACCAACACAGTAAAACATCAAAGAAAAACATTCTTAGAAATGCAAACTATACATGTCACTTACAATTCTGTTTAAAGTTGACACAGGAAAGTCCAACATCTGTGTGATTCGCACATGTTTCATGTTGGTTTAGCGTCCACTTTCTCAATGAACTTTTATTTTTCACCATCCATAAACTGTCTAGCTTTCTTCTTCTCCATAACGGAATGTCCTGGAAACCACTATGCGTAACTACAGTAGGCCTAATATATGTAAGCTGTTACACAATTCACTTACGAACGTAAAATCAAGCACCAACCTGTCAGCTATATATATATATATTCGTTTACGGCCATTAGAGACCACGTTAGATAACAATTACATGTTTCTGGAAGCCTTCCTCACAGCCGAGAACTTCAGCATCCTCTCTCTGGCAGCCTGTCTTCTTTCGTCCGTCCACCCACGGTTAAGTTTTGGTTCGTCATGGAATCCCTGAAATCTGTCGATCACTGACCTAAACTTTGTTCGGTTTGAGATGTCTTCCGAATTTAGTCCCACCTGTCTGAGATCCTTTCTTACCTCCCTGAACCATTTGTCTGACACTTTAGGTCTGCTGTCTAGTATTGTGAAAATCCTTTTCGTAAGTACAGAAGGCCTAATTTACGTACGTTGTTACACACATAAATACAGTAGGCCTAATTTATGTACACTGTTACACAAGTCACTCGGGCCTCTTTAAGACGGTGCAGAAGTAAAACGTGCATGTGTATGCGCGAGATCACCTGCTTCCGCTAACCCTTATACACACAGCGGGTCGAGTGGTGCAAAACTCCCCACGCTTTCCAGCGGATCCTTTTCAACACTCTTTACAGTATGGGTAATAAATATGGACTGCCATAGTCTTTCTTTACCTTCTACACTTGAGAAAAATACAAAAATAGTTCAAGCATGCTGTGTCCTTCACATTTCGTTAAAGGAGGAAATTAGTCTAATTTTGAGGATACTCCCTCAATAGTGGGTCTAAATGATATCACGCTTTCCCAAACATGAGACCACTGGTATTTCCAATATTAAAGTTATTAAGTTCTCAATGTCTATTTTGGGTTCCATAACAATTGCTGTAAATTTCACAGGAAAAGAAAAAAGCACACGAATAAGATTTAAATTGAAAATGAGAAATAAATATGTCAAATGGGTGAGAGCCTACTTTGGTTTATCATCTAAATCTGTTTCTACTTTCTTTTATGTACACTGTCAGGTTCTGATACAGGTCGCAGTACTGATGTTGCAAGCACAGTCGATTCGCTGTGTACGATGGCATGCATAAAAACTAATGTTGCAACTGTGCGTGTGGGACCGCGACTCACCATGGACTGCGCGCTCAAACATTTCTCCCGCGCTCTGTTAATCTCCACCTCCGCATCATCTGAAAGATTCTATTTGAGCAATCAGTTCTTAGTTTAGGCCTAAGCAGACCGGCTGCTAAGCGCGGATGCGGGTCGAACTCACACCGTCTGAAAGAGGCCTCATGAAAGTAAAATTAAGCAGCAACACATCAGACACAAAGAGAATAAGACTGGCTTGGGATTGACGCTCCCTGCAGCTGTAGGCCGACATACAACCGTGCTCCAGAGCCGTAAAATTAAGTTCTCTATCAAATCCTTAACCAGGCCAGTTGTCCCTGGCCTGTGGTGCGCGCAACGTGGCCGAGAACGCTAATTTAAATGTCTTATGGTGTAAATTACGAACATACTAAAGAGTGACGTAAATGTGCTATTCGGGTTTCTTTGGCATGAATTTAATCGGACAGGTCCTGGGACTTTGGAATGATGGCATAATAACCAGGGAAACGCACTGGAGAAGGGCGTCTTAACCAGTTTCTACTGTATCTTCTTTTCACGTTTACAATCTGCTCTCTCATCATCATTCCATCAAGATGTTCACTTTTCCCATAATTACCCATAGCTGTTCCTAGATTTTTCATTGCAGTTTAGACTACAGCATCCCAAAAAGCCACCCATTCTCTGTCTATATCTTGAACCCACTTACTATCTACTGTTTGGAAATTTTTACGAATCATATACACATATTTCTCTCTTCCTCATCCTGGAGGTTTTCTACCCTTATTCGTCTGCAGACAGGTTTCACTTTCTGTATCCTAGACCTAGAGATATTTAGTACACTTCAGACCAGGTAGTAGTGTGTATCATCAAAGAATCCCCAGAATATCTGCAAATTCGTAACATATTTCCAAAATTCAAAGTCAGTTATGATTAGGGCCCAGATGTTTATGACATACCATCTTTTTATTGAGTGGTCAGGTGCAATGCTCTAATACTGTATACAAAAACTCTGTTCATGGCACCTCAATTAAAAATATACCTTATATTGCATTATTTGAATTTTTTGTTTTAGTTATATTTTAAGAGCATTTTCTTTTATTTCAGAGAATTTTTTGGTCATATTTTGGAGATTTTTGTCTCTTTAGGTCATTTTGTTCTTTTTGTCATGTTACCATATTATTTTACGAAATTACATCCGAAAGCCTTAATCAGTAGTTAAACAAATATTGAAATAAAACATTTTAATACAATATTAAGTAGTCTTATTCTTGTTCTTTCGAGTCATTATTTCTGAATCATATTTATGTTTTAAATTTTGTAGAAATTAAAATCTCAAGTTGTTTCTTATAAAAAAATTTAATGCTTTTGTAGACTTTAATTTCAAAATTCATTTTTATTGAGTTCTTTTCAAACTTTCTTTTTCAACCAATATTCATTGTATTGTGTATTCTTTATCTTTGAACAGCCTCCAAATAAAAGGCCTATATTACGTAATTAGCAAGTTTGTGTCTAACCTATTATTTTCTGAAGGGACATTAAACTTTAACATCATTTATTACATTTTATAGTGCATTTTCTTAACTTTTAGGTATTTTCTAACATTTTAAAGTGCATTTTTAAATATTCTTTAAGTCATCAACATCCATGTCTTAATTATGATATAACACAGTCTATTACAGAACAGGTGCCTCTACTCTCTCATGTATAGTGATGAACAGCCTTATGTTTGAAGAATGTATTCATAACTACTAATACCACACTGGCACGGAAGTCCAGTAAACACTTCCCATTCTTATTAGCTTTCATATCTTCCCCATATTTATCCATCACCTTCTCATATCCTTCAGTTCTATTTCCAATTCTCATATTGAAATCGCTCATTAGCACTATCCTATCCTTGCTGCTGACCCTGACTACAATGTCCCTCAGTGCTTTATAAAACTTGAGAACTTAATCCTACACTTTTTTTGTTTTGCTAGTTGCTTTACATTGCACCGATACAGATATGTCTTATGGCGACGATGGGATAGGAAAGGCCTAGGAATGGGAAGGAAGCGGCCGTGGCCTTAATTAAGGTGCGGCCCCGGCATTTGCCCGGTGTGAAAATGGGAAACCACGGAAAACCATCTTCAGGGCTGCCGACAGTGGGGTTCGAACCCACTATCTCCCGATTACTGCATCCTACACTCTCACATGGTGAATATATTGAGGCGATTCTCATTCTTAATTCCTCCAACTTCTAAATCTACCCACATCATTTGCTCGTTTATGTTTCTAATAGAAAGTATATTGCATGCAATAGTATTTCTGGTGTACAGTCCTACCCCACACTCTGCCCTCCCTTTTTTAACTCTTTCGCTGTACTATTTTTAAACAGAACACGTACAGAAAAGTGTAATTTATTTTGTATTTTCCAAATAAACTGAATTTTTTTTTAAGGTTAGTGACATTCAACACCATTGAACCATTTTTAGCTCAACTTTGGCAAACTAGCAGTGACATTTGACCTTGAAACACACATTACTGTGATACATCTCCAAACATGGAATTGGACACATTGCATGCTGTCGTGGGCAATTCCTACAAAAAAATATACTGTCTCTTTTCTCTTGCACAGTCCCTTTCGTTTCTTTGAACATTTTGCTGGTAACATGGAATAAACAACACAATTAGGTTTGTGACTCTTGTCCTGCTGCTCCCCAAGAAAGTGCCTCTCCGTCAGGCGCGCTTGAGGTATGTACTGTAATCAGGAGGTCTTCCTCGTTTCGCCGGCGGACGGCGCTGATACACTTGTAGAAGTTCCATTATGACAGAATTTCTAAAGTCAGGAGCACTAATTGCTTTTTTTGAAGGTTATTGTATAATATTCTTCCATTCATTAGTGCAGTTTCAATGTCATCACTAATATCCCGCTAGTCCAATACAAAATGAAGATCTTCCTCATTGGCACTTTCTTCCGAACAATCACTATGCACGTCACTTGTTTCATTGTCCAAATTTACTGAACAGTCTGAATCAGAATCGGCCACAAAAAAAAAAAAAAGATTGAAGATTTCTTCACTGTCATTTCTAATGTTGTTCCGCACGCCCATAGCTGCTGAGTGAAACCTGCTATCGGCCAGACAGCTGACAGGAATGTCGGCGGGCGGGCGGGTGAAAGATAAGAAATAAACATAGGTCCAGTATTGGTGGCAACGTTTTCAAACTATGCTTAGTACATAGTCAATTCATGACTATAGATGTTTGTATTATTAAATGAGCCTTTATTAAAGAAGTGCGCGGAAACTATAGCAGGAAAGTACCAAGTCGACAAAAGTCAATTACCGCAGCGAATGCTATAGGGAAGTAAGTTGACAAAAGTCGACTTCCGCAGTGAAAGAGTTAACTTCTGTTAAGAACATTTTATAATCTTCTATTGATGATGATGCTTGTTGTTTAAAGGGGTCTGACATCTAAGGTCATCGGCCCTTAATCTTCTTTTTCTTCATTACCTCACCTTACCCATAAATCACTACCCCTTAACACATCCAGAGGCATTCTCTTTGCCGACTCAGCCAGTTCTACTTTATTTCTTCCATAAGCTCCATTAATGTTGATAGCTCCCAATCGAATTAATTTCATTTGCCAAGTTGTTCACAAGGAGTCGTTCGCCTGTCGAATGGATTTGGGACTCCATTACTCCCATACGTCCAAAGCTTGCTTACCTAAAATATTCTGAGCTTGGTAAATTTTGTGAACCAGGATGCTGCCCTACTTACACATCTGGTAGAATGTATAGCTCTCGCTGCCTGAGCACAAGGAGGGCCATCTTTCAGAATATGTCCAAGAAGCCCACTCTTATCCATAGCAACTGGTATCCTGACTCTCAGCAGCACTTCGCAGAACACTCAGGCATTTCCATGGGTTCATGAACTATAACATGACTAAAGTGACCCTCACCATGAATCAATTGAAAAATACATTTCACAAATAATTCTGGATAACACACACAATGTTAGTGAGTTATATATCAAACAAAATTATTTTGAGGGGTTCATTAAAGCCTATTCAATTTTGAAGAACGCATGCAGACTGCACTATCAGAGGTCTTTAACATGCTCAAGATTATGCCACAATACCACAAATTTTAAATCATGGAACTAGACAGTCTCTCTCTCTGCTCCACGGAAACAGCTTATAAAAGAGTAAATGCATAAAATAAACACAAAAGAAAAAGTACTAGACTTTAGTGCAAAAAACAAGCATGAATAAAACAAAATCTGGTACACAAGGAAAAGTAGTAGACTTCAATGCAAAAAAAAACCAAGAATGATTTAAACAAAGTCTAGTAAGTGGTAATAACATACCCATTTATGGTTGATGCCAAAAAGACAAGGTATGGTCCCAACATACTCTTCACATATGGCAGTGGAATAGCTGCTGCTTCATCTATCACCACTAATTCTGCGTGGCCCAAACGTTGTGCATCCGTAGGATGAATATACTGTGAAATTTACAATGCTGTGTTACGTACATGCAAAAAAATAAAATAAAACGGTACATAATGTAACACTTTATGAATAATACTGACCAACCAATCAATCAATCTACATTTAAGGTTGTTACCCACGTGGCAGGTTCCCTACCAGTTGTTAATCAAGAATTTTCTTTAAATATTTCAAAGAATGTGGAAATTTATGAAATATTTTGCATGATAAATTATTCCAATCCCTAATTCCTCTTCTTATAAATTAATATTTACTCCATTTGTCCACCTGAATTCTACATTCAACTTCATATTATAACCTTTCCTAATTTTTTTTTTTTTTTGCTATTTTGCTTTACATCACACCGATGCAGATAGGTCGTATGGCGACGAAGGGATAGGAAATGCCTAGGAATGGGAAGTGGCCGTGGCCTTAATTCAGGTACAGCCCCAGCATTTGCCTGGTGGGAACATGGGGAACCACGGAAAACCATAATCAGGGCTGCTGACAGTGGGATTTGAACCCATGATCTCCCGGATGCAAGCTCACAGCTGCGCACTCCTAACCGCACGGCCAACTCGCCCGGTTTTCCTACATTTAGAAGCTCCACTGAAGCTTATTCATCTACTACTGTCATTCTACACCATCTCGCCACAGACAGCACGGAAAATAGTGCTCAGTGGAGCAGCTCATCTCCTTAATCCTATGCCTTTACAAGTTATAAACCTCATTATTGATCCATATTGAAAATTGTTATTGTTCAAAAACAATGAAGTGGTTACCACTTATAAGTGGATGTAAAGTATTGAACAGGTAGTTTAATAAATACCTTCATTGTTTTTTAACACTACACCTTTGTCGTAAAACACGCACAACAAATCATGTTATTTGCCGTTGGATATTTTTCAGTTTGCGTATCAGATAATCTTGGTGTCGGTACCATTGGTACAATACCACAGATTTATATGCCCTCTCCTTTACATCATTGCCCCTAAATAACCTCGTAACTGTATGAAGAAATCTTTAACCCATATTTACAACTTCATTTATATGATTACCCCAATGAAAATCTTACCTTATATTAACCCCTAAGATGATATCGATCATGATTCTCATAGGGACCTTGAAATATTTGTCCTAAATGAGTAAATTCATAATTCCAGTATAAATGGTCCGTTATTGGAAATTATTAATTTTCCATCTAACTCATTCTTAGTTGCCAGCGTATCACCCATTGTGCCCATTTGGACACACCAATCAACAATCAACACAACCACCAAGACGCATGGCTAGTGCATATAGTGGAGGCTACTGCCTAGGCTATTTGAAGCCACAGGAAGTGTCAATGCACTATGACGCCATATATTTTCTAGCAGGTAGTTTATAAATTGATTACTCAATATTCGTTTTGGCTGACTGAAGAACATAACAGTTATAAAATCACTGGAATTGAAATAAACTTCCCGAAACCCAAACTGCCTTCAATCAAACCAGTTAGTAATTTAACAAATGTGTCTAGTAGAATCAGAAACAATGTTTTCCTAGACTTTACATGCAACGCATGTCAACCTGACTGGCCTGTAATTATCTGTTATATGTGTATCATCCTTTCCCTTGTACGCTGGGGCTACTATTGCAACTCTCCTTTAATTTCGTATCCCTTCTTCATGCAAACAGAAATCAAATAATTATTTCAGATATGTCACTATATCCCAACCCATAGCCTCTATGTACTGCCTAACCTCACTCTGGCAACCATTCGTAACTATATCTCCTAACGTGCACCTCCTTCCCAGTATCCCGGAAACTACGTTTTCCCATATTATTCGTTCAAATTACGTGGTCCCACAAGCATCCTAATTAAATCACGTTGTAAAAATCCTGCATTACCCTTTTCTCGAAGAAACGATTTCCCAGATCAACCGTCCAGAAATTCAGTCCCATCATCGCTAAATCCTTGATCACGGGTTTTTATAGAACTGTACCTCACGAAAGGACAGCTATGGCATACCTATGGATCTTGGTGTTAACGTCCCGTCTTTGCGGTAATTAGAGGAAGTACTGTTCTGGAAAAGTGAACGGCGGAGAACTTGCACGAGGGACCATCTTAGCATCACATTCGAGTGGTATTGTTTAGAAAATCCTCGGAAAACAAAAAAGCAGGGAGTGTCCACAACAACTGGAAGGAGACAGAGAGCATTTCAACAGCTTTACTTGAAGACGGAATGAGTCTCGCCAAATGTTCGTACTTGCAAAACATCTGCACTATGTCCAGGGTTAGATGTTTATTTTTCTTACTTTTTTCGTGTGTATCGCCGAACAGGTTTTCGGCACTTCCCTCAGGGCACTGTAGTCACTAGGCTTTCAGGTAGGAATCGAAACTGCTCCTTCATAATCCTTTGGCACTCAAGGTAACAAACCACTGTTACCCACAGGTCCTGCGAAAACTGTCACAGTCACGATCCGCGCCTTTACTATTATTATTTCATTATTTACGTGCCAGATAGCAGCAGTTTTCCATGAAATAAGAAGAGCACAGTTTTAACTCATGTTATACCCTGTGGGAACTGCCGACTATCCGTATATATCGATATCCTTAGAGTTTAAAACGTATGTCACTGGAGTTCGGTTTCTTGTTTACGTCATGGTTGGCGGCAAACATGCAAGCATTTATTTTATTTAGCGTATGGTTAACACATCACATTACATATAAATACAATAGTAATACATAATTTTTACAGTTTAAAGTATTTACAGGTTCAAATTATTTACAGTCAACACACAAGGGTGAGAGCAGAAAAAAGTCTCTTGGATTTCCCTGGTAGGCAGCTAGAGGACACTGCTCTACAATGTGCCGAACTGTTTGCTTTACAGCACCACAAATGCACGCTGCCGAATTAAGTATTCCCCATTTATGGAGGGAGTTGGCACATCTGCCATGGCCAGTGCGAAACCTGTTGATAGTCGTCCAGGTCTTCCGTGGAAGATCAAAACACTCTGGTTTGTTTTTCAGCCATGGTAGATGGAGCACTGGATATCCATACTTGCTTCCAGGCCTGAAGCAGATTAAAGTTAGCGTCTGCTAGGTTTCTGGTTGTTCTAACAGGTGGGTGTCTAGATTTTAGCCTGTTAATAAGAGCATCATTCATGTCACCATGGATTGGCAACTGACTGTTGTTAGTTATTTTCTTATAATGTCGTAGGAGAGTACTTTCTCGACGGAGGTGAGGTGGTGGAATATGGGATAGAACAGGTAGCCAGAAAGTGGGAGTAGATCTAATTGTCCCTGATATCATACGCACAGTGTGATTCAGCTGAGTGTCAATTAATTTGCTGTGACTGCTGTTCAGCCATATCGATGAGCAGTATTCTGCAGTAGAGCACACAAGACCAAGAGCTGAAGACAGTAGGGTAGATGTTAATGATCCCCAGGTGGTTCCACACAGCATCTGTAACATGTTGTTCCTTGATCGTAACTTAGCAGCCGTATACTGAAGATGTTTCTTGAAGGACAGAGTTCTGTCTAGAGTAATCCCTAGATATTGTGGATATCTGTTGTGGGCAAGACAAGTGTTCTCAAACTGAACCTTCAGTTCACGATTGGCCATTTTGTTGCTAAGGTGAAAACATGTAACTTCACTTTTATTTGGATTCGGTTGTAATCTCATTTGCGAAAGTACTGTCCCAAGGTGGTAAGGTCAGCTGTCAGTGTTTTCCATGAATTTATCTTGTACTGCCAGAGCCCAATCATCAGCATATCCAAATTTCCTAGAACTGGTTTCAGGTATATCAGCTATGTACAGGTTGAAAAGCAGAGGAGCTAATACAGGAGCTTGGGGACGACCATGGTTTAGAGTTTTCTCACTGCTAGTGCCATTTCCCAGTATTACACGAAACTTCCTCTTGGTGAGCATGCCATCAATAAGTCGTGCTGTTGCTTCACGTCCGTAGGTTTAACCTCAAAGTGCCCTACACGTGACCCCTGGTGGTGCTAAGAAAGCAACAACACTGTTAGCCAGACAATCCTTGAGATCTCCTGGCTTAAAACATATCACAATGCAAGCATATCTCTCTGTTTTTGTTGATGATACTGATTATATTGTGAAATTAAGCAGTATCATATGCATTATATTTTATCATATGCATTATATTTAGTTTAATTACTAGATCATTAATTAAATAGTTTTCTTAGGTAATTACGTGCATATTGTAAGCGAAGTGTTAGATATAGCCTAGTTGGATATAATTCATATAGGTTAGGCCTAGTTATTTATCACGTTCGACATGGCGAAGACAGTTCATTTAGCCGACGATATCACTGAATATCTTGACAATTATTCAAGTGATGATGTTTCTTTGTCAGAATCAGAAAGTGTAGATGACGATGATAATAATCCAGCATGTCCAGTAAGAAATGTGTATTATTTCATATAAAATGGCCAACTTTTTCAATGATACATCACTTTACACAATTTGATCTATCCTAGGATCTAATGCACATAGAATCTTGACATTTACAATGCTAGTAAACAATATGACCTTTCTACTAACACCAATCACAAATTTGTGCACTGAACAACATTTTTCCGAATTTCTTCAAAACGATCAAAATCTGAAACTTGTAACTTTGTTTACGCCTTTGTTATTTTTTTAAATTGAACTTTCTGGTTTAGGAACATGATTTTCATGTTGATATCTTTATTGGTGTGCCTTCCATGCAATTTTAACCGCGTAGTGGGGTAAATATGGCTGACAGTTTTCACACATCCATCAGCTGAGAGCTTGGATGCAAAAGGGTTAAGTAACAATTTTTTTTTTGTTGCTTTATGACGCACCGACACAGATAGCACTTATGGCGATGATGGGACAGGAAACGGCTAGGAGTGGGAAGGAAGCGGCCGTGGCCTTAATTAAGGTACAGCCCCAGCATTTGCCTGGCGTGAAAATGGGAAACCACGGAAAACTATTTTCAGGGCTGCCGACAGTGGGGTTCGAACCTACTATCTCCCGAATACTGGATACTTGCCGCACTTAACATAAATTTAGTATTTAATATTATCGTGTATGATTATGTTATCGAGACCAGAACAGATGTTGCACCTTACATACATAAAGCCATGGGAGGTTTTGTGATTGCCTATTACTATTTTGATCCCAATATAAGACTGGGAATTTCACGTTTTTGTGTGTGTGTTAAAATGTTATAAAAACCGCAGTTGTTTTATTTGTGCACGTTACATTTAAAAAGTTTGTATCATTTCGCACTCGCCTCGGCTTGTACAGCGAGCACACTTTCCAGCTGACCTCAAGGTCACAAACAACCAATTTCTGAAGTTTTGATGACATTTTTTTCTTTTTCCAATTTGACTGTGATAAGTGACGGGCAGAATTATATAATACATTCGAGAACTTGAGAATCGATACTTACATTCAAAACTATATTGTTGAGATCAACATAATCTTTAAAAGATGATGTAGGCCTAATTTACGTGGTAAAAGAATTACTTAAACTGACTACGAACAGCATACCGGTGAGCAAAATACAATGGAAGATTTAAAAAAGGGATTTTGCCATCATGTTGCGCGCTTTTATATCTAATGTGCTTTATTTTATTAGATTAGAGAATTAGAAACTACTTGTGGTCTATTGTTGTTTGGCTTGGCATTACGGAGATTAGATTTTTTGAAGAGTTTGGCTGATCAAAGTTGCTGAACTGAAAGAAGTTTTCAGTGGAAACTGACAGAGTTTTCCTGGTAAAGCTGAATGTAAAGTTTCGAGATTTTTAAGTTGCGTACCGGTAATTGTTGTTTTAAGCTGGCCCCGCAGTCTAACTTGCCTGCCTCTCACTCAGAGGGCCCGGGTTCGATTCCCAGCCAGGTCAGGCATTTTTACCTGGATATTAGGGCTGGTTCCAGGTTCACTCATTCTACGATTATGTTTAACTGAGAAGCTATCGAATGGTGAGATGGCGAGCCCGGTCTAGAGAGCCAGGAAATATGGCCGAGAGAATTCGTCACACTGACCATGCATCACCTCGTAATCTCCAGGCCTTCGGATGGAACAGGGGTCGCTTGATAGGCGGAAGGCCCATTGGGGCTGTAGTTTGGTTTGATTTAATTTAGCCAAATTGTTGATGGTTCGTTCGTTCCCGGATTTTCCGTTTTCCCGTGTTGTACTTTTTTTTCCTGTAGTCCCTCCAAAAATGGAGAATCGAGGTTCCACTTTATTGGCGTATGGCAACATGTTAGATACATATATACAAGTAAAAGAAATTTGTTTCTTGGGAGCAAGATTTAGTTACAGTAGAATGTCCAGTTGGGTGATCCACTGTATGGCTTCCTCTGTTGGTTCCAAAGTCACTCGGGCTACCTGAGTAGGAACATCGTAAACATTCACTTACAATATGGGGGATCGTCTGCTGAGAGGCACCACAGTCGCACTCTGGTGATGAAATATATTTCTACTTACAAAGGGCATTCCTGCATCGTCCATGATTTGTTCTCACTCGATTCAGAGTGGTCCAAAGCTTACACGGTAGATTATGTCCACCAGGAAGATGTTCACCAGGAAAGATGTTGTGTCTGTGGCAACTTTCCAGCGACTTCTGTATTCCTCTAAAGGGTCAAAATTCCCATCAGCCAACATCAATTCTATTCTAGTTTCACACAAATAATAAATCTGGTAGGGAATCTCAGGAGTAGTCAACTTCCTGAATTGAATCTGTATATGACAAAAGTAAACACAGGTAAACCCAAACACAGGTTCAGGCTATACTTTTGAGGGAATTATGATAACCCTTCCAAAGCAAGGTATCACCCATGATAATCAAATGAAATTAATGGTTCTATACAGTCACCTGCAACGAAGAATGCCTTATGGACATTTGCGAGTTCAAGAAAAGTGGCGTAAGATAATTCTGTTATCCAATATGTGAAATACATGCCCCAGGAAACTTATAGAATGGCAACTTATGTTGTTGAGCACTGCAAAGACACTATGTCATTAATTGAATTACTAGAGGGGTCAAAGTATTCTTTCATTCATTAGTTACACTTCAGGGTGCCTCATCATTTTCCAACTCCAGGTTCCTGGGTGTGGTGTACTACAGGGTACGAGATATGAAAAACAGCTTTCCATTAGTTGCAGACGATTGTTTCAAAGAACAAACAAGGAGTTCCCTTCAGGATCAGTGCTGCTGAGCACTGCAAGGACACTGTGTTTTTAATTGAATTACTGGTGGGATCAAAGTATTCTTTCATTCATCGATTGTACTACAGGGTACAAGATGCGAGAATCAGCTTGTCATTAGTTGCAAACTAACAAACAAGGAGTTCCCTTCAGGGTCAGTCAAACTTGAAAAAGTCCATTCTTGTTAGCCAGTTCAAACATGAGGGAACAAAATCTGTTACAAAGCTGAATGCTTTGATTTCAGCTGATCTAACAGATGAATTTATTTATTTTGTTGACAAATTATTTGATGCCCAACAAAATATATCTATCTGCCTCAATGTCACCTCACAGAATTGAAGAGAAGGCTGCCTTTCTTACTAGATTTAAATGAAACAGCTTTTTAAGGGAGACTGTTTCGCCCTCAAGAATCTTGCTGTTGAAAATTTACAGTATCTATTGAAAATGCTCCTACAACTACATATTGAATATCTTGTCTTCAGTGAGAATGCTGTGAAAATGTTGTAAATACCTGTTTTTAACACTGACAGTGAAAGACTACTTTCATCATATGGAAATGTGGTGACAAATTGAATAACCAATCTTAAACCTGAAAACAGAGAGCTCATGGTTGATTTATCTATGAAGCAAGATGACTGTAGGGTCTTAACACCTTCGCTCCTATAGAAGAGTATTGTCGTTTAGCATACAGTCTTCTTTGGCCCATAGAGGTGTAAAGTCGTTCAGCGCTCGTTCATTGTAGCACGCTCCGATATGCTTGTGTTTTCGGAGACCAGAAGTTTCTTTTTCTTCCGGTAGATGACATAAGTGTCCTCTTTTCTCAACACTGTACAACCCTTCCTTTGTGTTTTTTTCTCATTGTTTACAAGCTTATTTTAGCACTTCTCAAAATAACTGAAATTGCAAGTGACTGTGGTTGTGTAGTAGACAAAGCTTGAAACGAGTAAATGTTGTAGTAATAAGAGTGATTCCGAAAGAAGAAATGTCTGATAGTTTGTACAATAACGATAGGTGATCTGATAGCTTCAGATAGTGAAAGTGAGCATGATTATGTGCACAGTTAAAGTGCTGAAAGGGTGAATAGTAATTTGGACAGGAACAATGAACGAGTTTCCTTTCTATTATCCATTGGCTCCGATATGTGACATACTTACAGGTATATATAAAAACAGTGAGGAAAACAATGTTATGTCTTTTGTAAACATTTTTTTCAATAATGATTTCTTTATCATCATCATCATTTCCCCTTATCCAGCTCCTGCCGGGCTGAGGTATTTATGACACTTTTCCATCTTCCTCTTCCACGATCTTGTCTCGTCTACATTTCATCTTCTTATGCTGCTCTTCAGTGATTCAATCCACCTTGTTCTAGGCCTTCCTCTTGCTCTCTTGCCTTTGCACTTTGCATCCAGCACCTGTTTTGGAATTCTATTCTCTTCCATCCTTTTTACATGTCCAAACCACCTTAGTTTATTCTTTTCAATTCTCTCATTTGACTTTCCTATCCCAACTTGCTTCCTGACATCTTCATTTCTCACTCTCTCTTTCTTTGTCTTTCCTATCATACTTCTTAGGAATTTCATCTCACTGGCTTCAGTTCTACTCTCTTGCTCAAAGTCCAAGTCTCAGCTGCATAAGTCAGTACGGGTACATAGTACATTTTGTACATTATATCTTTACTTCTCCTTGGTACCTCTTTGCTCCAAACAAGTTTTCTTACACTTTGGTAGAATGCATTGCCCTGCTGTATCCTCCTTTATTATGCACTAATGTAGAACTCAGCAGACAAGTAGACGATTTTTTAAAAATGGCTGAGCCCCAAAAGTGGCAAGCTACTCAGGCAGCTGGTAGTGAAAGTGTTAATCATTACATGAGAATTTTTGGGTATTATAGCTCACAAAACCGTAAGTTATACATAAATTGTGATTAAGTGTCTTCTCATTCAAGTTTAAAATATATTTTATCCAGTAATATTTATTTCTCCTTAACAATTTTTTAGGATGCGCTATTGTGTCATTAGCTATCTTTTCCAGCGTATGCTTCTGAAGACACTTCTTTTACTTATCTTTCATTTTAGTGTCTATCAGCAACCTTCACAATTTTTATTTAATATAAATAGTGTGCCTGTACAATGATTTTATCGTGTCAATGAATAAATGGTTTCTATTTTTTTTTAAATGCTAAATAACACCATAATGGAATTTCATTTACAGCTGTAAACACCACTCTGTAAAAGTTTCTTTCACTGCTATCATGAGATTTTATTTACTGAAAAGTCGGGGGTCCTTACTTGTTAATTATGGAAAGTTTTGAACTTGCCTGTATTGTCTGCCTGTGGTCTCTGAAGATATTGACACGAACAATAGCTTTGTTGAATTCTGGATTAGTTGACTGGATAAGATCATAATCCAGATGTTCTTGATATTCTAGTGCATCAAATCCTGGAATGAATGAATAAATGAATGACTTAATAAATTAATTAATTAATCAAGTGAATGAAATAATACTATATTTACTTGCATATTTTCCCCACTTCTTTTCCAAATTATGGGATGAAAAAATGTAGGGAGTTTAAATTATGAGGGGGCTGTAACTGGAGGTATTTCTGCCAATCATGGGCAGGTGACTTCCTGGGTGTCTTTTGTTATGAGAAGTGTATGGATTGAACGTATTTAATGCTGTGGAGCTAATTTTTGAGAAGTAACTAGATAATTCAATAATTACACCAAAAAAATATATTTAAAGGTTTGCATTTTTCAGGTGATACCAGCAACTTTGTTCACTTTTAGGAGATAATTTCTGATCAAGTAATGGCCAAATGCGATACATAATATGCATCACATAAGTTAAATAAGATCTTAAAAATAAATAAAAAAGGACAGAAAAGAGAGTATCTTACAAAATTGTACAAACCTATTTTAATCCTCCTAGTCAATACTATATATTTTATGTCCAATTAAGACGAAAATTCACACATAAATAGACATGTTTCGACACGGCATTGGGTCACCCTCAGTAAGACATGTAAATTGTATTAAAAACATAGGAAACACACAAAATGAAATGTTAGTTAAAATTTTTTTTAAAAGCAAGATGAAAGTTAAAAAACTGTGAAATTTGAGTACCAACTACGGCTCCGAGTCTGCTAAGAGCAGAGC
This sequence comes from Anabrus simplex, assembly GCF_040414725.1. NCBI lineage: Eukaryota > Metazoa > Arthropoda > Insecta > Orthoptera > Tettigoniidae > Anabrus > Anabrus simplex. The sequence goes on along the minus strand of NC_090267.1, from coordinate 384,835,948 downwards.
GATTCCTTTGTAGTGAGGTGGGAGTCAGCTGTTGTCGGCAAAATTACCATGACCGATGTAACAATAGGAACAAGAAACATTACAAAGAAATACCAGTTAAGGATAGCAAATCCTATATCACAGTCGTCTTCTTCTTTGTATTTTCTCATTTATGCGCGGTCTGCCATCTTGCAATGTTTCCTCTGCTTCAGTTGATCCATAGCGTCCCTGGAGCTGAGTTTTGTGAGCTGCATGTCAGTTCTCACCCAGTCCAGCCAGCGTGTTTGAAGTCGCTCTCGAGGTAAGTGACCCTTCATGTCTAATTGAAGGGGAGTCTTTGCAGCTGAGGTTTCGCCGCTACAGAGCACATGTTCATACCATCGCAAGTGTGATTCACACATTTTCTCTGTGATTGGGGCAACTTAGAATTTCTTCCTGATATGATCTAGATGAGTCAATCCATTATACCATTGTAGCATCTTCATTTCCAATGCATGAAGTGGCTGTTCATGCTTCGATGTTAGAGCCTAACATTCAGCTCCATTAAGGGCCACCAGTCTGACCACTGTACAGTAAACTTTAGATTTTAGATGCAGTGGAATTTTCTTTTCACACAGAACTCAGTAACTTGGCGCAATTTCATCCATGCGGCACTGACTCTGGTCTTGACATTGGGAGTTGTACTGCAGTATGAGGTGATGCATGACCCTAGGTATTTGCATCGGGTAACTTGATTAAGTTGAATCCACCAGTCCACCATACCATCAGTCTGGTCACTGAATTCCAGGTACTGTCTTCTTCCGATTTCATTTCATCCCAAATCCTTCAAGACACATCTTCCACTCTTTTACTTGCTGTTCCAAGAACCTTACATGTCTCATTAGGCAGAATGGCATCATCATGTTCTAATAACATTCAAGGATGTCCCATTTGGATGTCACTTGTGACGGTGTTCATTCAGAGTATGAGGGGACTAAGCTGATCCTTGATGATCACCAACACTGACTTGGAAGATACTGGACATTCCTGTTGCAAACCATACTGAATTTGTAGACTTTCAGTACAGAAGTTTCACCCAGCGACACAGGTTTCAGGTACATTAGGTGGTCTTATTGCCAGCCAAATGAGGTTGTGCGGTACCCTGTCAAAAGCTTTTTCCAAATCGAAAAAGGCCAAGTGAACTGCTTCCCTTTCTTGTGATGTCTTTCCATCAATAGGCGAAGTGCATGGATGGCGTCTGTTGTTCTGTTGTTTTTAACAAAGCCACACTGGTTAGATGAGACAGTGACGATGTTTCATAATCTTGCAACAAAAACGTGTTTAAAAAATTTCATTGTATGACACGAGGCAGACTGTCTTATAATTTGAGCAATCATGTATGTAACTTTAAGATTTTTTTGTCTGTAACATACCTGTAAAAAAAAGAATACACACTATGTGTTACATTAATTAAGTCGACACTGGAAAATATGGCTTGCTTTTTAACAAATCATGAAGGTCTTTTTTTCCTCTCTAAATTGGAATTGTGACACTGGTCTGCCAGACCTTGAGTATGTATTTGATTCTGGACATCTTCACACACAGTGCTCTCTAACGCTTATGTCTTACTAACGTTCTTGATTCACGACTTCTTCATGATTGACACGCAGTGCTGATCCCTAAAATTATACAGTGCCTTATAAACTGCAACTGATAAATACGTATTTGATTTTAGACCTTTTACATAACAATGTGCTATAGTGCTTCATAAACTGCATCTGACAGTATCATCTAAACTTCATATTACCTGTGCATCTTATTTCTTATTGACTTTATTTCAACGCACAGTACTCCCTAAAGATTTTAGTGCTTCACTAACAGCAACCTACAGAAAACTTTATACTTCGCAATTTATTTATCTGTGCATTGTTTTACACTTATTTGTGATCGGCTGATGATGACCAAAAATACTGGTCGAAACCTGTACCAATTTTAATTAAACAGGAATGTAAACTTACATTCCTTATTTTAACAGTATTGAAAGGCTGAACCAGTTTATACTTTCTTTTAACTTATTAGTGAACTCACTTCTACACGGAGCAATATGTTCTTATCTCTTAACAATTCACTGCCTTTTGAAATCTTTCTCTCACCTAAATTGGCTATTATTACTCTCATTATGTCTATTTCCGCATCGAACTGGGAATTAAAAATCAACCATGGTTCAGAACAATATGACCTTCAAATTGATCTCTTCGCCACCTCAAGAACTACTCGAGCATTTATCTTAACACGTTGGGTGCCACATGCCGCCATATGGCGTCACGGTGGTCTTCAAATTTGAGATGACGTGACGCCATATGGCGGCACACTGTTCTTGAAATCAGAGTTGGCATGACACCATATGGCGGCACAGTTGAGTTTCAGGCGATGCGCCGTAGATAATCAGCTGTGACATCTATGCGCGTAAAATTGGTACTACGTGAAGGGCAAACTTCAGGGTCTATTCCAGCTATGTATTTTTACTGTATGCCACCGTGTGGCGCCACAGTATTCTTCCGAAGCCACTGACTGGCCAGTGGTCATTGTCACAGGTGAAAGCACGCCAGGCATTGTTTATTCCTCGTTTATGTATGTATTATCACTCAGATTATATAGTTGTGCAAAAATATACAAAATGGAAGATATTGGTAATAATCTTACGAGGGAACACATACATGTGTTACACTCGGATTCGGCTGAAATTTGATAGGAATATTCATGGGAGGCAGTAGAATGCTAAGGTGAAAACTGCATGTACCCAGCGCAAGTTTAAACGCCAAAATTGAACAAATAAATAGTCATAAAATTAGAAGTGCCACGGGAGTATCGGGGTGTGGCGGAGAGGTAGGGAGGAGCGGAGCAGCAGACGTGAACCTACCAGGCTGCGTCGAGCTGCGCCAGCAGCCAGGTAGCGTATAGTTAGCGCGTTCCCCTTAACTTCCCGATCAGATGTGCAAAACGTAAATATGAAAACAACTCATGAAACAAGTGTACAAAGGACGATGTTTGAACAACGATGCCAATAAGGTTTGAAAAATTACAACGAGTAACAAGAACTCGGGCATGCCGAGACGCATATTTTCATTGTTTAGAGTTATCAGAAAACTGTTCACAACAATATGTAATGTAATATAAGTATTTGTTCTTGCATTTTACTAGGTTTTCATAAATATTGCATTAATTTGAATTAACAAATAAATATCCCGTATTTGAAATTCGTATTGCACATTCCATGTAAAAAAAAATTCTGCGACACCATATGGCATCACGCTATATTTCATCTTTCCTAAAAATTGATGTGACACCATATGGCGTCACACATGACCATGGTATGGTGAGATAAAATTTACTTAGTACATCATATAAGTACATTCCAAGATTATATAAACAGACTACAACGCGTACAATTGCTTTGGCACCAGCGGAATGCAATTCAAAAACATGCCTGGCACCAGTGGAATAGTGTGCTACAATCGGCTCGGCACTCAACGTGTTAAAAATACCTTCGTTTGTCAATTGTGATTCTCAATTGTTCTAATACTGCACTCTGTTTTACTTATTTATCTTCGCAATGGTGTTTAATTTCAATTTTCTGCATAACAAAATAACTAGCTATTTGCATCTTAATATATCAAACATACGATTATAAGATTTAACACCGAGCTATTTATTCATCTTCACATCAAGATTTTAAAGACATTTAAAAACTTGTGCTTTATACATCAAGTGTTATATAGCCCCACAAGAACTTTTGTCTTGAAAAAATCTTTATATCTTTTACGTTACTTGTTATTCATCTGTGCATTGTACCTTTTGAACAATCGGCTGATGATGACCCAGATCTGGGGTCGAAACCGGTGCCATTTGTGATCGACTTGTGATGTTTTTTTTTTATTTTTTTATTTTTTATTTTTTTTTTTTTTTTTTTTTTTTTGCTAGGGGCTTTACGTCGCACCGACACAGATAGGTCTTATGGCGACGACTTGTGATGTAACCTCGCATTACTGTTACTGTATTGAATAGGTGGAAGCATATTGTTAATTTAATTGTAATCTCAGTTCAATACGGACCAAAAATGAAATTCTTATCTTTCAATCCATATCATATGTTAATGGTGACGTGCTAACACATATATGAAATGTTATTGTAGATTAAGATCATCAAAAGAAATCCTTATAAGATTGATTTGATTACTCGCTTGGATATTTTAGCTAGATACTTCTAGTTTGAAATCGCATTTTCTCAAAACAATGATGGCATACGTAGGTTAACATGGATAATTATTACTATATTGTATAACGAATATAACTGAGAGTAGATATTGCATAGTGTCTTCAAAGATGATTTTCCCTAGGCAAAATACTTAGAATAACGATCTTACTTGATATCATACGTGGTGTTTAATAATGCTGATCACGAAAATTATGACTTCCGTAATGCCATTTAATCAAAATTAGGGTGCAAGAATATGTTCTACGTAAGTAGTAGTGTTGTCTGTCTTGTGCGATCTTCCTGTTAAGAGATTCTTCATTTAATTGTGAAATTAAATTAGTGCCAAAGTCAACAGCCATCTTTATTTTATTGCTTGGCATTGATTACACATTGTTCTTCTCGAGGCAGACTAACTTAAACGTTACCAAATCTTGGAAGTTATAACGCACTACCATCTGGCGGAATTCGCATTAGTTACATCTGACATCATCATATGGAGTGGGTACATCTACCCGTTTGTATATTCTACGTACCTCGTATATATTATGTTTACAATGTTTTTCTTTTCAGTATTCAGCACGTCCAATCTATCTTATATTCTCAAAATTATCATTGATCCAGCGCTAAGAATACTTACAGCTCCGATATCTACCTTAATAACTCTATGAAAAACAAAATAATATTCATCTCTTGCCACGTTCAAATAAATATACCGTAATGAATTAAAATGCCCAACGTTGATTCACAGTCTGGTGACGAAATTCCATGTCCTATCTGTAATAAATGTTGTAAGTCTACGTTAGGAGTAAATATTCACATAGGAAAAGCTCACCCTGAGAAAAGGAGAAATAAACTCTCAACACAATATGCTAATACCGGTAACATGAATGTTGGGGAAAGCTTACAGTTGACAAAAGACACCCCAGTGGTCGCTGATCATGAAAATGAAAATATTAATCCTATGAAAAATTGGGAGGATAGGATTTCAAACATTATGCAAAACGGTGATGCTAATCAGCTGGAATCTTTTACTTCTGAGGTTATGCAGTTCTTTGCTGATCAGGTAAATGAATTACCTGGCCCTCAACATCCTGCTGTTAGATTTTACAAAAGTAGAAAATTACAAAATAATCGTAAATATGACCATAAAACCTCTAGTAACCCACAGCGGAGGTCTAAAAGGCAACGAGAGAAAAACAGAGAGCGTTATGCCTACAAGGTAGCCCAATATCATTTCTATAATCAGAGGCGGAAAATTGCTCGCAAAATTTTGAACAAAACGAATAAGGCCCATACGATTTCGGATCATTTTGAAAAGACTTTTGGTACCGAAAATAACAATTCTCCTCTTTTTATTATGGAAAAAAGCAATGACTTACCTGCTGATATTAATATTTCAGTAGATGATGTCCATAAAGCATTATACAACATTAAAGTTGACACCTCACCAGGCCCAGATCATATTACAGTTCGTGTATTAAGGCACCTCAAGGCTACAAAATTTCTGACGTTACTCATCAACACGATGCTTCATTTTTCCTACGTACCTACAAAACTCAAAATGGCCAGAACAATTTTAATACATAAGGGTGGAGACATAAATGATATTAAAGAATGGAGACCTATAACCATATATTCGGTGATTAGGAGAATAACTGAACGAGTACTAGATATGAGACTGCGTTCATATGTCACACTAAGTCCTCACCAGCGTGGCTTCGTGCCATTACCTGGAACTCATGTCAACGCTTCCCTCGTGAATGGTTGCCTCCAAGATGCGAAACGCAACAAAAAGGATTGTTGCATCATTTTTTTAGATGTCACAAAAGCATTTGACTCTATCGGACATGAACATATCAAACGATCTCTTCGACAATCTGAAATTCCTCCTAACTTATGTGGATTAAGTGAAGCATTTCTTACAAAGAACACAATTCAAGTGGAAGCTGATAATAAGAAATCAAAACCCATCGAAATTAAGTGTGGCGTAGCTCAAGGGTCCCCTATCTCACCACTGCTGTTCAATTTAGCAATCAATACTGTAATACAAAATCTCACCGACCATGACATATGCCAACGTTATGGCTATACTTTATCTGATGATCTACCGCCGTTATCCTCATTTGCTTTCGCAGATGACCTAGTCATACTCAGCAAAACTGAAAATGATGCTACTACCTTGTTAAATTTAGCTGAAAGCAGCTTTGCAGAAATTGGTTTACATATCCATCCTCATAAAAGCAAATCTATAAACCTGAAGAAAGGAAAATTAACTGAAGGAAACGTCACTACACTTGAGGGATCAACAATCCCATCGATAAAAACACACAATGAACGAATCAAGTATTTAGGAATTGACTTCAACAGTGAAATTTCTCTTGACAGACATGAACTAATAAGCACAATAACTTCTGACTTAAATAATCTGGTAAAAACAAAGCTTCTAAAACCAGAGCAAAAGATCAAGATTATTAACGAGTTTGTTTGGCCGGGTTTGATCTATCCTCTACAATGTGCCCCTCTGACACAACTATCAAACACTTTTCTTAAAGATCTGGACAAAATTATAAGAAGTTCTGTAAAAGAAATAATGATGCTGCCATATGATACTCCAAATTCGATGCTGTATAGTGCAAGGAAGGTCAGAGGGATGGGATTAATTTGCGCAGAATGGGAAGCAAATATACAGCATTACAATATTTGTAATCGCTTACTCCATGTTCAGGACGTTCATCTACCATACGTAAGGAAGTTACCTGAAGAACAAGATATTGCACTCCACAGACTTGACATAAAAAAAGAAAGTCTTCCTTCAAAGACTGACGGAAGAAAACTACGTGAAATTATGAGAAATCGATCCTTTCAGTCGTGGTGCCAGCTACCACATAAAGGAAAAGGAGTAGTGTTATATTCAGACTGCCCGAAAGCAAACTCCTGGATGACTCGTAAATCACCTCTGTCCTCTTCTGAATACATAAACGCAGTGAAGATGACATGCAACCTCACCGCAGTCAGGTCGGTTCCCGGTAGGTCATTCAACACAACCCGTTGCCGCCAAAATGGCTGCAACGAGACAGAAACCCTTGGACATGTGTTGGGATTCAGCCGGAGTACTGAGCTAATGCGCAACCATCGCCACCATCGTGCAAGAACGTCGATTGCTCAAGGCTTGAGACAGCGTGGATGGGAGGTGCACGAGGAGGTTCACTGCACCTCTACCGATGACTCTAATCGGAGGGCGGACATCGTAGCCATCAACAGAGAGGACATGAAAGCGATGGTCTTAGATCCCACCATTCGCTTTGAAAGAGACCTTAATCAGGCACGGGATGTGGACCTAGAAAAGCAAGATATTTATGTTCCATGCTTGCCTTACCTTTCATCTAAGTATAAAATACCTATTGATCGGTGGATTGTCACAGGCCTGCTTTTCGGAGCAAGAGGCACCCTCCCTAGTCAGACATCGAACTTCCTACAAAATTTGAAAGTTCCATTCTGCGAGCTAGAAAAAATAGTAATACAGATACTGAGGGACTCGCTGCAAATCATTCATTCCCACCTATACCTGAGAACGTGAGTTACATTCCATCCCAACTAACCCTGGAAAAAAGAAGATAACAGCATTAACGATTAAATGTTCATCTTTTGATATTTTTAAACCACTGAAATTGAAACTGTATTCCGGATCCAAATGGTCACCCTCATTGGAGGACGGATGATATATTTCTTTAATAAATCTCTCTCTCTTGGGCAGAGTTGAAAATATTATCACCGTGTTATACGTCCAATGATGATTTGCTTTTAATAATGAATTAATATTGAATATGATAATGGTTAAACCAATAATTTAATTTAAATAGAGGCAGACTTGAGTTATCGATTAAGAAACTTATCATTTTCCGGAAGTTTATCTTGAAATGCTAATAAACAAAAATTAACGAGGACTGATGTAAGAATGATCTTTCAAATTAATTTAACCAATATCTTCCCATGCTGAAATGCAGTTTTATCTATTTTTTTAATGAATGTTTAATTAGATATGAACAATTACTCATTTCAATTGTGATAACAACATGAACAATGAAAATAATATGAGCATAGATGTTTAGTAGATTCCAGAAGAACAAATATCAATTAATTTCCAAACTTAGCTTCATTATTATTTTTTTTAATCTACGTAATTATTTCTTGAATAAATGTTAATAGTTAAGATTTATATGGTGTATTATTTGAAGTTTTCTGGTGTAACGAAAGTCAACTTAGATTTAAGTAGTTGAACTTGCAATTTAATGATACGTCAGATGGAGACGTCCATCAATCCTGCTGAGAGATAGAAATATTTAGCGTATCATCGTTATCTGGATACCACGTCAAAAATACTAATGAAAATAGAAAGAATGAACCCTGAGATCTGGTCAGGATTGCTTTGCGTCACCTATCCTGTACGCAGGAAGGGCGTACTACAAATACTGTTTATTAAACATGAACTCTTTAAATTCATTTAGTAAATAACCTTAAGATTCAAAAATGATGTTAGAACACACTATTAATAACTATTAATATACATTTACACTGTGCTCGTCAACACTCACAAAATGATTCGAAGATGTCATTTATGTTATTAGCTCCTTGATGGTGAACTCCATACACCATATAGACCTCCTTTCCTTCACATGCTGCTGACCTCCATGCGTGATATAGACCCCTGTAGGCCTAATTTCATTTTGTTTTAGCATGTAAAGTTGTCGAGATGGATCTTTGAAAATCTATGCCTTCCTTGTATGTATGAATCAGTCCAAATCAGAGTTTCTTTTTTTCTTTCTAAAGTGTTTGAAATAGTCTGACTTCTTTCCGCTTGACAGCATGTAGGCTTAAATTTCTGCTGCATTCTAGCAGATATACGTTTCACCACAGGATGTTTCCTTACGTAGATTGATAGCATAAATCGCCATCTCTTCACTGATATAAATGTTGGCATCATCTGGTGAGAATTCCTATAATTCTTTCAATACCTTGACACCTCTTACAACAAGTAATTACCTGAATCGCTGTCACTTTGAAATATGATATTGTGTGGCACAGAAGGATGGCATAGAGCAGTTTGAATGAAACAGAAGTACCGTAATTAAGTTTTAATAAATAAGACGACAACAGCACTACACCAGACTGAACTAAGCAAAGCAAGAGTGCACACATAACATAAGGAATGGGGAGACATGGTGCTTGCGGCCCAGTAATGTGCTACAAAATATGCCAAAGCACACAAACACTTCCTCACAAACTAATCATCCCATTAACAATGGATTTGTGCTAAATCAATCTTTGAACATCTGGTTCTTCTGCTCAAATTTCCAGAGGCAACAATTACCCTAGTTTTCACTGCTTTATGATGCAATCCAGGCAAATACAAGATCATCACTTTGATGCTGTACAAAACGTCGAAGGTCTTTTCTCCATTAATACACTATAAGGTAAATATAAAGTTAATGAATGTAAACTACATTCTTTTGAGTCTCTACTGCAAACATTTGAAAATAATCTGAGCTGAACTGTTTTAACAGACAAATGTTAAAGAGATCGCTGTATGCTCTTAGTGCTCACATCTGAATCACCGCTGGGTAGAGCGGCACTCAAATTTTCCCCGCTGCTGAGGGGTTAATCAGAAATCATCGCCTTCCTCACAAATATGGTGGCCCACGAGGTCTAGGACTATAAAACAATAAATATTACACTAAGATACTACCCTGCAAAACAATTGAAGACGACAAAATTGACACCCGTGGTCACAGGTATGGGAGGATTGGTAGTCCAGCCCTCAGAACCCAAGTGATGTTCTGTGCACTGTCCACTTATTACCAGGGAAAGATTAACAGTCTAGATTAAAGAAACGTAAGAGATTCCCTAAAGAAGTTTGTAAGAATCTGGGATGTAATATTTGTTATAAACATTTGTACTGTTCCTGGGCCATTTGAAATCACTTATGTATTTAGGGTTTAAAGACTTCTGGGCCTGTGTGAAGCTCATTTCACTGTATGACAAGTTCCTAAATTCTGTAAATTTTGTTCCAATTACAGTATAATGGAATTATTGTGTTACAGACATCTCTTTAGAAAACTAATAGTTATTGTATTATTTTGGAATTTAATGTATCCCCTGGAGGGAATAAACTTGGTACTTTCGTTTTAAATACAGGCTGCCATGAACATTACCTGAGTTTTTGCTTCTCCCCATGATTGTTTCACTGAACACCTCAAAGCCAACTTTTCTATACTATATTTCCTGGAAGACAATTATTTGGATAAATAAGTAGAGTACTTATATTAGAAAATAATTCAATATTATGAAAAGAAACATACCTTTGAAGACAAATTCAAATAGTGTATTGAGATTCTCTGGACTAGGACTGGTCACAAATATATTGGAGTAGCCAAATGCAACTGCTGAAGCGATAGCAAGGCCTAGAGCTGCAGATTTACCCCTCCCACGAGCAGCAGTTAATGAAACGGTTGAACGCAGAGTCTTCTCAGAGACAGCTTCAATGAACTTCAGAAGAGCTTTGGCCTAAGCAAATAAGAGAGAAAGAGAGACCTCACAGAGCAAATAACAATTCATAGAATTTGAAATACACAAAACAGAAAACTAATAAGGCAAATACAAAGATAAACTCAGACATTTATCAGCGAACTCTAAAATACATCCACTGAAGGATAACTGGACAGAGATTTAAAAAAAAAATACTGAAACATCATACCATACAACCTTGCTTGTTAAGCCTCTATTAGTTCATAGTATAGAATGAAATGCTTTATTATCAACATTTTCTGTGTTACGAAAGGTCTCACGAGTAACGACTTGCAATTAGGACAGTCCAATTTGTGCAGTTGATCAGAATAGACCCCACAAACTGAAACATACCTGTATATATCCACTTATCTGCTGGAAGACAGAATTCTTAACTTTTCCACAAGGAAGATAGAAATTAGTATATTTTATATTAGTGAAATTCATATTCTGATGCTAACCTTTTTACAATCCATTTTTAAATTGAGTAATTATAAATTTACTTTGCAGAGTATCTTGTTTCATTTATTTTTCCTTGTAGATAACATCACACTAACACATCGAAGATTTTTCTGTAATGCAAGGATGGGAAAGGGCTAGGATTGGGAAGGTAGCAAATGTGGCCTTAATTAAGGTACAGCCCCAGCATTTGTATG